>NC_134465.1:7381694-7756635 GCF_047948215.1 Lycorma delicatula
TATTGGATGACTTTTTACGATTTTAGTTAGGGCTTAACTCAACAACAACGCCTCGAATCGCTTCTTTCAACTTTTGTTAATGAATCGCCATCAGAAAAGACTATTTACAATCGGTTTGCAGAATTTCGTCTTGCTCGTGTTTCCGTCAGCGATGAATTTCGTGAAGATCGATGAAAATCGGTTATCCTTCCGATAAACATCGATGCTGTACGCAACATGATCGAAAAGGATCGGCATGCGACTTACCGTGAGATAGAGGTATCCTTATGCATATCGAAGGCTACAGTACATTCTATTTTGCATGAACATTTTAGCTGTGAAAAAGATCGGTTCCCGATGGATTTTGCATAATTTGACCGAAGTTCAAAAAAAGCTCGTGTCAATCGGTGTAAGGAAATGCTGAAAAAATTCGACCGAGGAAGTTGAATATCCTAACAGGAAATGAAACTTTGGATATATTGGTACGAGCCGGAAACTAAGTAACAATCAACCGTTTGGGTTTTCCAAACAGAATCCAAGGAAAGGGGTTCGTTCGCGAAGCACTTCCAAGAAAGTTATCGCTTTTTTCCGTTATACTGAGTATGTAGCAATTATTGCTTTAGAGAATCGAAGAAGACTTAATGCTGAATGACATACAACATATATATATAGAGTTATCTCATAACTGAACATACACAAATATTTATAGTGGTGGTCGTATAAACCATGAGACCCTTGAAGTCTTCCAAAACCATATTTTTGAGGTATCAACTTCAGAGTGAAAAAAATGTTTCAAGAAATGGGTACGCATGCAAAAGTGTATAAATTTTAAAGGCGAATATTTTGAGAAACAATAAAACTATTTGTACCAAACATTTTTTTCTGTAATTATTTTTGTAAAAACTTAAAAGGCGACCCTCATAATATCGTCCAACATAGATCATATATTTTTTCTTTAAAAAAAACTTGTACTTCGAATTGTTTAGAAAACATTTTTGGAACATTCATGAATATGGTGGTTAAACTTTGTCAAAAATTGTTATTCGTGCAATTAACAATTACATTTGCCTGAGAACTATTTAAAAACGATTTTATCTATATTATAGTTAAATTTATACAATCCGTCTAGTAATCATGAACATGAACACTTAACTTAGAATTTTTATAGTCCTTTTGAATGATTACGTTTTGATACAAAAACAATGATATTTCTTATAATAGGATAATAAGGGATGTTTTGAGATTTTGAGAAAGAACAACGAACTTATGATACTTCCCTTTGGCAGTCCGAAGTTCTGTATGGATGTTCCGTTCAAAAAAATTGTATTTAACTATCTGTTTACGGTTTTGTAAGATGTGAAAGCACATCTTACATGTTTTAAGCAGTACTGCAATCTTTTTTTGCCGTAGTAATTTTTCGGGCATTAGCAAATGTGGAACTAATTAATTGTTACATTGAGATTACAAATAACAAACAATCTGCTTTAAATTGAATTATTTTCTATTTTCTCTCTCTCTCTCTCTCTCTCTCTATATATATATATATATATATATATATATATATAAAATCCTACATTTTATGTATCATAAAAATGAGATGAAACCGGTTTCCGAATTACTTTTCTTTTTTATGTTTTTGTTATACTATAATATATTACATTGTAACTGGTTATCGTGAAACAGTGGAAGGATGGAATACAGCTGTCGATCAGCTGTTCCAAGTACAAGGTAACAGACCTCGACGCGTTGTGTTGTGTCCGGTTTTGCCGGAGTAGACACGCGGCACACGCCACTGTGTTTGTGTGCGTGTGTCTAGTCTAGCCGACAGATGTCAGCTGCATTACGTTCATCACCCTCCTGGTACTACCTCTTATTCACCCTCAGCGTGTCGTATAGTTGTACGTATGTATGCGCATTATACAGTGTTAGTACTTCAGTAGTTACAGAGAAAGAGATAGAACGACCACCTGGAATAACCGTTAAATATATTTCCCCCTCTACTTAATAAAATTTTCTTTCTCGCTCACACATGTACTTCTTTCTCTGTTCTATGAAATCAACATGTAACAATACTCTTGTACCGTGCTTTTAACAGTATTGTATATATGTATGTCTCCAGGCTATTTAATCAGTTATCATTTAATTCCCCGCCTGCTGTTTTACCGGAAATGATCAATAATTATTTCCGGAATATATTCTCCCTCTCTTACCATTTTATCACTTTATATATATAAACTCAAACATGAAATTGAAATGTGTTATAATTTGTTACGGTTATGTTGGAATTAATTATTTAAAACAAAGTACGTTAGAGCATATAGTTATATTAAATTCTATACGTATAGAAAACTGAAATTCGATTTTTGGGGCTTTAATTGTTGATGCGACTATAAATAAAAATATTTAAAAAACGTTGATGTGGACACCATATGACTTCCTTGTACGCCTATTATTACATATACACATTTGTAAAAGTTCATAAAATTTTATTTCACAAATAACTTCTGATTTTTTTAATTTTTTATATTTTTATTTTTATTTTTATTGAATATTATTATTGTAATTTTTTTTTATAATCACAGGTTAATAATTATTAATAAATCAATATATTTAAATTAAAAAAAAAACTTAAAGAAAGAGATGAATTGTCTTTTCCTTGTAAAATCCAAATATTTCATTAATTAAAATTTTATTTGGCTAAAACTTTGGAACCAGTGAAATTAAGGGTATATTCTTCAAAACTACATGTAATCGAGAACGGTTTTAAATATCCTGAAATGAGACACCAGTAACTGCCGAAATAGATCGTAGAAATTGTTATTAATAATAGCATGAACCAGTTCTAAGTTTATTAGGTAATGTGATGAGGAGTGTAATGATCTTTCATTCTATTCAACTTAACCCAGTTTTTTTCTTAAAAATTCACCTTAAAGTTTGTAAATCACGAAAAAATAATGATTATTAAAATATTATCGACGTTCAAATTAATAGACAAATAATAACATGCGATTTAAAATTTTAAACGTCTTTATTGTTGAAAACTATAACCATACCGGGTTGGTCTAGTGGAAACTCGTCAAAAATCAGGTGATTTCGAAGTTGAAGTTCTCAGGTTCAAATCCTAATAAAGGTAGAACTTATATTGGGATTTGAATACTAGAGATCGGTGTTCTTTGATGGTCGGGTTTCAATAAACCATATATCTCAGGAGTAGTCGAGCGAGTTTGTTCAACACTAAAAATTTACCGGTTCAGTTACATTACACTGGTAAGTCGCTAATGGCTTTAATTGTTGATGCGACTATAAATAAAATTATAGAAAAAAAACTGATGTAGACATCACATGACTTCCTTGTACGCCTATTATTACGCATAATATTTTGTAAAAGTACATAAGATTTTTTTATTTTACTAATGATTTTTGTCCATATTTTTTTTTATTGTTATTGAATTATTATTTATTGTACATTTTTTTTACAATCAAAGCTTAATAATTATTAATAAATCAATATATTGATTGGAGACGGATTCGAATCGATGTGCCTTAATAGTTTTTTAGTTATGCGTACGTACAGACGTCACGCCGAACTAGTCAAAATGGATTCAGGGATGGTCAAAATAGATATTTCCGTTGAAATCTGAAAACCGGAATTTTTCGCAATCCCAATACTTTCTTTACTTCGTACTAGGAAGTAAAAAACAAAAAACCCATAGGTCGATATTTGGATTTTATTTTTTTTTATCGTGTAATTTTCTATATTCAGTTTTATATATATAGAATCTTATGAAAAACGGATGTTTCAAGAATGCATTCTGCAAGTCAAAATTTAAAAAAAAAATTCTTACATGTATAAATTATTTGAAAAATGTTTTTTTTTGAGGTTGTTTGAATTTCTGTACTTTTTCTGTTCAAAATTTTTGTTATAAAGCCTGAATATTGTCATCTAAAAATAATTGGGTCATAAATTATTGCTTCAAATTTATGGTTTTGTAAGTTATTTGACTTGAAAAAACTCCCGAGTTTTCTAGAAAGAAAAACGGGATAAAATATTCCGACTCTAAATTCAACAATAAATTAATGATACACTTGTACTTATATTTATTTATTTTGGATTGGTTTTATTTACATCAATTTTATCAGAATTAAATTCCTTAAAAAAGTTTCTCATAAAGTTTTATTGGTTTATCGGGAGATAAAAGAAAGATCTCACCCTCGAATAGTTTACCTTGGAACACGTTAGATCATTTATTTATTTGCGGTTGTTTCTTTTTTCCTATTTTTCTATCTGTCCATTATCTTTTCATTCCTTCTGATATCACTTTATTTTGTTCAGCTCTGTTGTTCTTGCGTTTTGGTTCTTCTTGGAGCCTTTTATTTTCATCTTTTCATGTTCTTTTTAAATTTTTTCTTTCTCTTATAATTTCTTCAGGTATCTTTAGTTCTTTTAGATCTTCTTGTGTGAACCGTTTGCGTTTAGTTTTTTTTTACTTCGGAAGAAATCAAAAATTTGTTTATTCAATCTACTGTTATAAGTAAAATATAATTCGCCTTTTCCTTATCGCGTTTGACAGTATTTTAGTATTAATATAAAGTTTGTTATTTGGAATTAATTTTATCTGATTATTCTGAAATTAATTTTCTAGTAGATCTTTGTTGCAGTCTTTGTTGCAATCTTTGTTGCCTCATAGAGTGTTTCCGGCTTTATCACAGTTTTATAGCGTCGAAATTTTGAGTTCTATGATAGACTGTTTGTTGTGTGTGTTTTTTGTTAGTTGGAAAGCTAATTCCATTTTATTAGTTCTAACTGTTAACGCTCTTTTATTTAACGAACTCTAACCGATCCGTTCTCCGACATATTTGAAATTTTCCAACTTCTCTATTTTTTTGTTATTTACACTAATGAAATTCGGCCGGTTGTTATCATTAATTAAAGTTTTTGTTTTCTCAAACGCGATTTTTAGTCCCATTTTAGCAACTTGTTTGTCTAATTTTTTAATTTTTTTGTTCAGTTTCTTTCCGGTTTTTGGCGAATAATGCCGTATCATCAGCGAAAGCTAAACTGTTAATCTTTTCAGTTCCCGGTCTTATTTCACTATTTTAGAAACTTTGTTTAGACTAAATCAAAAAATGTATTTATGTTTTTCTTTTCCGGTTTTTTAAATTAACAAAAACCACGAAATTTACTGAAGACACAGATCTGAGACCGGAATTACTTTTTAAAATTGAAATATGAAACGATTAATAACCTGCTACCGTAATTCGTATCCTATTTTTTCGAGAACAGCATAGTTTTACATCGAGATGAAAGTTTTCGTTAACTGTAACTCGAAAACGAATTACGTTTTCACATTTAGCTTAATTTGAAAATTTTTTCTTATTTTACGTTTAAATTGGCTTCTTGCATAGTATTATTTTTCTTAAGGAGTATTCTGTAAATACATTTTAAAATTATATATTCATATAATAGCTATTTAAAACGTTAATTCATATATTTAAGTTGTTATTTCCGATTTTCTTTCAGAAGATTTAACAATTCTTCTGATTTAGAATGTTCTAGATCGTTTGGAAAAATGGACGTTCTTTGGCAATACACTAAGGTGTGGGCCACGCGACTGTGTGGCGAAGATTTAACGATTCTTCTGAAAAACATTTTCATATTTTAACTCAGTTTATGGTTTTTCTGTAGATTCATCCGCCTCCTTTATCCTTGTGCCTGCTGACATCTATCTTACTAATTAGCATTATCAAGCGGTATCACTTTTTAGATTCTCTACAATTTCGGTCGATTGCTGTCTTAGCATTAGAGGGCCGTTCAGGACTTATTTTTGAGTCCTTTATTGTTTAAATACGGTATCTCGAGATATATTTGCAGTAATGTAATCGTTTCTTGTATGTTCCAACAGGGCAAATCCCACACGACTCTGGCAATACAGAGTGTTTCTAAAATAGTGAGCCGGCTATACTTTTTCGGATTTTACTTGTGAAACTATACAAAAAATATCCGTAGGAAAATGGCTATTACTCCTTCGTTCTCTCACAGTCCGCCATTCTGTTATTTTTATATACAAATTTAAATCTCAAGTTCGGATAGAGGAATCACATTAATGTTTTGAAAGCATCTTTGTAATACATTTTTTAAATTATAAAAAAATCAGGACTTAAAAATACGTTCGCAAATTACAAAATAGCGGCCATATTTATTTTTCAGTCTGTTATATATCTCGTAAATATAAGTTTTATCAAAATTTATGTTAATTTGCTAAAATATGTACCCTTTTATTTTGAACAAAATAACATTTTATTTTTGATAATCTGTTAACAAATAGCCGAGTTATGGCAGAAAATTGATGTAATTTTGTGTCTGTTTTCATGTCCTTCACTTTACGTTCAATTCGATTAAATATTTATTTTTTTTATTTTTTATAATTCTAGTATTGTAAATTACTATCAAATTAAGTAATAATTTCTTACAATACAATTTAATTTTAAATAATAATAAAACGATTGACATTATTAATTTTTTAGCTTTGAATAATTTTACTCAGCGACTATTACTGCCGATCATGTTAACAAGGTAAAAATGCAATGTACATTATTTAAAAATAAAACCACGTGATTTTAAAGTAAATTACACTCGTAAATCTATAGATTTAAAATAGATTTAAGAGTGTAAAGTAATTTACAATCGTAAAGATATAGCTAAACAAAGAAAAATATATATAGTCATTTCTTGAGGAGGAGTGCATATTAAATAAAGTAAGTATTATTGGTAATTTGTGATCTTGATGAAAAAAAAATGTTTTTCAGATTTGTTTGACCGATCCATCTAAATACGTGTGTTTCAAAATGAATATAGGGGTTTTAAAGTTAACTTTTAATATTTCATTTTAATTAACTTTTTTAAAAAATCGCACAGGGTCAGTTCCAGCAAACGTGGAAGCCACGGCTTACCAAACAAGCTCTGTCATCTGGTCCTCGGCGACCGATTCAGCGGTCGGGGAAAATTTCATTCAACTAATCACGTAAAGCGTTATGCCAGTGAGGAAGCGCACCATATTGTTGCCAAATAATGCTCATTGGTTTCGTATTGCAGTTCAGGAAAGAGCATAGTTTTAGCATATCATGATAGTTCATTCCAGACGGACTTGCTTTGTCGAAAAAGAACGGTCCGTAAACTTGCCGTCGGGATATGGCAAAAAAAAAAAATCAGTTTAAGGGAGTCTCGTCCACACTGCAATATTTCGTGAGGATTTTGTGATCCCTAGATATGCACATTGTTTACTTTTACATTAACATGAAACGTTGATTCGTCACTGATTACGACACGATTACAAAAGTCTTCATCGTCACGGTACGTCATTTCCATTGCAAAGCTAGCACGCAAACCATAATCTGCAGACTTTAGAGCTTGTAAACATTTAAAACCGTTTGAGTTACTCTTTCATGTCATGCGTAATTAATGAATTTACGTGAAACTTGAGAACTTTACATAGCTATGAAACACACGTTATTTTACTGTTTCAGCAGTATGTGTCGTTATAGCGGGGAAAATAAAAATGTTGTCCGGTTGTAGACTGTTATAAATATATATGTTAAAGATTATGGCTTTATTCTTCTGCCTTTTTCCTGTTTAGCCTCTGGGAATTACCGTTCAGGTATTACTTAACTTCAGAGGATGATATGTATATGAAGTATAGTCTTGTACAGTCTCAGGTCGACCATTTCTGAGATGTGTGGTCGACCAAAGAACATCGGTATCAACGATCAAGTATTCAAATCCGTATAAAAGGTACTGCCTTTACTAGGACTTGAACGCTGGAACTCTCTACTTCCAAATCAGCTGATTTGGGAAGACGCTTTTCACTACTGATTTACTGATTTTCACTAATGGACCAATTGAAGGATGGTATTTAGGATAAATATCCACATGTGGCCAAAAAAAATAAAATAATTCTTTCACCCTGATGGTACGCCAGCACACATATCTGGAGTTGTATAACTCAATGATCTACGCTTCGAAAAGTTTTTTCCACGCCGGATGTGGCTCCCAGCGATTATTTCCTCCTCCCAAACCTGAAGGAAGGGCTAAATGAAGATTCATTTCAAATTATGAGGTCAAAATTGAAACAACCGCTTGTTTTGCTGTTGGAAATTTCGTCGTTCTTAGTGTATTTAATTGCAAGAAGACTACGTTGAACAATAAAAAATGAACTGAAAAATCCTGTATTTTCTTTGTCCGGCCGAGAAGTTTCCGGAACGGCCCTCAATACTGCAGCGTGTCAAACCCACCGAATTTCAGCTGATATTCAGATCTACCGACTAAACTTTCCGTTATTTCGTTTACCATTCAACGTCTTCTGTTGTAATGAACATCTTTACTCTTAGAGATAGAAGTTCTGATCGGTATATCAATTGTACTTTAAATTCTTTACACCAGACATAACCATTATATATTTATTTGTATGCAACAAAATTCGTATTGTATTATTTCGATAGTTCTATGAGGCAGATTGGTAGCGTATTTCATTTTGTTTTACATCCAAAAGGTTCTACGTTCGAATCTCACGATCAGGTTCGATATTTTTCATTTCTTATCACAAAATAAAAATAAATAAAGTAGAAGTGTATTTTATAGTTTAACTTAAACCTGTTATTTCTAGGTTAAAATTAATAAAACGTAAAATTGTTTGCATGGAACAAGTAATACAAAAATAGAATATTGTACACAGAAGAGGCACGTAAAAATGATTCATTTTAAATTTACAAAGGTCTTTTTTTATGAAACGTTTGCGAATAGGTTATAAATATTATTGTAAAAATAGAAAATACTTTTGCTTTAGTAAAAATTGCACTGTAATTCTCAATCTTAAACCCCCCTTTAAAAACGGAAATGAAAGCGTAAAACAAAAAAAAAATTCGTCCTGTTATGAAAGTAGATATACATTTAATTAACCTCTTAATATGCAAAGAAATGTATGAAGCTTGTGCCAAAAATTTTAGATTGTTAAAAAAAATCGCACATCTCTTTTACTGGTTCACTCGCTTAAATGGGACAAAGGAAAAATTGTATGTGCATGTTGAAATAAAACCACGACTGTATGTTAAAACCTATCTCTAACTAAAACACTGATTATATGTGTTTTTTTATCCCCTTAAATGGACAGAGTAAATTTTCCCTTTTAGAAAAAAATCTTTCCCTCTTATATGTACCAATAAAATTCTCTTCTCTCTATTGGTATAGTATTGCATTCAAATGAGAGAGGGGAAAAGCCATCTGTTCTCTTTTTCTACTAATTCTCCATTCTCTTTCTCTTCCCCCCTTTAGCCTCCCTGCATTTTCATTTTTATTATTATTTTTTTTTATTTCCTCTGTCCATTTTCTATTGTCTGCATAAAAACTTGTCAAAAGATAATACAGTGCTGAATATGTAATACGGAATACTTTACATATTCAAATTAGGATTTTTATTTATTATTGTGAATTTTATTTTGATTTTTAAATGAAATCTACGTACTCTTCAAATAACGAAATTCCACTCGTATCTTCTTTTATGCTTGTGCAAGTACGCGTGTGCGCACATATTGCGTACAATTATATATACACAAAAATTAATTTACCACCTGGTTTCATGTAAATCCAGGTGGCTTTTGTTATATTGCGGGTTGTTTTCTGTATGTTTGATGTACAATTAAAGTAGAGTTCATTTACCTCTAATAAAATGGTTTTGTCTGTTGAAAAATCAACGTTAGTTTTACTTTATTGTTATTTTAAAGATTTTTCTATGCTGCTGTAACTGTTCTTTGTATGTTTTACTTTATTTGAATATGAAAAAGATTTAATCCTTTTCAGAAATTGTATTTATATATGAAGATAATTATTTGAAAGGAAAGGAATTTCATTATATTGTACGATGAAAGAATTATTTACTGGATAAATTGTAAATATTTAACTTTAAATATGGATAAAGCAGTTGCATTGCGCCATTAGGTATACGTAACATTGCTGATCGGGTGGATAGAATTACCATTAATGATAACGATAGGAATTCTGTTGTTCACAAAGAAAAAATCTGGGTACGAGGTGTGTGAGAAAAGTAATGAGACTGACTTTTTACTTAGCAAAGTTTTTATTGTTTTCAAACAACAATATTATCCCCTTCAAAGAGGTTCCGTTGGGCAGCTATACACCGGCGGAGTCGTTGTTCGCACTCCTGGTAGCAGCGCTGGAAGGCTTCAACCGGTAGGGCTTTTAACTGGTCGGTCACAGTCTTGTGAATGTTCTCCAGAGTTCCAAAATGACGTCCTTTTAAGACAGGTTTCAATTTCGGGAATAGGAAGACTTTTTCCTATTCCCTATTGAGTCCTTGTGACTACAAGGACTCAAATCAGGTGAATAGGGGGATTGAGGAACCGTAGGAATGCGTTTTGAGGTCAAAAATTTCCTGATGGAAATGGCCGTATGAAACGGGGCATTGTCACTTGTCTGCAATGTCTGGTCTCATGCGAATCACTCTTTTCCTGAGCCTTTCAATGACACCTTTGTAAAACACTTGGTTGACAGTTTGTCCTGGAGGAACAAATTCTTTATGCACGATACCCCTTCTGTCAAAAAAGCAAATCGGCACGGTTTTGATCTTTGATTTGCTCATTCGACATTTTTTCGGTCGAGGAGATGACGGAGTGTGCTACTCTTCGCTTTGCCGCTTTGTTTCAGGATCGTACTCAAATATCCAGAATTCATTACCTGTGATCACACGATTGAAGAATTCTTGGTCATTGTCAATCCTCTCAAGAAGATCAACGCACACGTTTCTTCGATCGTCCTTCTGTTCCGTTGTGAGTTTTTTCGGCACCAATTTCGCATGTCCAAATCGTCTGTCAAAATTTAATGTACGGTGAAAGCGTTTAAATTTAACTGTTCACTCATCATCCTTATTGTTAAACGACGGTCTGATCTCACAAGAACCCTCACACGCTCAACGTTTTCGTCAGATTTTGAAGTTCAAGGTTTCCCTGCGTGAGGTTGATCTTAAACGTGTTCTCGGCCTTCCAAAATTGATTTGTGCCAGCGGAAAACTTGTGCTATAAGCAATGTTCCCCATAGACCTGTTTCAACTTTTCGATGGTCACACTCGCGGATTGATTGCACAACGTCGCTCTAAATTCCGATGCTTCATTTTCGTATCACACAACTTCACTGATGGCGCTTTCAAAAATAATTTGTTGGCCGAACGGAGTTGAAACTCGTACTGAGCATGTGGAAGGGATGAACAAACCGGTCTAGCACAGACCGGTAGACACAGAGTTGTCAGATCGCTCGCAGTGTTAACTATGTCATTACTTTTCTCACACACCTCGTATTTTATTAGAAGACAAGTTCTCGTGGGATTATCAAATTGATTTCTTTTGTAAAAAAATCAAGTCGTACTGTTTTAATTGTGAGGCGCCTTTATCAATTGGTAAGCTTGCCATCATTAAATATTCTAACTAAAGCGCGCCCGCATACCGTATTTAATTCCCGCGGTTATATCGGTTCTAGCGGCGACGGTCGGCACTAACTGAAAAAAATGTAATTTCACAACTTATATAGAACAAATTTCGCGGCATACTGGTGTAGCCGCGAGGCTTAACGCACCAGGTACAGAGTCAACCGGGCGATCGAGTTCGAGACCCGACCAGAGCGAGTTACTTTCTTACACTTAAATATTATTCATTTATTCAATTCTACCGCTCAACTGTGACGTCACAATATAGCAGACGACTACAGCATTTTTTGGGGTGGGGATGCAATTTTGCAAAGATTTATATTTTTTATTGTTAACAAATGCGCCTAAGAAAAATATGATCTTAATTAGAGCAAAATCTCGAGGTATTGAGGGTGACCTTGCTCTACAGCCTCACTCCTTTTACCTTCTAAGTTGAAAAATTAACGGTATCAATGCCCCATATACACAAGTAATCTGACCAAGTTTGGTCAAAATCGCCCCATTAGTTCTGGAAGTATAAGATGATTTAGCGGCCAACATCGAACACCCACACACACCCACAAACTTCTTTAGGGTTCTTTAAGTATCAAAACGTGAAGATCCGGTGAAAACCGTATACGTCCAAATTGTATCGATTACAAACCTTTCCCTTCTACAGCTATAGCTCTACTATAGCGCTATCTAGATAGGAAAAAAATAACTTTGGATAGGAAAAATATCCAACTTTACCGAATCAAACAATACAACTGTTTTCATGCGACGCAACACAGCACTTCGGGTTACGAAAAAGGGCTTACCATTTGTAATTCCCTTGCCATTTGTAATAAATTGCCGAACAATTTGAATGAAAAATCGTCTCACCATTTTATTTTAAGTGCAACCAAAAGATTTTCTTTTACGGAAACAATGTTACTCTATTAATTTTTAAATAAAACTAATTAAAAACAAATAAAATAAAAATCATGATTTGTCTGCATCCTGTTCAACCTGTACATAAATATCTGCTCAAAATAATTTTCAGTAGCGGTTTCTGAATTATGAATTATTTTCTAGTAAGTTTTTATACGGGTAAATGAATTTTTCTTAACATTATATCATATGTTTGTATTTTAATAATTAATATGGAAGTTAAACAGATCTATTTTAATCTTATAATTTGTAATTTATCTTTTTATAACGTGATTTATATAATGTGTACTGTACTTTTTTGGCATTATAGCTCTAGAGCAGCGTTTCTCAACCTGACGGTCGCGAAATTAGCCTAGAAATTTATACGTAAACGATAATGAAGTCATTTTATGTAAAAAATAATTTATTATAAACATTTATACGTACACATGTAAAGAAAATAATTCGATGAGATGGTTGCGTTTGTTTTTCATTTTAAAAGTTTATCCGTACGGAGATCTTTGTTAGAAAGATACAAAAGCAAATTGTTTTCAAGCGGTAAAAGACGATTCCTGATTCCTATATTTGGTTTTTACCACAACAATAGACGAAAAATCCTTTTCACAAACGTGGGACGAGGCGAAACGGATTAATATTTTCAATGCTTCTGTGACTAAATCTCCATATTCACTTCGATGAGCAAGCCAAAACGTATTTACTGTATTACAAAAACTAAAAAAAAACTTTTTTCCGACACCGAATTTTATGTTTTATTAAATTATTTTTAAAGCTACTGGAGTTACAGTTCTGGGTTCAGTTTTATCCTATTTCCTGGCTAAAATTACATAAGAAATCACAAACTTTAGTTTTTAATTTTTGAGAACATCTTTTTGTTAGAAAAGCTGAAATCCGAGCGAAATCTTTTCGTTAGCTGTACTCGAAAACAAAGCGTTTTCAGACCTATAACTTTACATTGCACATTTTTCATTATTTTCACCAGTGTAACATGTCCTGAAAGTTTCTCCGTTTTTTCTTTTCGTGGGACCTGTATATATATATATATATATATAAACGGCAGCTCCGTACGGAGCTGTCCCTCACCCCCTTGCTTCACGATATTTAATTTGCGGTATTCCCGACACAAACGCCGTCACAGTGTCGAGGTTCACCGACCTGCGTAACATCGTTCCAACGATGGTCCCCACCTCGACGTGTCCAGTTACGGCAGTACAGTCGCGGCGTTCCTCGTCCCACCACGGGCACTGGAATATCACGTGTTCCGGCGTGTCTAACTCCCGACAGTAGGGGCAGAAGGGGTCTTTAGCTCTTTTTCGTTCACACCGGTATGAACGAAAGACCTCATGGCCGGTCAGAAATTGTGTCGGCCAGAATCCAAGTTCGCCAAACTTCCTCTCGGCCCACGGCTCAATGTGCGCGATCAAACCATGCGTCCACCTCCCTTTCGTGGATGCATGCCACCCGGCTTGCCAATCCCTGTAGACAGTTGTGTTGGCATCGTTCTTAGACACACCCTGATAAACTTGCGCACGAGCCGCCACCAACTGCTGAAGTGGCAGCATCCCGGTCGCCAACAATACCGCCTCAGACGGGACAGACGAGGATTGGTTAAATTTTCCTTGAGTTACCCTTAATTTACGGTCGAAAAAATTCGTGTATGGGCCAAGTTAGAAGCGCGGTTTGTTATGAAGCTGCAAGTTGGAACGTTAACGTTTCTTTATCTGCGGTATCTATATTAGCAATATTAAACCGAATTTAAAAATAAAAAAAATTCAAACCGAATTAATTTAACGAAGAGTCGCATAAAAATGCACATGGGTTTTTCCCTGCTAGATTCTGGTACAGATTAACGGTAAATTCTCCATTAACTTTATTCCTACAAATAGATTGCTTATATCCAGATAATGTGGTTGTATGTTCTATTACCACAGAGCTGCTTGTTCTATTTCCGGTATTATAATTATGAATCTCCAAAGAGTTTCCTTAATTTGCTTATTTGTCTTTTTTGCGTGATAAGCCACTGTGCGCTGTGCTTAAATAAAATTTCTTTACTTTGGACTGTATTTCTTACCGCTAAATGTTTATCCTATCATTGTGTTGTCTTCTTCTTTGCTTTGTCAGTTTTATTTTGTTAATTCTTGTAGTTTTGTTTTGATGTTCCGCCAGTTTTTCTGTTTTTGTTCTGTTGTATATTTTTTATTCTTCAATTTCTAGTTTGTATAAGTTTTATTCTATATCTTTAAATCGATTCGTTTATTCTCTCTAGAAGTCAACAATTGTTATTGCAATTTTTAACTTTGTTCATTCCATAAGTACGACAATAAAATTTTAGTTTTATTATATTGTTACAGTTTTTAAAATTTTTGTAAAGTTTATTATTTGATCTAAAATTAAATTCAAACTTACTTTTTACTTTCTAGCGATCTAAGAATTTCCTCAATATTTTTCATTCTTCATTTTGTATTTCTTCGATTAGTTATTATTTTTTCTTGTAAAAGGTTAAACCGGGTTTATTCTTTGCGTTCTGATTACTGTGTTGTAGTATCTATTTTGACGTGAAACGTCGTTAAAATCACACCGAAACATACGGGTACCAGAACAGAAATTTGTAGCGTAACGAAAAGGTCTGTATCGTCCTACCTTAATAACTCCCTAACTGTCAATTTCAGAGGCGTAAATGCGGTGTCATTTTATAACTTAACACGGTCAGCCGATACGAATTTGAGTTTACGTCACTGGAAAGCGGGTTGGCGGGGAGGAGGCACAACGTAATCGGCCAAAACTGGCGCTCTCGCTCATTTCCATTCAGTGTAGCTCACGACTTAGACGTGATAGCGCGGTGATTCGTGTGTTTGTGTTTAGATCGATTTAAGTAATAATAAGTGTATGTTGGACTATATTTATATGTAAAAATTTAAAGTAAACGTGTAAAAAAGTTTAAAAATTCAATATGTCAGCCTCAGCCAGCCGAAAATATAAATTACGCATATCGTTAGAAAGGGGAGGTTATGGGACACGCACAGGTACCCCAATGTCCGGTTTTAAGCGAGCGAGACTGTTTCGGGAGCGTCGCAAAGCTGGCACGGTGCGCTCAGTGAGCGACGCCGACGGCCCGAGAATCTCTACCGCTCTTATTATGCCCTATGTCTTTTCCTTCTCATATGACAGACCAATGTTGAACAAAATTGTCGTCAAATATTAGTCGAAATAGATATCTTACCGTTTAGTGTCTGTTTTATGATTTAATACGTAAATTACTAAATTAAATTTAGTCTCGTTTTTATTTCAATCCCATATCCTAAAAGCGACTTGCTGACGTATAGACCGACCAATTTATCTGTAGAGTTGGCCAAATGAGGGAAATAAAAATTTCCTTCGGATACTTTCAGTTTTGTTAAAAAAAAATACGATGGTGGCTCTCCAATCGGTCGGTCTGTAGCTCGGAAGAACTCTTCATCCAGTGTCTGTAACGTTTCACGTTAAACCAACGGTCGTGTGCCCCGACACAGCCCCATCCGATTTTTTGAGAATTATTGAGAGTGATTTTGAGTTGTATTGTTTAAGGGTCAATTTAAAATCTTATTTCCATTTTTCTTATTGTTAGTTTTTGGAATCATTTAGCATAATCCATTCATAAAAATAATTAAATTTGTTGGTTTTCTTTTATTTGCCCACACTTAATTTCTATTATATTAATTGGTTCTTTTATTATTGTATTAATGAATGAATATTGTTTTTTCGGAGGAAATTCGTAATGCTGTTTTTCCGACTACTTCAGCCAGGATCTTGATTTATTTAGTTGCAGTTTTTAGATCTTCTAAGAAAATTTACAGCGTCGTCTGTAGAAACTAAGCAGTCGATCTGAATTCGTTTGATATTTTGTCCCAGTTTGATTACTGATGAAGATTTTTAGTTCTTTTAATTTTAGTCTCCATTCTCTTATTAGTTTTTTTTTAGAACACAGTTAAGGAGAATTGGAAATCCCTCCCGCTGCGTGATTGTTATCGCTACGAAAGCTCTCAAGATTTTTTCCATATATTTTACGTCTTAGAGAGTGTTCGAAAATGCTTCCGTATGCTTTTTTTTCGATTTCAGTTTCTTCTAAAATATTGATAAGTGATTCTAATACTCTGATTAGGCTTTAATGCCTATTATAGGTTTTTTAAAGTCGACAAAGGTCATTATCAAAAGTTTGTAGTTTAGATTTTTGTTTGATTAATTACTTGCCGTTGTTTTGCCGGTTATGACTAAACGGACAATCCTGTCCGGTAAGGAAGACATCCGCTTTGTAACATTCCCGATCGCCACTCCAATCCCTCTATTCCTAGCCCTTATGAGCTTTACCGGAGATCGTCTTTTAGATCCTCTAAACTTGATAACATAACACGGTCATCAGTTTGGCCTCTTGTCAGGATGCCACCGATGCAAATGTCTCGGCAGACATTACCATCAGTGTATTTTCACAACCTACTATTGCCTTCGTATGGCCTCTTCTAATCACGACCACCTGCTATAAATTACAATCCTCAACAAAAAATACTATTCTCATACCGACAAAACAAGTATTGTTGACATCTACGACAATTTTGTTCTACAATTCAATTTACTCAAAGTCCTTTTATATAAGGACCACACAAATATTTTATGTAATTTCTTTCTTTTTCTTTCCCAAGTTCTTCATTCTTTCGGTATATTTAATTCTTCTTTCTTCAGCCCATTTTCCTCTGTTGAGTTTTTTCTTTTCACCTACAGGAACTTTTAATTACTACTTGCCATTTATTATTAACTAAAAATAAGTATCATTAATTGTACAGTATGTTTTAAAAAAGTATGGAACACTTAAAATTTAGAGTATTTAATGTTTAAATTGTACCTTAAATATAAAACTTGTCCTTTAAACGGTTTATTATAATTTTTGGTGCCCTATGAAAGACGGTAAATTATACGCCTTTACTATTCGATTGTTCCACAACGATATCTCAGGATGTACTGAAAATGAAGGATTTATCGTAATAAGGTAAAATTCTGATGAACATAAACTACGTTTTAAATAAACTGGTTGTCGTAGATCATCGAAATTTAATAAGTTTGAATGGAGTTTCACTGCTCTTGGTAGTTGTTAGTTGAGGCCAGTGCTTCTTAAACAAATAAAAACCGTTGTACTATGAAAATCTTTTGGTTAAGGAAAGAAAAAAAATGTTTATGACCATTCTATTAGGTAATCAGTGTATAACATGAAAAACAACGATAATCGACCGGTTTTAATTATCGTTTATATAGTCAAAGAACAAATAGGCGAATGATCGTGGCCTTATTTAGTTCCCATAATCCATTTTAATTTATTAAAATCAATATTTTATTCTTTATTTTATCTATATGTATCATATATGTTGAGGAAAATTTGATTAGGTTTCTCCTTAAAACAGTCTAATAAATTATTAAAATATCTTACTAAAATCATATCTCATTTCTCATTTACTCCCGTTAATTTTTTGTTGTAAAATCTCCCGGTTTGATTTGTAAACTACATGTTTCGTAGATGAAAAGTTATTTTAGTATTCAACAAGAGAAGAAGCTTCGGTAGAAAAATTCTTTGGATGAAAATCCCTCGAGTGATCAAAAGTAACCTTTGATGTAAGTTTCATCTTTGTTACCTTTCACGAGCGAATTTTATTTTAGAATATAAAATGAAAATTTTTTGATATTTTAGTTTTTAATAGAAAAAAAACCAGAATTATTTAGAATTATTCTGTGATCAGCTGTTATAATTTGACTATTCCGTAATTTTATAGAATTTATATTCTACTAATTAATATTATGATTTTTTTTTTGTTCAACCGGTCCACTAAGGTTCACGTTTAAATAATGGTTTGGAACTTCTTTTGTTTTCCCAATATTTTTTCATTTTTTCACTCTGTTGCTTTTATTCCTATATTCTTCTTATCCTTCTTCTCTAGAAACATAGATTATTTCATTAATTTTCTTAATCGGTCTCTATTTAAACAGGTTTATTTGGATATTTTTAAAGTTTTAAGATCGTTTTAAACTTTTTTAAACCGGCTATTTTAATAGTTCTACTGTTATAAGTGTTTTTTTTTAGAACACAGTTAAGGTGAATTGGTGAATCCCTCCCCTTGCCATATTGTTATCATTTCGAAGGATCTCAAGATTTTTCCCGTAAATTTTACGTCTTAGAGTGTTCGTAAATGTTTCCTTAATAATTATGTTTTTTTTTTCAATTTCAGTTTCTTCTAAAATATTGATAAGTAATTCTAAAGCTCTGATTAGGCTTTAAACCCTGTCGATAGGCTTTTTTAAAGTCGACAAAGATCATTATCAAAGAAAGATTTGTAGTTTAGATTTTTGTTTGGTTAATACTAAATATTTAATAAGTTAAATATTTGTTTTTTTAATCTGTTTTACTTCGTACAAGGAAGTATTCTAATCGCGAAAAATTTCGGTTTTCATATTTCATTGGAAATATCCATTTTGATCATCCCTGAATCAATTTTGACTACTTTCGGCTTGACGTCTGTACGTATCTATCTCGCATAAATAATACGATAAGCCGTAGAACGTTGAAATTTTTTGATTTACGACTGTTGTAACATCTAGTTGTGCACCTCCCCTTTTGATTGCAATCGACTGAACCAAAAGTATATAAAAAAGCTCAAAATCAAAAAAAGTGAATTTTGGACTTCTTCTTAATTGGAGTAATAAGCCCTCATTGACAGATTTCAACTATATATCATAAGCGGTACTTATTTTCATTGGTCCTAGAGTTATTAGCCCAAAAAATGTTAATTAATGAACTATTTGGATGTTACAAGGGAAAGGCACATAGGTTAGAATCCGAGTTCATTGCCTTTTTTTAACTATTTGTTTTTTTAATTTAAATATATTGATTTATTAATAATTAATTATTAACTTGTGATGTAAATTTTTTACAGTAAATAATAATTCAATAATAACATAAAAAAAATGAAAAAATAAATATGTAATAAAAAATATATGTAAATTAATAGGGGTACAAGGGAGTCATGTATGTGATGTCCACATCAGACTTTTTTTTTTTTTTTTATAAATATTTGTTTCGCGTTTTAGTTTTTAAATTCCGTTCTGGTAATCGGGTCCATATATCCTTCTTAAAATTCTTTTTTCTATTTTAAAAAGGTTTTTGCCTGAAAAAGTTTGCAAACACTCAGCGCCATATAACGCCTCCGGAAGAATTACTGTTTTCTAATGTCGGAATTTAGCGTTATTCCGCAAAAGCGTTTTTTTATTATATAAATTTCACGGCGCGACATTTTCTGTGTTCACTCTTTTAGCGCTTCCTTTTCTAGAGCGTTTGGCCTTATTACTTCTCCGAGATATTTAAATTTTGATACTCCTGCTTTACGTATATATTTTTTCTGAATTGGCCATCATTTTTCTTAATTTTTCTCTACGTTCTTTTGCGATTTTCCTGTTTTTGTTCCCATTTCCGTCTTGAGCCATTTTAAATCTTTTAAACCTGTCTGATTTTTTCTTAAAATTTTATTTTAGAAAATGTCTTTTCTTCTAAAAAAGAAATTGTAGAAAAAAATTAAGATAAAGATTAAAAATTAAATTTTTAGTCTAAAAAGAGATTTTAAAACAAATAGAAAAGTTCTTTTTCTTTTATTGCAATCTCTTGGAGATCCTTTCCTATTTACAGCCGCCAGTTGCTTTTAATTTTTGAGATTACCGAACAAGTTTAAAATCCTTCTTGTTAATATTTCTTTATTCATTTTCTTTAAACGACCGTAAAATATAATTCTCCGTTTTTACTTCCTTGTACAAAGTAAAGGAAGTATTGTGATCGCGAAAAAATTTTCGGTTTTCAGATTTCAACGGAAATATCCATTTTAATTAGTTTCAGCGTGACGTCTGTACGTACATATGTATCTTGCGCAACTCAAAAATGAGTAGCCGTTGGATGGTGAAATTTTGGATTTAGGACTGTTGTAACATCTTGTTGTGCACCTCCCCTTTTGATTGCAATCGACTGAACCAAAAGGTCCAAAACCGCCGAAAATTTAAAAGAATTTGGATTTTAGACTTTTTCTTAATCGCAATAATGTCCTCATTGAAGTTTTCAACGATATATCATAAGTGGTACTTATTTTCATCGGTTCCAGAGTTTTAGCCAAATGAAATTTTAATTAATAAAATATTTGGTTCTTACAAGGGGAAGGCACATCAGTTCGAATCGAGTTCACCTCCTTTTTTTTTTAATTTAAATATATTTATTTATTAATAATTATTAATCTCTCATTGTAAAAATATTTTTTTAAAATAATTATTCTATAATAACATGAAAAATAAAAAAAATATGAAAAATTATCAAAGTTATTAATGAAATAAAATTTTATGTAATTTTCATTTAAAAAAAATGGGTATGTGTAATTTAATTGGCATACAAAGAAATCATGTGGTGTTCACATCATATTTTTTAATTGTGTCGATTATGTTTTCAAATTTTCTGTAAATTTTTTGATTTGATCTTGGAACAAACTTATTACTTTCACAGTGTTGCTTATATTTTATTTATGGGATTTAATTGTTTAAATTATGTGTATACTCTTTCAGGACCGGTTGTCCGGTGAATAAACAATATCATTTATCAAACTCTAGGCCCTTGCAGCCTATTATGACTCAGTGTAATCCCAAAATAAAAAAAAAATTATTCTTGTCTATTCTACCAGAACAAATGGATTTTTTTTTAAATTTTGCTTGGTGTGTATATTTTTGAGATACTATCTATCTATCTTTCTATATACTGACATCAATACTCACACATACACACACACACACACACACACACACACGGAGAGAGAGAGAGAACCGTGCTTTGCAATATCATGATAATCTATTACTGTACTCGTCTGTATTGTATAGATATAGAGGGGCTATGGTAGAGGGACAGACACCGGGAAGAATATAAAAGAGAAACCCCCGAATAAATAGAATTCATTTAAATAAGCTTTCGAAGCGTGCCCCTTTATTAAAAGCCACGTGTATGTTGCGAGTGGGAGGGTAAACGTAAGCTCAACGTATATGTAAGTAAATGATGGAAGGGGGGAAGGGGGTATAAAATTGAGGATTTTAGTGCGGTTGTACGTGCGTGCGTGAATGAAGTATAGAGAAAACAGGACGATTCAAGAGGGGTGATGTGTATGACTTAGGTAGTTAATACTTAGTACGGTAGAGCTGATCGCTTGATGAATAATCAGGAATAGATGAGATAGAAAGAGAGAAAAGAGGTAGATATCACCCTTTAATTCTCGCTAAGAGGGGATGCTGCTTCATGCTGTGTGAATCGCCGTGTTTCCCCGTTTTTCCCCTACAGTTTAAAATTTTTTACTAAGTGCGTGCGAGGATGAATCATTTTGTTTACTTTGTCATACTTCACGACTCACGGGTTTTTAAGAGTGAATTTGTAAAATTCCGCTTGGTGTTGCGCCATGTGACGTGTAATAGTATATTTTTTGTTTAAAATAGATGTAAGATTTTAAACGTACGCCTGCTTCGGCGATAAAACTGAAAATATTTAAGATTCTATTTTGTGTTATTAAACTTATTACAATGTTATAAATAGTATTAGTACATTTTTATAAATTTAATTCTTTTTAAGGCTAAGTACGTACTCTAAATTTGAAATCCATAAAATTTAATAAAAAATTACTTCTAGTGACAATATTTGAAAGTATTAAAACAAAAAATTGTATTATTTTATTTTTTCTTACCGTTGTGATAATTGAACACCTCCAGTTTTGGTTTAACACGTTTAATCCGTATGCGGTTACAGGCTTATGCTACTACTTCTTAGTTATTTGGGTTACTGTCGGAACTCTGCAGGTCCTTTAAAGAATTTTAAAGAAATTAAAATAAATAAATAAAATTTATATACAGGTACTACAGATAAAACTGAGAAACTCTCAGGATAATTATAGGTCTGGAAACGCTTTTTTTTCGAGTTAGCGAATGATTTCGCCCGCATTTCAGCTCTTCTAAACCCTACTGTAATTTTTGGGATCCAAATTAAGGAGTAAATTTGTTTGTTTCTTATGTCATTTGAGCTGTAAAATAGGATAAAATAAGTCTCAGAACTGTAACTCCAGCAGTTTTTAAGATATCCGACGTAAAACACAAAATTCAGTCAATTTAAAAAAAAACAATTTTTTTAGGTTTGTAGTACAATAGTGTTGTTAAATGACTAATAAATGCGGAAGATTTAGTAACAAAACTTGTATAGAATTTAGTTTTGAGAAAATTAACGTAAATAAAGCCAATAAAAAGTAAATAAAAACGTTTAAAAATCGGGTATTTTTTAAACTGAAGCAAAACAGATGAAAAGTAGAAAGAAAATCGTATTATTCTTTCTGTACTTTTTTTTTCTGTTAGAGGTGGGAAATCCCATTTACGGACGCCTAAGCAGTGTCGGGCTGGCTAACAGGTGCCGCAAGATGTTGTTAATGTGCGTATCTAAACCTGCGCACTACCGACTAGACCCCCACCCCTGGCTCCCACCCTTCCTGGTACCGCTAACGAAGCGTTCCTTCTGGAAGGGGGGGTTACACGCCCACTCACACACTCATACGTCGTAGTGCAATCGCATCATAATAGGAAATCAACAGGAACACATCAGTTACAACAAACAAGATACATCAAGATACAGAAAACAGATTATGAAACTACATAGAAAGAAAAAAGTCACACAATATATACAAATACAAGAGAAGAAAAACTCAAGATAACAATTTTCACACCAATATAAACATAGAAAATCATAAAAAAAAAACAGCAAGAACATAAAAAAAACGCCTGAAAAGAGACATTCATTAATATAACACGATCAGTGCAACAACATAACACTAAAAATGCATACATCGGACAGAGAAAAAATATATATATCTGCAGCCGAAGAGCAAAACCTCACAAAATGCAGAAGATACAAAATACTACATACTACAATAAGCCCCAAGAAAAAAGGAATTAGCCCAAGATCAGAAAGACATAATATACATCAAAAGCAAAATACTCAAATATATACGTAAAAAAAAAAAAACATAATTACATCATAATATCAGTACAGCATACTTACATCATACACTAAACAGGGACATATACATACCCCTTATACTTACTACCTGCGGACGTCATCAGATGCTGGAGCGGAGTGTCCGCGGCCTCTTCACGTCAAGGCGACCCCCACATGTACGGGGTACCACCTAGTCGCTCACTCGCAAACCTGCCCGTCCCCGCACTCTCCGACGCCGCCTATTGTTTCGCGACTCCTCCCGTGCATGAAGGTCTCATCATGAATTTCACATACGCAGCGATCGCCTTTCAGTTTTTTCTTTTCTATCATTATGTCCATCAGCTCTTCAGGCTGGAACATCACTTCCCTGCCTAGAATATCAAGTAGCTCTGTGCTAGGTCCTTCATATCTCGGACAGTGGAAGAACACGTGGTATGTCGTTTCCTCCTCCTCGCACACCGTGCAGTTCTGTTGGTCGTCGAGGCCGTACTTATGAAGGTACGCTCTGTATTCCCCATTGCCCGCCATAAACCGGGCAAGGCAATAATCCTGCGAGCCATGAGCTCTTTCCTCGTCAGCGTCTTACATCTCTTACCAGGCGGTGTTTTGTGCTGCCGTCCCACCGTTCTTGCCACTTGTTCACCATTTCCTCCGTCAGTATGCATGTCCATCTTCTTCTGTCTGCGGGAGAGAGGGCCCCAAACTCACGTAATCTTATCCGTATTTCGAAAGGAATGAAGGATTCCCGCAAGCACAGGTAAATTTGAAATATATGTTACTTTAGAAATATTTAAGAAAATTTTATCGTATAGGCAATGCTAACTAACAGCTGGTCGACAAAGAAAATTGTGTACTTCGTTTGAATCTATCGTCATAAATTATCATACAGATAAAGGAAGTATAATGTTGTCATATCATAGTGTGGAAATGCCGTTTCAATTTTCTAACGGGGAATATACCGATATAATTTTTGTTTATCGATTTTGTAACGGAAATTCTGAAGCCGCTCGACGTGAATATCAGGAGAGATTTCCTGGAAGACGGATTCCAAATACGAAAACATTTTCCTAGGAGTATCAGCATTTACGAACGAAAGGATCGTTTCTAACGTGTTCGTTTTATGTTGAACGCCAATTGGTTTGCACGGCATTTCTCCCGCCACCATCCCATTCGGTCGCCCTAAAGCATAAGATCGAATGTCTGTGCCGCAAACGGCTACTGAGCTTCGAATCAGTTTAGCGATCAGTGTCTTAATCGGCTCCTAGAGCTAACCTAATTGCGTGAACGAACTATGTGTGGTGCTATATACCACTTGCTTCGTGACGCACCGCTCACTTGTCATATATTCTAAAACGGGTAGGCGCACCTCATCGACTACTAAAATATGTATGACATTCAATAAATTAAATTTATCTCGGTCGCTGAATGCCAGTAAGTACCAGTCAGTATTAAAGCGTTTGGAGCTTTAATTGGCTGATGGCCAGTCATAACTCTCGGGTAGCTTCTCACAGCAGCGAGGTAGGAGTCTTTTTCTACTGACGCCGGTTGAACAAAGCAACGGCATCGAGGAACCCCACACGATCCGACAGTGCGGCTCACTCACATTGACTCGCCGCTTATGAGCGGCCAATTTTCCTTTTTACCTCTAAGTTCCAGGGTGACCTGAGTTTTGGCCTCCCCAATAGCTGCTGGGTGGTCGAACATCATATGTTTCTTCGACTGGACCTCCCCAAAGACGCACAGCTGCCAGGCGGAACCGAAATAAATATTGTTTCAAGTTCGGACGGTTAGAAAGCACCTAGGCACCCGTCGTCCTTAAAAACGAAGGAGAGGCGTAGCATCCCCCAAGTCCTGTATAAGACAAGCATCTTCCCTTAGTTATTTAGTTATGATGTGCGATTCTTGCTGCCATGCATCCATCACGAGGCTGTAAAGTCTCCTCTGCAGGCGGGAGATGGGCAACTGAACGAAATTTAGTACCGGTTTATTGTGATAAACATTCCGCTTCGGTACAGGTCCGGCTCGAAACCGCATCCCAAATACCTCGGCCTCCCTACCTCTCTGCAACTTCCGCATGTTGAACGCCGAGTTAATCATCATGTTAATGAAGAACATCGTGTGATTCAGTATGTTCAGCGTAACATACTAGAACAATACTAGTACAAGGCGAATTTCATGTCGTATCCTACGGAAAGAAAATCTTTATCCTTTCCGCCTGCAGAAGGTTGAAAATTTGAGACCAGCAGATTATCCCCGGCGGTTAAACTTTTGTCATCGGCTTCTAGACGACGCTGATAAGGTGAATTCAATTTTATTTACTGATGAAGCCGATTCTACGAGAAGCGGAGTCTTCAATTCTAAAAATAGTCATTTATGGACGAAGACAACCGACGTGTTCCTATGAAAACTAGTTTCCAACATAGATTTCACATTAATAATGTTTGGTACGGGATTATTTATGACAAAATTCTGGAATCGTTCATTTCTTGAAAAATAATTTGCCGGGTTTATTGGAGGATGTAATTTTACAGACTAGATTGCAAATAATTTTCCAGCACATTTTTTCTTTATTAGCTAGAAATCAGTTGAATTATAATTTCTTAAACCGGATTGGTGGATGCGATGGACCGATCGACTGACCATCACAATCGCCTGACTTAACGCCACTAGATTACTTCATTTGGGGCCGTATGAAAACGATAGTATACCGACAAGAAGTTAATACTGAAGAAGAGTTATCTATTAAAATACGAAACGCTATTAAATATTTATAAAACGAGATGATACGGTAACCTATCGGAAATATGTTACGTCTGACAGAGCGGTGTGTACATTATGAAGGAGGGAAATTCGAATAACTACTGTAACTGAGGTTTGTTATTCCGTTACCATTTATCATTTCACGTATTTTACATTTCTGTTTTGCTGTATAAGGAATAATGTTTATTAGGTGCAGAATAATAACATTTTCTGTCTATCTTTCATTTATTTTTCTTCAATAAAAAATCGATTTTTAAAAGTTTTTGTTTACTTTTTATCGGCAGTATTAGGTTAATTTTATTAAAGTTAAATTCTCTAGAAAGCTTGTTACTAAATTTTTCGCATTCATTAACGATTTAACAAAGTCATTGTACTACAAACCTAAAAAAACTTTTTTCGACACCAAATTTTGTGCTTTACGTGGGATATCTTAAAAAGTATTGGAGTTACAGTTCTGGGACCTATTTTATCGTATTTCCCAGCTCAAAATACATAAAAAACTACCAAATTTACTCTTTAATTTGGGTCTCAAAAATTACATTAAGGCTTCTTTTATTAGAACAGCTGAAATTCGGGTGAAATCTAAACCGTAACTCCAGAACAAAGCGTTTTCAGCTCTATGTTTATCTGAACATTTTATATTACATGTCCTATATGTTTCGTGGGACATTGTGTATGTGTGTATGTGTGTGTGTGTATATATATATATATTCAAAATATTTTTGTTACCGGAATATGTAATACATCTTCTGCAAAAGATAACGTCGTATTTAAAAAATACGGCGTTAGTTTTTTTAGGTTTCTTTGAATAATGATGATTAGTGACTTTGCCAAGAATTTAAAGAAAGAAATTATATTTAAATCTCTAATAAATTGTTGTGTATATAACGTTTTATAGGAATCTCATACAGTTAACAAGGACTAAGAAAGGACTTCAAAGGACTTTGTTACTTAAATCCCTCTTCACATACACTAACACGTTCGTGCCTCTGTCATCTGACATATGCATAGCTTATATAGAATATTAAAACAATAGGCTGACTGAAAACCTACATAGTAATTATTTAGTCTGTTTAAAAATTAATGGTTCGTTTTTACGTCGTTTTCTTTTTCTTGATATCGTTACGGTTCGTATAAAAGCGTTTGAGATTTGCCTATTAGTTTTACTGTTTCTTAGTTGTTTTTTCTTAAACGCATCATAAAAGAACGACTGAACAAAACAAAACGTTGAAATAAATTTATCCTAACGCTAACTAAAAATTACTCTTTCCTTCTAGAAAGAAAGATAATTACTCTAAGATATAAATCACTCCTAAAAAAAAGAATAACTATTATTAAGAACGATAAGCTTTTCATATCAGGCTTATTAGAATCTAGTGATGAATGAAGTTTTTTTTTTATTTTCATCGAGTAGCGTATATGAATATTTTTCGAAAAAAAACGGGAATTATTTCGGAATATATTTTACCGATTAAAATAATGAAAAATGTTTTCGTATAAACTCAGGTCCAAAAACAAACGTTTTAGATTTACGGCTAATGAAAAATGTATCCCTGATTTTTATAATACTGATAAAATGAAACTATACTGGGACAAAATTAGTTGTGTGTGTGTGTGTGTGTATATATATACTAGCTGTTCAGCTAGGCATCGCTTCACTCTGCTCTTGGGTACGTAAAAGGACATTCAGTTTTTGAAAACTGATTTATTTATCATACACGTAATCGTTTAAAAAAATACATAAATTTAATTATAAAATTCAATAATATTTTACAAAATAATTGTAACGGTTAGGTAAAGCCAAATATGCGTTTTTTTACAGTCTTGAAAACTTTTTGAAGTTACGATTCGTTTTTGCGTGCCTCAAATTAACTGCGTATTACGAAAAATTACTGTAATTAAAAGATTTTTACTATTTCTATTTCCGGTACTTTAATTATTCATTTCAATTCTTATTTCTATTTCGTAATTTTAACACTAGTCCTTGTACTGCTAGCAAATACGCTGTTTGAATTTTTAAAATGGATCGTACCGTTTCAAAGATATAAGAAAATTTCAGAAAAATAACGGATTACCGAATAACTGGATAGCCGAATGATCAGATATGAAAATAAACAAGAACAAAACGAATGTAATGAAATGTAGTAGAAATAACAAAGATGGACCGCTGAATGTAAAAATAGGAAGAGAAAAGATTATGGTGGTAGAAGAGTTTATTTGGGAAGTAGAATTACTAAAGATGGACGAAGCAGGAGCGATATAAAATGCCGAATAGCACAGGCGAAACGAACCTTCAGTCAGAAATATAATTTGTTTACATCAAAAATTAATTTAAACGTCAGGAAAAGATTTTTGAAAGTATATGCTTGGAGTGTCGCTTTATAAGGAAGTGAAACTTTGAGAAGAAAAGATTAGAAGCTTTTGAAATGCGGTGCTATAGGAAAATGTTAAAAGTCAGACGGGTGAAGTGACAAATGAAGAAGTGTTGCGGCAAATTGAAGAAGAGAGAAGCATTTGGAAAAATATAGTTAAAAGATGAGAGGCCACATATAAGGCATCCTGGAATAGTAGCTTTAATATTGAAGGGACAGGTAGAAGGAAAAAATTGTGTAGGCAGGCTACGTTTGGAATATGTAAAACAAATTGTTAGGGATGTAGGATGTACGGGGTATATCGAAATAAAACGACTAGCACTAGATAGGGAATCTTGGAGAGCTGCATCAAACCGGTCAAATGACTGAAGACAAAAAAAAAAATACGGTAAAAGGAAGGTATATATTTCCCAATTATTAATTAGGAAACTGTAAATAAAAGAAAAACAAATCTGATGTGGCACCGCATAACTTCCTTTACGCCTGTTAAATTACATATAAATTACATATACGTTTTTAAAAAATTAATTTTTTTAATATTAATCTATTTTTTTTTTAATAAACCTTAATTTAGCTACTTAACTTTTGATAATAAATAAAAATATTTATATATAAAATGAATTTTAAATTATGTTTAACATTTTATTTTAGCAGGTATATTAATAATTTATTTTATTATTTTAGATGTATTAAACAGATGTTGAGTGTGTATGTGAGGATTCGCGCACGTGTGTATACGTATTTAATAAAACCGTAACTATACTACGTCAATCTATATTGTATAAGCAAGCAGTCCTTTAATCATACACCGAAGATCTGCCATTGTACACGGAGATTGACGATCATACACTCACTCAGTCGGCATCAGTCGCTTACTGTTACGGACAATAAGGTTAATTTTACGTATCGTTAATATGTATAATTATCGTCTTCATTTTAACATTTTGGTATGTTTTTTCTACATATTTTATTTGTTTAATCTAATATATACTCATTGAAACTAAAGGATTTTAATTTTTTAAATTCAATACGCATTTATTTCATTCTTAAGTGTTAATTTATGTTTCATTTTATTGATAAATTTAATATAGAATATAGTGTATTACCTTTTTGTATTGTATTATAAAAAATAGTATCGAATAACTTGTTTCAAACTTGGTTGTAGTGTGCGTGTAAAATAAAATTTTATTTCATTACATTTTTAAACTTCAGATTAGGTAGATTTAATGAAAAAGCTGCCTATTGTAACGGGTACCATGATTCGACTTCCGGAAAATGTCGACATATCTTTGCATTTCACATCCATCAGACCCCAAAACCACCGTCAGTTGGTACAAGGAAATAAGAAATGATAACACCGATCTTTGAAGTTATTAACTGTTGTAAAAAACAATTATGAAACTATTTATATTTAAAATTGAATTTATACGTTAAAATTTGTTTATTTTCCTAATGTATACGTTGCAATCTGCTCAACTAGTGAACAGTAAGCAACCACCTTCTATGGGGCCCAATGATATGAAAATGAATGTGTATGACGTATAAATTAATCTTGTATAGACTCAAGGCCGACCGTTCCTGAGATATGTGGTTAATTAAAAATCAAGCACCAAAGTACAACGGGAACCACTGTCTACTATTCAAATCCAAATAAAAGCAACAAACCAGAACGCATAACAAGCACGTTCCTCACCAGTAGTCGTACCCGTTTTTAACAACACTTCTGAATAGCCATATGAAATCTGATACCCGGAAAACAATATTTACGATTTTACTAACGGGGTAAGATTATTTTCAGAACCGGTTAAGCTTTCTATAACCAGTTAAGATCAATAATTCCGTTTCATAAATTATTTTAATAATAATAATCCGATTTCATTTTGAGATTAATCTGTTAAAATTAATTCTGTTCCTAGAACTACTGGTTTTATTCATTTTTTGAGCTTCCGACCTTTAATAAACTAAATGGAACATCGGGTACAAATAATGCTGAACGAGTGAAATATTCTATTCGGTTAATTAATTATCCTTTTTTAATTTTTAATACGTAAAGCTGAAAATCACTTAACTGATTATTATTCGTTATAATTTTATAATTTCCCCTGAACTCGCTTTCAAAATATAGTATTAGATTAATATTATGTTAACTGGAAAAACAGAGTAACAGCATCTATATTAACGTAACAACCGTATGTATTGTGCAAAACCACATCACCTCCCGTTTGAATATGTACTAAGTTTTTATATTCTTTTTCCCTCTCGTGTTTCACTTTAACCAGGTCTGTTCTTTCCTTTCGTTTAAGGCTTTCTTTTATTTTTTCTATGTTTTTTTATTATTTTAGTAATTATTATTATTATTATTATCATTACAACAGTGTCCCTTGGGATATTGTTTGTTGTTAAGCTAGAGGAATTTTTATCAGATTACTTTTTATGGATAAAAATTCTTTTTCTTTTTGCATGGAATTTAATAGGTTTAAGCGAGATTATATTTACGATTATTATTATTAATTTTTTTTTTTACTTTTCTTAAATCTCTTTGTTTGATTATAAAAATTTTACATCTTTAAAAATGAAAGCAAAATAATCTTTAGGTCACGTAATGTTATAATTTATAAAGATAATCTTATCGATATTTGTATTTTTTTTTAAAAAGGATACTAGGTCCGTCTAGCCAGAACCTGAACCCTCGGGGCTTAGGTCAGCCCAGGCGAATCCCGGAGCCAACTCAGGGACTCCTCGGGGCCTTCCGGGGAAAAGGAGCCGATTGCACGGCCGCCGAACTTGTTTCGTTCGCCATTCCTTATTTTCCAGTGGGACCGACGCCCTGGACAACCGCAGAGCTTGTTTCGGTCGCCAATCCTATCTACCTAGAGGGCTCCACCCCTTGGATCCCAGCACTGTACGTTATCCTCGTGGTTGAAAGAATACTATACTGATAAATAATAATTATAATATTCAGGCATTATAGAAACCTGAAAAAGAAACTAAATTACAAAGGGTAGAATAACAGTAATTACGGTAACTAAAGTACACACACCTCTGACGACGAAAAATTCATAACTTATTTCTTTGCCGTAGCGGCTGAAATATAGTAATGAAGAAAAACGATTAATCCATTTTTACCTTAATGAATATCTTTAATTTACAACTTCACCCTTTTTGGGCGAAAAAATTATGAATATTTTTAATATCTTAACCTTCAAGGGCGATAGGTCCTCGATCGAACGATGGCTTAAAACCTTCCTTGGTATAACACGAATGTATCCTGGAAATTTGAAAGTAATCAGCCGGTTGGTTCTCGCGTGATGCGATAGCAAACAGAAATATATATATAAATTAGCAAAAAACCGCGATCTGTCAGATCGAGAGTGTACCTGATGCGTGCAAAATTTTGCCTTCAACCTACTAAGAAATACCCCGTTTGAATTTTAAAATCGGAAGATTGTTTTCAGAGAAATTATAAGAGCACCTCATTGCACATCACAAAACAGCTCCCCAGGGGCATCCCGTTTGTTACCGGTTGATTCTGATGATCGGTCTAGCCTCCCCCACAAGGTGTTGGCATACTTCACTAGCAGTCCTGACGGAAAGCTCATTATTGCTAATTTTTTAACGTAATTTAATTCTATTCTTTTTGTAATATTATTCTTCATTCGATTAATTTGAATCGTTCAGTTCAAACCCAGCTTACACGCGGTAGAGATTCACAGTTCACTAAAGTTCAATTCATTACATATGCATATATGTATGTATTCGAGAATTTTCAAGATGAAATGTATCTAATAATCTTCTCAGTTGTGCCAAGAAAGATGGGTAAAACTTTGGTTGCGATTGATCGACTAGTTTTATTGTTTATTCCGAACACAAAATACCCTCTTCTTTTTTATATAATAGTATAGATAGATAAATGTAACACATATTCTTAAGCCGACCTCCGTGGTGCGAGGGATAGCGTCTCGGCCTTTTATCGGAAGGACCCGGGTACGAATCCCGTTCAGGCATGGCATTTTCAGACACGCTACAAATAATTCATCTCATCCTCTGAAGCAATGCCTAACGGTGGTCCCGGAGGTTAAACAAAAAAAAAATTACATATTATTAAGTTTAAAGTTTAAATATAAGATAGTAAAATGATATTTTCCACATTTTATCTTTCCATTTAAATATTTTTCCCTACTTTTTTTTATTAACTTTTATTTTAAGTAATGTGACTATCATAGTTTTTTCTTCAAATATTTTTTAACAGAGAAATATTTATTAAAAAAATTATTACATATATTGGTTAAGGATATTATTATCTTTTCATCTTTCATCTGAAAGATACTAGAATTGAATACCGATCCGATCTAATATTATTTATAAATGAATATGTGTGACTGTATTTCCAGATAAAACCAATTTTTTTATATTGATATAAATAATAGGTAGAAGTACCTTTTTAAGATGCAGATGAGTTAGAAGAATAAAGATTTACAAAATTAAATTTTAATACCAGTTTTTTACTTTGCAGCATAAATATGTTGCAAGATAGAAAGTACGTAAAAAAAAAAAAAAAAAAAAAAAAAAAAATATTATTAAATATCTATCTCTTATTGATTTTAAATAAAAGTCCATTTAAATCCCTCACATCGTTTATATTAGAATAAACATTGGGTATTTAATTTTTAAATACCGCGTCGTTATTTTCATCTTCTTTCAATAGACAGAGATGGATATACCACATCCTTATTTACAAGACAAATATTAAATGTTTTTATTTTTTATTAAGACAAATATTTTTTTTTTATTATTAAATGAAATGTTCTATTAACTTTTAAATAGCAAATTTAATAATATTTTTCTTTTACTTTACACCGGAACAATAAATAACGATAAATAACAATAAATAAATATATATATATATATATATATATATATAGGATGATTCATGATTCAGGAGGATAGGGCAATACTTTGACAACTCATTCTAGAGACTAAAGAAAAACGTTCATATAAACATAGGTCCGAAAACGCTTCGTTAGCGAGTTATACAGAGTGAAAGATTTCGCCCGAGTTTCAGTTCCTCCGGGTAAATTAAGGCTTTCTGAAATTCTGGGAAGGTCATTTAAGGGGCAAATTCAAATGTTACTTATGGTTTTAGAGATGGAAAATCGAAGAAAATACGTCCCAGAACTGTATCTCTCTTAGTTTCTAAGATATCCCGTGTAAAACGCCAAAAATAGGTCAAAATCACATTTTTTTACGTTTGACGTACAATAACGTTGTTAAATTGGCAATAAATCATACGTTTTTTAAACGTAAATTGTAGAAAGTTTAATTATAAGAAGATTGATGTAAATAATGTCAACAAAAAAGAAATAAAATTTTAAACATGACTAATTTGACGTTAACGTTATTTTACCTTTTGACGATCAATTGTTATATTTATATCTTTATCGAACATTAAAGATTGTTCGTAAATGTTATATAAATACTGTTATATACTAAAATTTTATACATTAATATCAACGGGCCATGCTTAATAAAATTAATCCAATAAATAAATTTTAAGCTTCCAAAAAATAAGCTGATTGGGACCTACTTTTAATATATCAATTTTTGTTTAAACTTTAATCTTTAAGATTGAAAATCCAACAATATCTAGTATTAATGTATATTACGTACAGCAGCATGCAAATTAATCGGAATACAGGGATTTTTTTTTATTTCTATGTAATGGCTACTCTGCTTGACCACATCGTTCTTTAAGTTTTCTGTAAATGTGAGGTTGTCGTTCTTCAGCTATTTAGCAGTTTTCATGCTATACATAATGTTTTGTGAAAGTGTATTTCATTTTTTATTATAAAATCATACTTTTTTTGTTTTTTATAAATGTGGAATAAAATTATATAATAATGAACATAACTCAAGAAAGCGTTCGAAAATTATTTCTCTTTCAAAGCATACCGGTATGACACAAGGACAAATAATTTTTTTGTGTGGTGTTGGACTAGGGACAGTGAAAGGAAAGACAAATTTGGCCGTAAGAGAAAAACTATTCCTGTACAGGATCGGCTTTAGTGAGAAAAAAAATATATCTACTTTGGACTAATCGAGAATTACTAGTTAGAAGCCGACTGTTAGAAGTCGACTTCTTGCAGCTGGACGGAAAGCTCGTCGGCCAACTAGAAAGCAGCTTTTAACACCATAAATTAAGGTAGAATAGATATTTTTCATAACATGGATTAACTTTTAGTTAAGAAATTTCAATTTGAAAATTATCAGTAAATAAAGGAGATTAAAAGGAATATAACGGTGAATAAAAATTTTATTTTAGATTTGAAGAATAATATGTTATAAAATTACAAAAAAATGGATGATGTAAGAAAGGATTTCAAAAGTAGTTTACTATAAGGAAATAGATCCTTAATTCAGAATGGAAATTTATCGGTATGAAATATAAATTTAGAAATCAGAAAGAATTTTTTTAAAAACTGGAGATGTAGGATTTTATTGAAGTGAAACACGGATAATATAGTAGGAAAAAAAAGAAAAGACTTCTGTAATGTGTTCGTATAGAAAAAACTTGGAAATTAGCTTAGTCGTTGAAATTCTAAATAAAGAGTTTTTAAAACGTAACGACGTAAAAGAAAATTCTTGTTTAGAATAATTAGATCAGTAATCGGTTAGTCGTATGCTACTTCTAAATTAAATTTCAGTAATGGTAGTATAAAAGTTTTAAACTGACAGGAGTTAAGAATAAAATTCCTCCTATTAAAGGATAGAATTACTTACAAATTTAATTTTAATTATTTATTTTTTTATTAACGTTAAAATAACACTAATTAAAAATGTTTTTTTTTTTTTTTTTTATTTATAATGACAACCTTATCTGTTTCAAAAAACACATTCATTTATGAAAATCATGATAACGTAACAATGAATATAATTAGCATGTTCTCAGATATTAATTACTAATTAGCATGTTCTACTAATTTTACATTTATCTATAAAATTAAATTAAACTGAAATTTAAATAAAAACAAGAGTAAAATTTTACGTTAGTATTTAACTATTTATTATATTTTTAACGAAGCAATTACATTTTTAAAAAAATCCGAGTAAAAATCAAATTTTAATTCATATTTCACGAGTCCCAAATCAATTGTTTAACAGCTGATTTTCGAAGTCGAAGGTTCTGAGGCCTAGTAAAAGTTAGTTGCTTTTATACTGATTTGAATACTAGACTGTGGATACCGGTGTACTTTGGTGATTGAGGTTCAATTAATCACACGTCTCAGGAATGGTTGAACTGAGAGTATACAAGACTACATTTCATTTACACGTCATATATGTCATCCTCATCTCATCGGTCGGTTTTGTGCTTATTGTTTACTAGTTGAACAAATTGCAACATACATATTAAAAAAAGAATATTTCAGGAATTTGAATTAACAAATACTGGCAACATATTGAACTTTTCTAATATCTACATGAATTAAAATTTTTTTTTTCTCGCGTATTATATAAGAAAGTTTTTTTAACTTTTTGATGTTTGTTATTTTTACTTTCTTGTACGAAGTAAAGGAAGTATTGTGATCGTGAAAAATTTCGGTTTTCATATTCTAACGAAAATATCCATTTTGACCATTCCTGAATCCACTTTGACTAGTTTCGGCGTGACGTCTGTGCGTACATATGTATGTATCTCGCAAACTCAAAAACGATTAGCCATAGGATGTTGAAATTTTGGATTTAGGACTGTTGTAACATCTAGTTGTGCACCTCCCCTTTTGATTGCAATCGCCTGAACCAGAAGTGTACAAAAAAGCACAAAATCCAAAAAAATTGGATTTTGGATTTTTTCTTAACTGCAGTAATAAATCCTCATCGACAGCTTTTCAACGATTATCAAAAGCGGTACTTATTTTCATTGGTTCCAGAGTTATAGCCAAATGAAATTTTAATTAATGAAATATTTGGATTTTAGAAAGGGAGGGCACGTAGGTTCAAATCCGACTTCATATACATACATTTTTTTAACTTTTTTTTTTAAATTTAAATATTTTGATTTATTAATAATTATTAACCTCTCATTCAAAAACTTTTACGATATTAATTGGATAACAAAAAAAAATATAAAAAAATATTAGAATTTGTAAATGAAATAAAATTTTATGTATTTTTAATTTTAAAAGGTTGTGTATATGCAATTTAGTAGGCGTGCAAGGAAGTCATGTAGTGCCCGCATCACAGTTCTTCATTTTAAATTTATTTAATAAATTTTTTAATTAATGAAAAATAATAAGAGAAAAAAGATTGTTGGAATGTTTTGTCAAACAAATATGTCGTCGTAAAATTTATTTAAAATTTTTAAAAATTTTGAGAAGAGGAGGAATAAATATATTTTCTCAAATTTTGAGTAAACCCTCACTTATATTAAGCTCATTATATGCATGTACGTTGATCTCACCATTCTTTAAAAGATTTGCCTTCGCCGGCCCCCGTAGCGCGAGTGGTAGTGTCTCAGCCTTTCATCCGGAGGTCCCGGGTTCGAATCCCGGCCAGGCATGACATTTTCACACACGCTACAAATCGTCCATCATGTCATCCTATTACGGTGATCCCGGAAGTTAAACAAAAAAAAGAAGATTTGTCCTCAAATTTTCCCCTCTTCATCAAATGGTAAAAGCTTTTTTTTTTATTTATCGCATATTTTTAACCACAATAAATAAATTTCTAAGCACAATAGTAGTGCAACTGGACCAAAATAAAAATAAAAAAAACATTACTTTGAAAGCAAATTGCGCGCGGGGGAGCCGATCAAAATTTAAAAATATCAATTTTTTTCAAATATGTTTTGGTTTATTTTTATTTATCATTTTTAATCCACTATATAAGAATGAATAAACAATGCCAGAAAACTATTACAACTCTCTTAGCTATTTTTTTAATAAAAAACAAAGAACGAGTGAGTTTTTTTTACTTTTTTTTCATTACTACTAATTTAAATACTGTTAGTTCGTATAAACGTTTATCTAAATTTCACTTTATTCGAAATTAAAGTCATAGATCCACAAGGAGTCTCCAGCGTTTTACGTACATTTCTTGAGGGATGGGAAGGTAAGCAGGAGAGGAAACTTTAATAAAACTGTTTTATAACTTATTAATGATCTTTTAAAAAGTTTCCCGTTGATGTTTTCTCAAAAAATACCCCTACTTTGAGATAATAATCATTGGATAAAGTAGTACTCATCCTTGCTTACCTTCTACGATTTTTATAAAAAATGAATTACAGAATATATTCCTACGTATATGAATCTAATACTAAATTCACGATATACATTTATCCATTTTAGAGATATTAAGCAAATTATATGCTAACTTGGATCACATACATCCATAAGTACAGAATCGTAATTTTATTTGTAATTTACCGTATAAACTCATGTAAGACGTGCAATCAGGTTTGGAAAATTGAAAGAAGTAAAAAAAATTTAATTAAGACCATTAAAATTATAGTAGGTAATTTACCTTAATAACTGTCATTAGTGCTCGGCATCCATAAAATTTTCATTATCTTCGTAATCACTTAACCACAAATAATCATCCTTACTTACATCGAGAGCGTTCGAAATTCAACACTTTTTAACGATTTTTTAATTAAATCATCCGGTACTTTTGGCTAAATCACAATAATCCAAAATCTGTATCGGAGAAGATTTATTATTTTACCAGATAATGTAGTCTCTTGTATCATGTTACCCATCCGCAGTATTAACTAACGGAATTTGGTTTCAAACGGTTGGTTTACGCAAATATGTAGGGGCTGGATAGCAGTAGTTGTTCTACCAGGAATAACCTGATCACACTTTCAAACAGTCAGTCTACGTTTTATATCATCGGTCTTATGACCCGTGTAACTGTTATAAGTAACGAAGATTTGCGTAATAAGCGCCTGGTCGGCGCTCCTGGACGCGTTTAGTTTGGTCCAGTACTAATGCATGATTCACCCATCCCTTTTCTTGTGTTCTTACGACAATGTAGAGTGGAAATTTTTCATTTTTCGGTAGATGATTTCTTTTAAAAATACATTCTTGAGAACTTTTTTCCCGTCGGAAAGTATTATCAGCATTGTCGAGCTACGTTGTTTTTTTTTAATCGATAGTTCATATCTCAACACTTTTAGCACCTGCACTTTCAGTTGTCGATAGCATTTCGTAAGACAATGGTGTTTGCTCAATATTCTATTTGATCTAGGTAATAATTGTTCCTTTTCCGTAAATTTATGACATATCTTTGAAATTCTGTAAGTTCTTCGTATGCTTCTGGTAGCCTCTGTGCTTTTGTCGTTTTTTTTTTTTGAGAAGAAAAGCTACATCTGCAAATAAATTGGTGTACCCGATTAAAATTAGCTTTAAATACATCCCAACCGATATTTAATTCATCTTTAACGTTCAATTTTGTAATACTGATAGCTAAATTTTTTATTACATCTAAATCATTTTATTTCACCGGATATAAATTCGTAGTCAGAACAAACCAAATTGTATTATAATTCTGTACGGATTAATTATTATATCCAAAACAATTACGATGAAATTGTAAACCGTACGGTAAGAGTCCCGCAAATACCATCTCTTCTGCCGGCCTCCGTGGCACTAGTGGTAGCGTCTCGGCCTTTCATCCGGAGTTCCCGGGTTTGAATCCCGGTCAAGCACGGCATTTTTACACACGCTACAAATCATTCATCTCATCCTCTAAAGCAACACCTAACGGTGGTCTCGGAGGTTAAACAAAAAAAAAAATTCTGTAATATAAATAAAACTGTTTTTTAACAAAATGATACTGATATCAAAAAAGGTAAGACACTTCAATTCTAATATCAAAATCTGTTATTAATTTAGAATTCTGTTTAAAAAAAGTACATGTTAAATATATGTAACAGACAATAGATTTACAATAATAGATAATACACAATGTTTAAACGTTCTATATAATAAGCAAAAAATTAAATAAAAATTGTTACAAAACTCTTACCGGCCCTATTTCATTTATTTAACAACGAATAATAATAATAACTGTTATTTCTGTAAATGTGAAATGTATTGCATGTAAATGAAATCCGACAGGTAAGAGTTTTGTTACAAATGTTTCTATTTTTTGATTATTATATGGAACGCTTAAACATTGTCTTTTATCTATTGTCCATTACATATATTTAACATTTATATTTTTTTTTAAAGAAAATTCTAAATTAATCACAGATTTTGATAATAGAAATGCAAGTGTCTTACCTTTTTTGATACCGGTATCATTTTGTTAAAAACAGTTTTATTTATATTACAGAAATTTTTTTTATTTGAGCGGAAGAAATTATATCTGGGAAACCCTTACCGTACTGTTTACTGATTCATTGTTATTTTTTTTTTATATCACTGCGTTTTGTTAGATTATTCTTTTATTTTTTCTATGAATTACTGATTGTCATGGATTTATTATTAAAAATTTATTGCCTTCTAGAATAAATATATATATATTTTTTAATTTGTCGGCTAATTGTTTTTTGTTGATAGTCATATCATTCACTTCATACCATACTTTTACTTTTTTAATAAAACTGGAATAATGACCTTCACGAATCGAAGATCCGTGATGTAATATTGCACTACTTTGTTAGTGTAACACTCGATTTTTATCGTATCCGTCGACACATTTTTTATATTATTATTATCATTAAACGAACTTTTTTTTATTTCTCCATCAATTAGTTGAAATAGTTCTAATTGCAGAATAAAAATTTTACTAATCGAATTTATTTCTGTTTTATGTAACAAATTTTTGTTGCTATATTTGCAACACTTTTCCGCTGTTCGTGTTTTTTGTGTTTTATTACCGGCTATAATCTCTTGTAAACTAATACTTTTATTTTTTTTTAATGAAGTTATGGGAATTAAAAAAAATTGTTTAATTTTCAGTACTTTAATTTACATATGAATTTTTACTACGGAGACAAGCTGTAGTATATTTCCTTTTAAATTTTATTATTTCAAGTACATTATCAAGTTTTTCTACGAGATCATTCGTAAATTAAAAGGCGCCGTTAAGTACTGCTGCCTAGCGGCGCGATTCGTAAACCCACCTTTTTGAGGAAAGAGTGAAATATTCGAGTGCCGCGGTTCATAAAATGGAAGAAAAAACGTTGTCTAACAAAATTCGAGATATTTTTTGAAAATATTCTTTATAACAAATCTAATTGAACTGAAATATAATGTTTTCATGCTTATTTTGTAATTTTTTCCCATTTTCATTTCACTTTTAGGTTAGGTCATGTTCAGAGCAGTAAACATACTTCGTTTACCGACGAAGTTCTAACGAACTTGTTCATATAAGTTTAATGATTACATCATCGTCAGTGTGAAACCTTAAAACCCATATACGAAGCGGAGGCTGTCTTTACAACTGTCATTTTAGACAAAATGGTGCGCGTGGTACACGGGTGTGTACGGTAATTATGATGATTCATGTATACATCCTGAGGTACTAAAAACGTAATTTAGAATTAATTTTTATGAGAGTAATGATGTTCATTATAAATCCAATGAACGGAGTGAAGTGTCATTTCTAGGGCTAAGTACTACCTGCATTTCCTTAGGGTTAATATCCCTTTTTCCTAGATTCGATTCGGCAAACTTATTTAAAAGTTTAGTATTATACCACCGAACGTCTTCTTTTTGCGATATTTCTAAAAACAATTTCGCATAAATTAATTTTATACGAGCAAATCGACTTCTACTACTCTTATTATTTCTGATAATTATTCTTTCTTTCTTTTTTAATTTTAATTTTTATTTTTAGTATATAAAATCTTTTCCCCTTTGGTACCGATGTGATTAGTGAGGCGTTTGCTGATGAGTTGCTCGTCACTGGTGGGAGTATTAGATTCAGGGCAATACAATTTGCTGTTTAACAGATGACCTTCAGGCATAAATTTTCCCCTTTCATTCTTCCTTTCTCGTCCATATCAACTCACACCTCTTTTAACATTATTCATTCCTTTTCCCTAACTTATCCCCTAATACTTCCATTCCGACGTCACACTCATCTACCCGTAATGTAATTAAATTTTATTGCAAATCTCTCGACCGTATTAATTTACCGATTTAATAAACCCCTTTAGGCAAAACTGTTCTTATAATATGTAGACTGAAATTATTTATATATATATATATATATATAAAAGAGCTTTTTTTAAGTACGACATGCTGTGGTATTTATTTTTAAATTATTGTGATTTATTATTACCAAATATTAGAAAGAAAATTTATTTTTAAATGTAGAGAAAATATATGAAATCATGCAGAAATTATTCTCTATTTCCTTGAACAAAATAAAGGAGTATTGTGATCGCAAAAAATCTCGGTTTTCAGATTTTAACGGAAATATCCATTTTGGCATTGTCGGATCGTGTGGAAGTTTTTTGATGCGGTCGGTTTGTTCAACCGATATCATTAGTTTACATAAGGGAAAATACCCCTACCGCGCTGCTGTAGGAAGGTAACCTAGAGATACGGCTGGCTACCAGCCAGATTAAGACTTCCAGCGGTTAACGGTGGACAGGTATTGAGCGGCCTAGGCGTGGCAGCGAATTGCTGTCTTGACGAGATAAATATAATTTATTGAATGTCATATATTTTAGTAGTTGTTAGGGTGCGTCTACCCATTTTAGAATATATGACAAGTGGGCGGTGGGACACGCAAGCGAATGGTGTGTGGTACCACGCTTTTAGGCTAGTTCTAGAAGCTAGTTAGGACACTGGTCGCTAAACTGTTTCGTTCCCGTTTGTGGCACAGACATTCGGTCTTATGCTTTAGGGCGACCGAATGGGGTAGTGGCGGGAGAAATGCCATTCAAAGCAACCTACCAATCCATTTTGACAGTCTCTAATTCATTTTTACTAGTTTCGGCATGAGCATTTGTACGTACGTCTGTATCTCGCATAACTCAAAAATGATTTGCCATAGGATGTTGAAATTTTGGATTTAGGACTGTTGTAACATCTAGTTGTGCACCTTCCCTTTTTGACTGCAATCGACTGGACCAAAAAAGTCCGAAATCAAAAAAATTTGGATTTTGAACTTTTTCTTAACTGCAGTAATAAGCCCTCGTTGAGAACTTTTCAACGATATATCATAAGTAGTATTTATTTTAATTGGTTCTAAAGTTATAGCCAAGTAAAATTTTAATTAATCAAATATTTAGATCTTATAAGGGGAAGGCGCGTCGGTTCGAATCCGACTTCATCTCCCTTTTTTTAAACTTCTTTTTTTAATTTAAATATATTGATTTATTAATACTCGTAATTATTAACCTACGATTGTAAAAAAAATTACAATAAGTATTGCAAAATGTTTTAATATGTGGCCTATAAGTCTGTCTCTTCTTTTAGCTATATTTTTCCAAGTGCTTCTTTCTTCATTTATTTGCCGAAACACCTTCATTTGTCACTTTATCCACTCGTTTGATTTTTAACATTCTTCTATAGCACCGCATTTCAAAAGCTTTTTCTTTTCTTCTCAGATACTCTGATCGTCCAAGTTTCACTTCCATATAAAGCGACAGCCAAACATATACTTTCAAAAATGTTTTCCTGACATTTAAATTAATTTTCGATGTAAACAAATTATATTTCTGACCGAAGGCTCGTTTCGCCTGTGCTATTCGGCATTTTATGTCGCTCCTGCTTCGTCCATGTTTAGTAATTCTACTTCTCAAATAAAAAAATTCTTCTACCTCCACAATCTTTTTTCCTCCTATTTTCACATTCTTTGGTCCATCTTTGTTATTTCTACTACATTTCATTACTTTCGTTTTGTTCTTGTTTATTTGCATGCGGTAGTTCTTGCGTAGGACTTCATGCATGCAGTTCATTGTACCTTCTAAATCCTTTTTACTCTCGGCTAGAATTACTTTATCATCAGCAAATCGTAGCATCTTTATCTTTTCACCTTGTACTATTACTCCGGATCTAAATTGTTCTTTACCATCATTAACTGCTAGTTCTATGTAAAGATTAAAAAGTAACGGGGATTCGGAACATCCTTGTCGGACTCCCTTTCTTATTACGGCTTCTTCTTTAGTTCTTCAATTATTACTGTTGCTGTTTGGTTCCTGTAAATGTTAGCAATTGTTCTTCTATTTCTGTATTTGAACCCTAATTTTTTTAAAATGCTGAACATTTTATTTTACTCTACGTTATCGAATGCCTTTTCTAGGTCAGTTATTATAGTGAAATAAAATTTTATGTACTTTTAAAAATTGTAGTAATTTAATAGGTACAAGGAAGTCATGTGTTGTCCACAAAATATTTTTTTTAAATTAATTTTTGTTGCTTAGTATCCAAAAAACTGTCGTTAAGGTGTGTTATCAAACACTTTTCGTAATTTAAGAAAAAATTAGATCTATCCATGCACAGAACTAATATTCAAATTTATCATATGTTAAAAATGTTTTCTTAATGTATAATTTTTATTATTTTCCCCTTTTGAGGAAGTTTTCTCTTTTCCAAAGCTAATTTTTCTAAAGCTTTTTTTCTGAAACATGGTATTACATGTAGCGGAAGAAGATTAGCTTATCAGTTGAGTCCCCCTTTGATTGAAATAGATTAGATTATGCCTTATGCCGATCGAGGGTCAGTATAGGCCTGTTAAACAAACGAAGCTATACTATAAACAGCAGCTGTGTGGAGTTCGTTCTCGAAATAGACTTCTATCGGCTAATCGATCAAGTTTTCCAATCGGATACCAATTTAACAGGGGCTTTATTACTCTAATATTTAGTATTGGATTTAAGATAGAGAAGCTTAGAGTTTATCTTTACTGATTTTATAGTGCCCATCACATCTCTATTTGAACTCCCTACAAATAATGGATATTTTAAGGGTTGTAATGATTTAATGAAATACCCACTCACCATTTAAAAAGTTTTTGTTATTGTTTAAATTTATTAACGCTTTTAGCATTGAATCTATATAAACTGCTAATTTTTTTAATAACAAAGTAGAAAAAAAATTACAACTAGAAAAATGACAAATAAGAGTTTTTCATAAATTATAGTATTACTAGCGTCCCTGGCCGATTGAAAACCATCATTCCAGCATTTTTCTTAGCATGTTATAATATACAGAAAGAACCAATGTTTGCTCAAATCTCGATTCATATTTGAGGAAAGTATTTGAGTGAGGCCTCTTTAGGTGCGACTTGATTCTCGTAAGTGTTTTAGGCCACTGGACTGTCCCAGTAGATCAAATAGGTCTCGAGTTTGGTAAATTTCGGGTTTTCAGGATTTTTCTTACTATTTTGTTGTATAGGGATGATAACGTAAAATTTACTTTTATTTGTAAGAAAGCATATTTACATATATTTGTGAGAAACCTCATCTTCGTAAAATTTTTATCTTTATCTTTACGACATGGACATTTTCCTTCTGTACTATGTTTACATATTGCTCTAGTATAGTTTTTAGGTTAATCTTTTAAATTTAATTTTTTATTATATGAATATCTTGTTTGGGCACTAATCATATAATTAATTTTGCCCTCAAGGGGAAAAGATCTTTTTTTAAGAAGTATTTAAAGGTTTAATTGATTTTATAAATTCATACAATCAAAATCATATTAGTATGTAGTTGTTTTTTCTTTTATTTTCTGTTGGCCAATTGAGGACTATGTTAAACAGCATTTGATTGTTTCTCTTCAAAATTCTTTTATGCTTTGACAGAGTTGCTGTTTTCTCTTCCCGGTTCAACGCTAAGTTTATTATTATATTTTTCTTTTCTGTTTTTAGAAACTTCTTTTCAACTTTTGTTTTCCTGATTACACCACCTCTATTCAAAATTCTCTTTTTTATCTTTTTTTTTTTTTAAATTTTGAGATCCTTTTCTGTCTCTTGAAACCATTTTATTTTTGTATTCCTGTTTTTGAGAATTTGTTTAGCAAGTCAACCATTATCTTTTCTTCAGTTAATAGTATCTATTTTTTTTAAATTTTGATAATTTTTGTGACTTTTCTCAGTTTCGGTCCATAAATTCTTCTTTCCTTTTTTCTCAACATTTATTTTAGAGGTTTCCAGAATTCTGAACCGTATAAGGCTCCTGATATATAATCACTGTATTGTAATGTAGAAATTTCGCATTTATATTGTTTTTTTTTCTAATTGTTAACAAATATGCCTGCGAAAAATTGAATTTAATTAGGCGAAATCTAAAGATACTTAGGATGACCTTGTTCTACAGCCTCAGTTGAGCCCTTGACCTTCGACTTTTTAAGTTGAAAGTTTAATGGCATCAGTGCCTCATATGTAGAAGTAATCTGACCAAGTTCGGTCAAAATGGGTCCTGTAGTTCTGGATATAGGATGGTTTAGAGGCCAACACCGAACACACAAACGTACACGCAAAAGTGCGTGGGCGTACATACGAACAGTAACATTCGGAAAGTTTCCATCAGGTTTTTTGGGTTCCTTAGGTGTCAAAACATCATGAGGCGGTGAATACCGCATATGCCCAAATTGGACTTCCCCTTCCAATACTTTCCCTTCCAGAGCTGTAGCTCTGCTATAGCGCTCTCTAAACTTAGTCATATATTTTTCTTAGGGAGATTTTTTAACCGTTAAAAAATAACAATATTTGCAAAAACATTTTTACAAAATCCCATCCCCACTCCAAAAAATGCTGTTTTAGTCATCTGCAATGTTGTGGCCCAAAGAAGAGCGGTAGAATTAAATAAATGAAAAATATTTAAAGTGTTAAAATGTATCTCGTTTTGGCTCAGTCTCGGACTAGGTCGTCCGGTTGACTCGGTACCTGGTGTGTTAAGCCTCGTGGCTACACCGGTCTGCCGACCGTACAAGCGAAATTTGTTCTGTGTAAGTTGTGAAATTACATTAGATTATTTAGTGCCGACCGTTACCGCTAGTACCGCCACATCCACGCGAATGAAATACGGTATGCGCGCGCGCTTTAGTTAGTATCATTGAATTAAATAAACAAAAAAAAAAAATTATATTAAAACGATAAATATTTTTAAAATAAGTTTTGTGTGTTTGTTTGTATAAGCCGTGAATCAAGAACAACCACACTTGTTGGATTTTCTTACTAGAACAAGGACTTTCCCTACAATCGAAGGGGAAATCCTACAACTGTGTTGTCAACCTTTTTTTCGTAATATTTGAAAATATCCTCAAAATAATATTTTTTCTTATAACATGAAATAACGGTAAAGTTTTTTATACCACTTTTATTTGTTCAAGTGCAACATTTTTAAAAGTATGAAAATTTTCTTACAACCCATTTATATATATTTATTACGTATTATCTGTACTAATAGATGAACACATGAAGTATGCTTTATTTTAAAAATGTATTTTAATAAATATTAAGGAGTAGAAACAGTTTATATATGTTCACTGCATTATGGTACATAAGAGTAGTTGTAAATATTAAAAAAAATGGTTCACAAAATTCAGCATTATTCCGGTTTACTACTTACTTATATTCCATGTACATATCATACACATTACGCTACAATAATAATGTATTGACACCGCACTGTCAAAATTTGGAATGAAACGAATGACTGCAACAGGTTACACGGAGCCTTTTTCCTCCTTTTTTTTTATACGTGTATGTGTGTGTGTTTGTTTTTTTCTCCAGAACTGTTTTCTGTTCTACTGAAACTTCTTCCCACTTCCTTAACTCTTCTTTCCTCACACTACTATAAAGGAAAAAAAACATGATCCTTCATCCTACCTTATTTTCCTCCATGTTTATTTCTTATTTTTCTTCGTTCTACTATTCATTCAACCGAAACGTCGACGGTGAACTGTTGAACTTTAGTCAGGGTCTACATCCATCTCCATTTTTCACACAGTAAATTTCTTTTCATCAGATTTTTTTTATCACTCTGTAATAGCTTAACGTATTTTTAAATGACTTTTCTTCAGATATCCATGTTTACGAGTGTTTGATAAATATTTACATTATTTTGTGTACTTCTAACTTTAATAGTTAAACATTGGTAATGTTGTATAACATAAATCGTCGCACATAGATATCGTCGCAATACATATGTATTTATACATAGATATTCGTGGCTAGAGTTTAAATTATATTTTAACTTATAATAATCCTTTGTAATGAAGTCTTCGAAAAGAGCCTGATAATAATTATAAAACAAAAAAGTAGAATTTTATTAATACTAACAGAAATAAAAAATTAAGATTTCTAACTATAAAAAAAAATAAATAAACGCCATTTAATTTAAAGAATATATTTATTGTAACTTCTTTTTTTTTAAAGTGATATTCGGTAATATTACATTTAAAACAAACAATGGTACTTAAAAAATATCTGTTTGAAAAAATTGCACATTCATATTATAATAATAATAATAATTGTGAAATGTAAAATATAGAATGAAAACTTTCCTATTTTATATGTAGGTCAAATAATTTAAATAAAAAAGATGTATTTCAACTTGGAGGAAAAAACTAATTTATTCAGCACGGTTAAACACTACTTAGTAAAAAAAAAAAAAAAAAAACTAGTGAAAAAAGTTGAAAATTCAATGAAAATATATATTTAAACGTATAAATGAAGGAAAAAACGAATTTGGAATAGTAGAATAAAATAAAATTTATAAAGAAATAAATTATTTTATTTTATTATAAAACTTATTTAAAAGTACATTTAAATATTGTTGAATGAAATCTAATGAATTTTATTAGGTTATATTTAATTTTTTTTTTTTCACTGGAAAAATAATTAAATATGTCTTTCTGCTAGACATAAAACAGATGTATCTTTTAAAAAAAAATTATTTTGAATACTCTTGACTAAATGATACACTCGCGCGCACGCGTAGCTCGAGCGAGCGCGCTCGAGCATACGCGTGCACACGCAGCGTACACGTGTATCGAGCATACGCGCGCGCGCACAGACACACACATTTTCCAATGTGTATAAAACAACATGTTGTGAGTGATTCATAAATTTGTGTACACGTTCTTCTTACGGCGTAAGTACACATTAAGAAAGGTTTTTTGAAATTCCGAGTTTAAAGGGTTAGCCCGCCACCGGGTTGGTCTAGTACTCCGGGTTGGTGAACTCGTCATCGTAAATCGTCTGATTTCGAAGTCGAGAGTTCTAAGGTTGAAATCTAGTAAAGGCAGTTACTCTTATACGGATTTTAATACTACATCGTGGATTTCGGTGTTCTTTGGCGGTCGGGTTTCAATTAACCGCACATCTCAGGAACGGCGACCTGAGACTGTAGAAGACTATACTTCATTTACATTAATAGTTATCATTCTCTCAAGTAGTACGTCTCGGTGGTTCCGAAGGCTAAATAGAAAAAGAGAGAGAGATAAAAGAAAGGGTTAAAATAGAGTAACAACGAAATTTACTATTTTTTGATTTTTTTTTAATTTTAATTTTTCATTAACGGTTGAAGATATCAACTTAATTTTTGATGTGCGTAATCTTCGTGTGAATATTTAAAAACCAGTATCTAGATTTTTTAAATTCGACCTTGAAAAAAGTGAGGAAAAGTAAAAAGGTTTAGAACAATGATTTTGAAAATTTTCTCCATTTCCGACTGTACTAAACGTTCACTAGATTTGCTCTCGGGATCAGCATTCTGGGGGTTCCCCAAGAGTGGCTATTTAAAAATTTAAATGGAAAGGTTATGTCATGTAATTTTAAAAGGCGATCAAAAATAAAAGTTTGGCCTAAAACCATCGGGGTACGACATCTTAACCGAAATGGCAACCGCTTAATATTATTTTTATAGCTAATCTTAAAAGTAGTATATAGTATATATAATACACCTAAACTAGCTGTTCAACCCGGACATCGGAGGCATCCTGACGGAGGGCAAACTGAGTAGGATTCGATGATCTAAAAGACAATGTCCAATAAAGCCCATCAAGGCTAGGAACGGAAGGGGTAATTTGGTGATCGGGATCGTTACAAGGCGGGTGTCTTCCCTCACAGGGATCAGGTAGTTCGACCAGGAAAAACGAAAAATATAAAAGTTAAAAAATACTCCTACTTTCAGACAATCTATTTTCGGTATTAGACCGCGTACAAATGGAACGCAAAAATTTTAAATACAAAAAGATTTCTTTCAAGACAAATCATTTAAAAAGGTCTTTGAAGAACGAAATTTTTACGTATAATACGTAGAACTACTAGAACTGCTCTACTCAAAATGACGCCCGTTTAATATTTTTACCTCCTTGTACGAAGTAAAGGATTGCGATCGCAAAAAATTTCGGTTTTCAGATTTCAACGGAAATATCCATTTTGACCATCCCCGAATCCATTTTGAGTAGTTTTGGTGTGACGTCTGTATGTACGAGGGATTATCTAAAGTAAAGATCGCTGGGAAATTTCTCTCCTTAAGGTTGGCGAACCTATGTCTTTCATGCCCGTGCAAGTAATGTATACACTACATTTTTGTCTGTAGGTTGTGGCGTTGTAGTATTTTTGAGTTATTACGTTATGAAATGAATAGAAAAATCGATGTTGCCGTCGACTGTGAAATACGTGGAGTCGTAGAAATTTTTAAACCGTCAAAACGTTAAGCCGGCTGAAATTCATAGGCGGTTGGTTGTTGTGAACGGTGATAATGTAATGAATGAAAGATACTTCCGAAAACGGTATGAAAGATTTAAAAATAACAGAATTAAAGTGCACGATGAAGAACGTTCGGGAGGCCCTCGTTGATTACCGAGGACTTGTTGAAACGCGTCGACGATGAAATTAAAACAAAATCGCCGCTAAATGATTTCCGACCTGGGGCTTCTTTTCCTGATGTTTCAAAACCAAATAACGTATCGCGTTACGTTATATCAATTTACATTACAAATACATGTATATTTTAATAGGGTAAAACGCTCATGGGCTGATGTAAGAATCAGTAAACGATTAAGGCAATAATAGTAAATTTCTCTCAAAATTTATTCCTGATCGGCCCCTTCAAAAGAGTCTTTTAACGTTCCTATAAAAAATAGTAAATGAACCAAACGCCGTATTCCTCTCACACCAATGCTGATAAAATATAAACCGATGGCAATACACATTCAACGTTGCGTATCGCAGATATTACACTTCAGTTTCACCGCCCTCAGATATTAATTCGGTAACTAACCAAGCAAATATATGCAAACGATTTAGCAATCTAGAAGTCACTAATTCTAACCGATCAGAACTGTAAAAGAAACTGACAGTTACTGATAAGGGAGTAAAGTAACCACTACTAATTCTTGTTTTGTACCCGATTAATAAAATTTATTAAATGGAACACAACAAATTTTGACCGATAATATAGATACCGTCCTTGAATATTGTTAACATTATATCATATACCATTAAGAAACATTTTATCAGACACAAGGACTGACAACCGTCCAGACAAGATATCCTTTTGACCCGTCAAAAGATTGAAAGATATCAACGTTATTTTATCTGAAAATTATAAAAGCAGTATTTGGTAATACATCTATTATTCAATATTTATATAAGTCACTGTTATATATTTATATAATACGTATATTACAATATTTCAATTTAATATGTTAAAAATGTATTTTTATAGTTTTATACTTTTTAAAAAGTCTAAAAGAGAACCTGTTTATACGCAAAATAACGTATTAGTTTTTATATTTTACGTATTTTTCAACGTAACGTCGGTATCTGTGGCGCTCGCCAGAATAGGATGTGGATTTTTTCGGAAATGAGAATTTAATTCACATATTTATAATTCATTTCACCTGTTGTTTTACCTGTCGAAAAAAAGTAAAGGCAAACAGCGGTTTTTAATTTCTATTCACCGTAATGGAAAGTCGGTCGATACATGATGTCGTGCAACAATTCGTAAATATTGCAGATTTTTCAAAATTATACGGAGCATTTAATATTTGCTAAAGAATCGCCAGAAGTACGAAAAAGAAACTGGAAATTTGGCATTCAGGCTCCTAACAGAGCCCTACTGTGTGACCACTAGTCATTCATATATAAAACAGGTTCAAAACTTTGTAGCGTCTTCAAAACTATGTGATAACACGTTAACAATTTTTTTTATTAAATAAAAAGTATTTCTCTTATTAAAACACGTTCTTTATAATAGTTTGAAAATGGTTTTTAATAGAAATATAGTGTTCAACGCTAGCCTTATTGATAACAGGGAATTGACTTGGGGACGCCGCCTTCTTCGTTTAGTCATCTGTGTTCGTGTGAGGTTGTTTAGTTGCCAGTACAGCTGCTGCTGTTGGCGCAGAGCGGACAAGTGATGCGCCGACCGAATGCGCGCTAACAACTCTCTCCCGCTAAATAAACATTCCTTCATTTTTACTGCTAAGTATTAACTAATAATCCTTTTCTTTTATTAATAAATAATAAAAAGTAAAAATACAAATATAAGATTTAAGATATAAATAAAAATAATCTACTTTTAGAAATTAAATTAAATAATCTGTAAATTAATTGATAACGGAGAGAGTCGCCGTGCGCAGCACCCTTGGTCCGCTTTGCACCAGTAGCAGCTAAAATAAAAATGTGAGCGCACAACAAACAAACCAACCCCAACACCATCCTTTTTATGGAAAATAGTATAATTACTTTTAAACTGTAACGTAGATTAGGAGTTGAATGTAAAATAAAAATAATAAAGTAATTACTTAAGCGAATCGATTCAGGCGAAAGATTTGGAACTATTACAAAAAAAAAGCAGATGCAGATGGTTATCTAATTTGTAATCCAACAATCTGTAAAGGGATTATTTTGATAAACGTCATATACCTCCGTTTTTATTTTCAATAAAGATGACTTTATAATTACAACTGTTTACTGCTTATACTTCTCTATTAAATTGAAAATTTGAGTCAAACTAAATTGAAATCGCAGTTTTGACATATCTACTAGAACTGACATGTTAGAATTGCAATATTTTAGATGACTAATAATATTTTCTGAAATTTTTATGTTTCATGCAGAGAAAAAGGATACTATAAATATTATAGATCAGCTGATCTATTGATATATATATATATATATATATATATATATATATATATAGATGATATATAAAGTCCTCAACTTTAAAAATTAAATGATAATAAATTTTATTTAATATTATTATTACTTTAATAATGTTAATTAAACAATAATAATTCCCTTTCAGTATTTAATTTAATACTTTAATTCCTTTTTTCCTTTCCTAGAACACGATAACACACGTTTTCGTTTTAAATACTTTCCTTAATTTATAATGTTTTATATTGTAAAGTAACATTTACGTAGCGTTATTCATATAACTCCTACTTATTCTATTCTTGCTTACCACGGATTTCGCTTACATCTGCAAATAATGTTACATCTGAGAATACGCTTGACCTTGATATTAAATTACGTAACTTATTTTATCCCAAGCGATTTAAAAAGGACTTCACAATTTTAAAAAACGTAACAGTTTATTTAAATAACTTACGGATTCGATTGAAGTTTCATTTCACTGAAAAACATATCAAGTTTGTCACCCAACATCCACTTTGGTTCGATTTGGATTTCATTTGTAATCCGGCATACATTCCACTCGAAATCGACTTCATTCCAGACTGTAGCCGGGAAGTCGGACGTTAATTAAAAGTTCTTAGCTCAACAAGATCAGCAGGCAAAAGCCTGCTGATAAATCCGATCTTTAATAAAACCACAAGATAAACTCTAGCGGGATCAAATCTGGGGAGCGAGGTGGTCATGTAATGGAACTTTCACGAGACCAATCCACCGACTTGAAAATCGAATATCAAGAAAATCACGGATTTCTAGGCGGTAGTGAGGTGGTTCCCCGTTTTGCTAATAGTAATGGTGTCAATCTTCATCATATCGTCTAACTGAGGAATTATAAATTTTGAAACGGGTCCAGATAAACAATAGCATTTACGGTTGCCTTCTGAAAGAGGAACAGGTACAGTCTTTGTTTGGTTAGTTTAGCAAAGTTTCATGAGAGGTTTCGCTAACCAATATTTGGCAGTTATGAATGTTCACCTTGCCACTGATGTGAATTGTGGACTCATCACGAAAAATTATATTATCTAAAACTGTATCCTTATCTGCAATTCTATCCATCATTTCTTCACCAAACTGCAGCCGAGCAACTTTGTCATCTGTAATGTGTTGAACCACGGTTAGTTTGTACGGATTTAAGTACAATCGTCTACGTAATATGCTCCATAAAGTCATTTGTAGAAGCGCCAGTCTCACGTGACGCACATCGATTTCTTCGGACTACGTGCAAAGCTTTCTCTGAGTTGTTCCGCAGCAGCTGCAGGGACGTATGGGCGTCCTGGTGACTATTTATGTTTAACAGAACGACCTGTCTCAACGAAGTTTTTGTGCCAAGAGTACGCCTACTAGGAGGTTCCTTACTGTACTCACTACGAAAATTACGTTGAACTGCGTCTTGAAACCAAAACATACAGCGTGCACGTTCTGCACTAGTAAATGTATCCATTTTTAACAAACTGGTGACAGCGCCGGTGGTCGAATTCGATACTAACGAACTACAGAGTAAAAACTTGATGTGTTTTTTTATGAAATAGACCTCACCCGGATCTGTAATTTATCTAAATACATTTTAAAATACTTTTAAATTTGTGAAGTGCTTTTTAAAATCGCCCGGCACTATTTACAAAGGTGTTTGTATGAATGTGATGATTTGGGATAACGGTTCTTTAAAAATCCTTATTTCTATAAATACTCGTAATTCGATTTCATATTCTCAATATTTATAAATAATTTTTAATATGTTTTTATTTTCCTAAGGTGTACGTTGCAGTCTGTTTACCTAGTTAACATCTCGATTCCCCCCCGAGGGGAGAAGATCCCACCTCGTAGCGTGTACGGTCGCTACACCACCCCCTCCGTTCCTAGCCAGTAGTGGCTTTAGCGGAGGACATCTCCTCGCCCTCAAACTGATTGTGCCACACAGCTTTCAGTCCAGGCCCCGCAGAGATGCCACCGATGCAGATGCCCCGAGGGACATCTACATCGGTAAAAATTCACCCCGAGATACATTTACGTGTTTATGCCTTCAGAATGAATACAACGGACACCTGCAGCTACCACGTCGCCCTCAGGAACTAAGCTAGAAACCTAACCGCGAAACGAAGACCCCGCGCCTAGATCCAGCTATTAAAGAGCCACTTTCTGAATGTCTCAGATCCGTACTAACAACCTCAACAATAAACTTTCCCACTAAAGTTTTGTACATCGAAATTTAGACGTAGTTCCCTTAAGAACCCCGCTTAATACTCAAAATGAGTTTCTATCTGACTCCGTTCCGGTCCGCCCGGGAGAGGAGAATTAACGCCTACTCCCGCACAGCGCCATCACGGAGTCCCGTGTGACATTCACCATCTTTCGCAGACCGCCGCCAAGACCTCCCTTCATACCACCAAAGCAGTACCCAGAGAGGCCCCGCCGACAGTATCATTAGCTCATTAGTTCCCCCGTCGGAGCGCGACCGCACCCACCGGGCAAGAATAATCCCGCCCGCCGACAACGGCCGCAACTCCGCCGACAGCCTGATTAAATACATACCACCAATACATCTAACCGAGGCACGCTGCCTTAAGCGCCTACCTTCGGCCAGTCAACTGCCCAGGCGGTCCCTAGCCACCCAGGTTCCTATCACCTACTAGATCCCTTCGGCAGCCCTGCTCAGGGCGAGGAAGCGAAGGAAGCCAGAAACTATTGTCCACTCTCTACGAGTCCTCCGGTTGACTCGTAGATCCAAAATAGAGTTTACTCTCTCGAGTTCCCTAGCAACTCTGGTACGTTCAGCTTCGTACCGGGGACATATGTGAAGGACATGGTCCACGGTGTCATCGACCCTACAGTCCGGACAGAAGCCGGAATCAACCGACCTAAACTTTGCCAATTTATCCCTAAAGGCACCATGTCATGAGAGGAACCGAGTGGTATGCCGATTGGGGGATACCCAGCTAATCGCTCGCAACTCTATAACATCGGGAAATGTACCATGTTACCTAGTTAACAATAAGTACCCCTTCCCCTACGGTCCGATGAAATGAGGATGATGTGTATGACATGTAAATGAGTTGTAGTCTTGTACAGGCTCAGGCCGACTATTTCTGAAACGTGTAATTAATTGAACCCCAATCACCATAGTACACCGGTATCCGCTGCATAATATTCAAATCCGTATAAAAGTAACTAACTTTTACTAAAGTTAAATTAAGTTAAAATTAGATAACGAGTACCTAACTGGAATATATTTATAAATAAATGAATAAAGTATATTTTCAAAACCCGAAAAAATAATTGTCAAACATTGTAGGTTTTAATTAATTCTAAATCGAAAAAAAACAATTGTTTTAGTTTGTGGGTGATTGGTTGTTGATAACAGCTTGACAAATAGGTCAAGTTTTTCAGAAATACTTTTTTTTGGATTCATCATCCTAAGATAATTGAAATTACTCTTTAAATTTTATTTTTTTGAATAAAAACCTTTGATTTAATAAAAAAAAAAAAACGATAAAATATTAAAAGAACGTGATTGAAAGCCAGTCTTATTTAAAACATAAAATTTCATTTCTTACCAATGAAATAAAAATAAAGAAAATATCCGGCGCTTTCGGATTTTATGTCATCATCAGAAAATATATAAAAAATTATTTATATGATCGTTATCAAATTGTTATATCTGTCTGTGTCAAAATATTTAATTTAAAAATGAGTTTCTTTTTTGAATCGTCATCAAGCGACTGCTTTGATGCTAAGCTCCATTCCTTTCTGTTCTGTGTTAATCTTTTAACGTTAAATTTGCTATATTCTCAGTTATCCGTTTTATTTATATCGGTACTTGAGTTTTTCTAAAATCTTTGCTTTCTATACGCATGTATATCGGCAAATTAATTAAGACTTTATGTAATACGTTGACCAACAACCTAATTTGTCTTTTACAAGTTTTCCTAAAAATTTCTCTCGTCTTAAGAGTTGTTCATTTTGAATTTTAATAACCGACTAATTTTCAGCATCCTCTAGTATTACAGCACTTCAAATTCACAACTCCTTTTTTGTAAAATTAAACGTATATGTATATATAATGTTAAAAATACTCTTATTAATTTTTAAAAAAACAACCCTCTCAATTTCCAGTTTGAAAAATGTATTTTAGATCGGTAATAAGATAAATCTATTTCAGATAAGTTTAACGGGCTGCTAATCAATGTGGAAATATTGTACAACAAATATATTCGTACTTTATATAGACAGGTATTATTTAGAGTGGTACTGAGCCGACACATTTCAAATTTGAATATTAAACCGGTGTGATAGCTTGTCGTGGTTGGCGGTCAGGGGTCGGTAATTTCATATAATCAGTCACAATAGAGTACTAGAATGTGCAAAAACATGTTGCTTGTGTTCGCAGCTATTACGAAACCAACGGTCTGTGACAAAAGTGGAGCCTCTAGGCAACAGTTCGATGTTAGTCGAAGTGATCGGGTGCGGTCTCGGAATAGGATATTGGCTTCGTTGAAGGAATATGAAAAAATGTGATCGTGTTTTTGATGTGAAATATGGAGGTACCGAACGGTGCATATGTCAGAGTACTTCAGAAAGTGAAAGAAACTTTTCAGCTCACTCGCTCGGTGTCCTAGCCCTCTCGAATTTTAGTACGGGGTAAATAAAACGTTTATTTTTAATGCTGAAAAAAAAGGTAAAATTTCATCCTTTAAAACTGCAAGCTGTGCAAAAGTTTTGCTTCAGAGGCAAGAAACCAAAAGTTGTTTTCTGTACCACCGTGAACGGTTAGTTACGGGAAAATCCAGACGTACTGAATACTTTTCTAATGTCTGACGAAGTCAATTTTCATCTTTCAGGTTTCATAATCAAACAGAATGTGATACCTGTCGTCAGTGAACCCTAATGAACAACATAATTACCGTTGAACTCAACTTCACCCAAAATCGAATTTTTTGGGTGAAATTGATGTGTTCGTGATGACCCTCGACCAAGAAGGACTTTGACTTCAGCTGATGATACCTACGTCAGAAAATCAACGATCTGGTGAATGCAAATCGTCGATTGACTGTCGGAAAACTTGCAGAAGGGGTTAGCATCTCGATTGGATCATGCCGTACATTTTGATAGAAAAATTGTACGTGCATCTTGTTGCAGCAAACTTTGTTCCTCGTTTGGCATCCGAACAGCAGAAAGAACGTCGAGTGGACTTCTTGAACAAACCGATAACGATGAAATATTCATACAAAGACTCGTAACGGGAGATTAAAGCCGGGTTTACGGCTACGACATCGAGATAAAAGTTCAATCGTCACGATGGATCGGCAAACGATCTCCACGCCCCAAGAAAGCGCGTCAGTATCGACCCGATGTCAAAGTGATGCTCTCTATTTTTTCGATTTTAATGGAATCGTTCATTTTGAATTATCGTCTCAAGATGAAACAGTGAACCGTGCGTACTATCAAGGCGTTTTACAACGGTTACGTGAAAAAATCCGCAAAAGGAGACCAGATTCGCGGCAAGACAACTCGTGATTCCTTCACCACAATGATGCACCCGCACACTCAGCATTGTCAATTCGTCAGCCTTGTGCCAAAAATCAGATGACTGTCTTCCCTCAGCCTCCCTACTCGCCAGACCTGGCTCTTTGCGATTTTTTCTTATTTCCGAAATTAAATTAAATTCGTTTTGGTCCTTAAAGGCTATTTCAATTGAAGCTATCCAGGAATGTTTCGCGAAGTGGAAATATCGCTGGGAAAAGTGTGTGAATAGGGGAGGGAAGTACTTTGAGGGAAATAAGGAGCAGTAACCTGTAAAATTAATAATAAAGATTAAAAATGTAAAGTTCGGTTATTTTCTGAACAGACCTCGTATATTGGAAGCTCTGTTAAACCTTACGACAGCTTGGCACTGACCCGAAAGTTCTTCATTTCAACAGGGTGGAGTAATAGTCGTCACTGCTGCAGTATTGCTGTTACTCGTGAAATGATCAATACTCTTATCTTTCGTTCCGATGATATCATTTGGCCTGTTCGATCGTAATACACCAGATTTATATTTGCGGGGGTTCTTAAAAAACCGTGTTTTCTGGAGGGGTAACATTACTATTTAAGAACTCAATCAACCCGTTGTTGACTAGGTTGCAGCTATTGATGAGGAACTATGGAAGCACGTGTATGGCAACTTTTAGACGCTCTTAAAAAACGCAATGTTGCAAATGAAAGTCGTTTGCCTGATCTAATTTTCAAAAAATAATTCTGTAATTTATAGGTAATAAAAGCACGCTTAAACGTATTTTAGACGGTTTCGTTTACTTTTTCTCGATTTTATACGTTACCTACCATTGTTTGATATGTATCAGTCGGCTTCGCACCTTTATAAGTTTTATAAAATAAATGTATATTTATTTATAAATAAATTTATATTCTATTTTACAAATAATTATAATTTCATATAGGCATACATATTAAATTAGATTTGGTAATGTTTTCTATTGCACGTATAACTTTGTTTTGATATTTATATTAATTATTTTGATAGAGAGAGATATAATCGTTTAACAATGACAACATATTTTTGTCAATACTGTTGTCTCGTTGACAATACTGTTGTCCTGAAATTAATTTTTTATGTATTTTCCTGATGATGGTATGAAAGTCGAAAGCGCTCAAGCTGGTTTTTTAACAGTTTTTTTTTTTATAAAAGGTTAACTTTCTTATTATTATTTTTATTAACATTTTTATATTTCTTTGTGTATAAGAAAGTAAAAAGAGATGCTAAAGAAAATCAGTCACGTCAATCAAGCTGACTGAATTATTCTTTTATATCGTTCATGAACCCTCTTACTTTTTATTTATCTCTCTCTATCTCTCCGTTTTTTTTTTAAGAGACTTTCGAGTGCTGTCCCTTATTTTTGATATTTCGTTCCCTCGCTTTTTCTTATTTCCCTTTCTCCCTCTCGTCTTTTATATCATTTCTCTTTACTTCTGTACGTTAGCTAAAATAATTGATTTTTCTAACTTTTATGTCATATCTGTTTTATTTTAGATTTTATTATTATTATTATTATTATAAAAATCCTTATTTTTTGTGTATTGAAATGTCTTCTTTGGTCAAGAAAATAAGAAACTAATATCAAAACATAGCCTTTCTGACAGGTAACCTTTTACTACAGAAAATCGTTTATTAGAAAAGCATGTCTCCGCTTATATACTCGTGTATATATATATATTATATTTTATTTTTTTTAGCTTTTCTTTTGAGATTTTACTGGTTTTTTTTTATTATTTTACATAACGAAAAATGCTTTCAAAAGATAAAATTTAGAAAGAATTATTTTCTCTTTTGAAATAAATTAATCTATTTGCTAAACGTTACTTATTTATATACAAAAAATAAGCTTTTGTAAAAATAAAAAGTAAATAAGAGATTAATTTTATTATCTCTTGGTTTTCTGTCTGTACTGTTAACAATAATCCTAATAGTAATAGCAATACATTTATGTTGTACGTTTATTTTAAATATAAATATCCTTCTTACTGCTTAAGTGGTTTTTATTTTTATGTAGGTTTTTTAAATATGAAATCCTAACTGACATATTGCTAATGAATAAATGAAAAAAAGAAAACGCTTTTCAAACGAAAAGTAAATTATAAAAAAAAAGGAGGTCAAAGTATTTTATTAATGTATTTTATCCCTGCAGAAATCGAAATTAAGTTTCATTTTTAATAAATATTCGTTTTTATATTAAATTTTTACGTTTAATTTACATCTTACATCGTCGTCTTACATTTAATTTCCTTTTTTTATCGAGTTTTATACCATCAGAATGTTTTTTTCTCTCCTTTTTTTATGTAAATGTATGTTATGATGTTTTTGTTTCTACATTTCATTTGCATTTATATATTGTAATGTGTGTGTGTGTGTGCGCGCGCGTGTGTATGAATGTACGTATATACAGAATGTTCCGGGACGTATTAACCAAACTTCAGGTACTGATTCAGGACACCAAAATGAGCAAAAAGGTTCATATCGACAAGTCCTATTTTCCTTTTCTTTTCTTCTGGACGCCATTTTGTGATTTTCAACAAAGAAATTATTTCTCAGGAACGGGTAAACCTACTTTAAATAATTTTTGTAAATTTAATACTAGCGTCTTATTCTACAAAATAAAAAAAAAAAAATTAACTTCAAAGATTTCAAAATGCCGGCCATCTTAATTTTTTAATTTTCAATATCTTTGTAATTATTTGTTTGATCAATTTTTACTTTTCCAAAATTTATTAAGCGTTTTATTTTGGACAAAATGACACGGCATTTGTAAAACTCCGTTGACAAACAATTGATTTGTTGCAGACAATTTACCTTTTTCTTTTTTTCTTTCTTTTTCCTGCTTAGCCTCCGGTAACTACCGTTCAGATAATACTTCAGAGGATGAATTAGGATGATATGTATGAGTGTAAATGAAATGAAGTCTTGTACAGTGTCGGTTCAACCGTTCCTGAGATGTGTGGTTAATTGAAACCCAACCACCAAAGAACACCGGTACCATGATTTAGTATTCAAGTCCGTGTAAAAATAACTGGCTTTACTAGGACTTGAACGCTGGAACTCTCGACTTCCAAATCAGCTGATTTGGGAAGACGCGTTCACTACTAGACCAACCCGGTGTGTCGCAGACAATTTACCTGGCAGTACGCTTGCACACCGTAATGCAAGCTGATAATTATTTGCCTGGTTTTATTTCCTCCGCTAAATGTAATAAAAATTATTAATAATAAAAAATAAGAGTAACTTAATAAAATTTATCACCTTGAATAATGGTGTGCAAGCGTACTGCCGGGTTAATTGTCTGTATAAACTCGATTGTTTGTCAATCGATTTGACAAACTGATTATTCTTTAATGAAGAATCATTCGTATTCTTTATAAACGTGCTTTATTATTATTATTTTAAAAAACTGAAGGTGTGCAGGTTGTGTGTAGCCTATGATGGCTGGCACTACCGAAAACATGTTGTCTTCTGTTTTCTTTTTTCATTTATATTGTTAATCGTACCGGATAGTTATACGTAGATCTCATGACACATCGCAGTATAGAAATTGAAATTCGTTACTATTAAGTGTAAAAGTTATACAGGAGTGAGTCGAGTAAGGATTTTAACAAGGGGGGTTGATTTTTTGAAAAAATATTTTTTCTGGGGATTATTTATAGTATGCATTGTAGGTTGACCAATAGGAGTTATCGAATATGTACTAGAAATTTTGTAAAAATTTGACACCATTAAATAACGCAATATTTTTTGTTCATCTTCTATCTATTGAAGATTGGTTGAGTCGTTCTGAGCTCAATTTAAAGTCGACAACAGATAACATAACCTCAATTTGAGGTATATTTTTGGTCCCGTGGTGGGATTGGTGGGTGAAAATGAGTTTTTTTTCGTATTGAGGTATGAGGATAATAAAAATACCATTCATGTATAAATTTTGCGGCTCAAAAATTTCAAAAATAAATTTAATTTATAAAATTTTTTGAAGATTGGTTGATTCGTTCGTGAGTTACGCTCAATTGAAGGTCGATAACGTTAATTTGAGGTTACGTTGACTTTATATTGGTGTATTTTTCATACGCGCTTACGCAGTGGTGAGTGTGTTTAAACTTGATGCTTGTGTTTTGGTCTACTCGTGAATAGTGTTTTGTATTTTGAAAATCACTGAGTCGGAACAGAAAAGTCGGTCTTCTTGTTATTAACTTTTTATTTTTATTTTTGACCGATTTATTTCGTTATAGTTTTATTTTTCCTCAATAAACACAAATTTATTATTATTATAATCATCGTGCGCAAATTAATCTAAGCCTTATTCTGTAAAAATTAAATACATCCTACGTCGGGAAGTAATATTAGCTTTTATTGCCCTGAAAGAGCATGTCACATATAATAAAAATAATACGAGGTCTGTTCAAAAAACAACCGAACTTCTTTATTTACGCGCCGACGGAGATATTTAGTGACGTTCGGTTGGCATTATTGTGTTCCGTTTAACCGCAGAGGCGGTTTTTGTGTTATTGTTGTTTGAGTACAAAATGTTTAAGTGTTAGTAGCGAATTTGGAATGTGCGATTTTTTAACGATTGAACTTTTGTCTCGATGTCGTAGCCGTAAACCCGGCTTTCGTTTTCCGTTACGATACTTTGCGTGAATGTTTCGTCGTCATCTGCCTGTTCAAGAAGTTGCCGGCAATTCTCCAATCGATGTTCTTTCTGCTGTTCGATCGTCAAACGAGGAACAAATTTTGCTGCAACTCGATGCACGTTCAATTTTTAAGTTAAAATGTCATCGAACGATCCGATAGAGATGCTAATACTTTCTGCAAGTTCTTTGACAGTCAATCGGTAATTTGCACGCACCACATCGTCGATTTTCTGAACGCGTGTGTCATCAGTCGTGTGTGTCATAAAGCCCTTCTTGGTCGAGGCTCAACTTCAATCGACTGACGACCGCTTTTAAGTCGTGAAAACCATTCGCAGGATCGCGTACTATTCAGAGCATCATCTCCGTAAACTTGTTTCAAAACTTGAAAAGTTTCGGTGAAAGTTTTCCCCAGTTTCACGAAAAACTTTACGATGTACCATCGCTTTCGAAAATTGCTACTAACACGTTGCACTCAAATAACAATAACGTGAAAAATAAACGAAATATCAACAATACAAAAACATGTGGTTACTGAATAGGTTATACGGAAGTCAATGCTGCCAACCTCACGTCACTAAATATCTCCGTTGGCGCGTAATTAAAAAAGTTCGATTAGTTTTTGAAGAGACCTCTTATATAATAATATAAAATAAAGTTCCCTGATGTCAAGCGGATTCTACGTCATTATTTTGTCTATTATTAATTTAAAAAAAAAATTATACATATAAAAATCAATGAAGTGTTGCTATTTTATTACAATTTTAATACGCAACAAAATAGAATCGATTATATTTCTTCCTGATTGTATAGAATTATTATAACTTCTCAGCTGACAATCTGGAATTCAAAGCTTAATTGACGTCCTCTGATTGACTATAATATAGTTAGACCATAATAATAATAATAATAATACCATAAAAATCTAAAAAGAATGAGTGATAATTAGCAAAGATTTTTTTTATTATTTGATCGTCTCAAAATTTGTTTGTCTTTTTCTATATTGAATATATAGTTAAAAACCTTTTCTTCTGGCTTTTCTTTATTAAATAACACTATTATATTAAGGTATTTTTAGATCAATAATGTTTGTGCCCCCCCCCCCCCCACCAAACGGACACTTAAGGTATTAATTGAAACCTTTTTTTTTTTTTTTTTTTTTTTTGTCTTCAGTCATTTGACTGGTTTGATGCAGCTCTCCAAGATTCCCTATCTAGTGCTAGTCGTTTCATTTCAGTATACCCTCTACATCCTACATCCCTAACAATTTGTTTTACATATTCCAAACGTGGCCTGCCTACACAATTTTTCCCTTCTACCTGTCCTTCCAAAATTAAAGCGACTATTCCAGGATGCCTTAGTATGTGGCCTATAAGTCTGTCTCTTCTTTTAACTATATTTTTCCAAATGCTTCTTTCTTCATCTATTTGCCGCAATACCTCCTCATTTGTCACTTTATCCACCCATCTGATTTTTAACATTCTCCTATAGCACCACATTTCAAAAGCTTCTAACCTTTTCTTCTCAGATACTCCGATTGTCCAACTTTCACTTCCATATAAAGCGACACTCCAAACATACACTTTCAAAAATCTTTTCCTGACATTTAAATTCATTTTTGATGTAAACAACTTATATTTCTTACTGAAGGCTCGTTTAGCTTGTGCTATTCGGCATTTTATATCGCTCCTGCTTCGTCCATCTTTAGTAATTCTACTTCCCAAATAACAAAATTCTTCTACCTCCATAATCTTTTCTCCTCCTATTTTCACATTCAGCGGTCCATCTTTGTTATTTCTACTACATTTCATTACTTTTGTTTTGTTCTTGTTTATTTTCATGCGATAGTTCTTGCGTAGGACTTCATCTATGCCGTTCATTGTTTCTTCTAAATCCTTTTTACTCTCGGCTAGAATTACTATATCATCAGCAAATCGTAGCATCTTTATCTTTTCACCTTGTACTGTTACTCCGAATCTAAATTGTTCTTTAACATCATTAACTGCTAGTTCCATGTAAAGATTAAAAAGTAACGGAGATAGAGAACATCCTTGTCGGACTCCCTTTCTTATTATGGCTTCTTTCTTATGTTCTTCAATTGCTACTGTTGCTGTTTGGTTCCTGTACATGTTAGCAATTGTTCTTCTATCTCTGTATTTGAACCCTAATTTTTTTAAAATGCTGAACATTTTATTCCAGTCTACGTTATCGAATGCCTTTTCTAGGTCTATAAACGCCAAGTATGTTGGTTTGTTTTTCTTTAATCTTCCTTCTACTATTAATCTGAGGCCTAAAATTGCTTCCCTTGTCCCTATACTTTTCCTGAAACCAAATTGGTCTTCTCCTAACATTTCCTCCACTCTCCTCTCAATTCTTCTGTATAGAATTCTAGTTAAGATTTTTGATGCATGACTAGTTAAACTAATTGTTCTGTATTCTTCACATTTATCTGCCCCTGATTTCTTTGGTATCATTACTATAACACTTTTTTTGAAGTCTGACCATTTTTTGAATTGAAACCATTCTTCAAAAACCTTTTTAAACCGCTACAGAATCTTAATTTTTATCTTTCCGACTTTAAAATTAAGTTACCCGTTTCATATCTTTTTGAACATACTAAATAATAAAACTAGACATACATTGTTTAATTTAATTAATGGAATATTTTGTAATTTTTTTTACAGGAAATATAAGTTTGTTGTAAATTAAAATAGAAAATAATTGAAATGATTCTGGAAGATTAACTTTATTATGAAGATAATACTTTTTTTAATACTGGTAAGTGATCAGTATATTATAATATAAATTTCTCGACCTCTTATGTTTGATTGATGATACTTTGTCCTCGCTTAATCAAAGCACGTTTACTAGGTTATATCCCTTGAAATGACAAATTTGTGTATAAATTTACCAAAAAATTGGACTTATTTTTAAAAAGTGAACAAATATATTTTATAGTTCTTATTTTACATGAATATATTTAGAAAATAATAATCTTTAAATTGCATACCAAATGTTCATCGAATTTCACTAATGAGGTAATCGGTTTTAAATGTACGATTGTTTATATTTTCTTGTACAAATTATAATTTAATTAGATTATCATGTATTATTAATAAATTGGGAAATAAAAATTTCTCATAATATTAATAATTTGGTTCATTGAAAATACAAAAGACAAGAGAAATCGATTGAGGCCTAATATTTCCTGGCAACTGGTTATGAAATTAGTTTATTAGAAAGTAGATTAAAAAAAAAACACAAAATACTTAATAAACTGGAATTAGATAGCTGGAAAACTTATTTAAACAATAATAATTTGGAAATTTCACTGTTGAGCAACGATAACGGATCAATAAATAATAATTTTTACTTTACCTTCTAGAGCTACAGCTTTAGAAGGGAAAGTATTGTAATGGCTCCAATTTGGGTATATGCGGTTACCACCGAATTTTGACGGTTTGACACTTAAGAAACCCTAAAAATGGGATTGAAATTTTCCAGATGTTAATTTTCGTTTTATTAAACGCATTATTAATGTTAAAATGAACGCATTGTTAATATATGTGTATGTGTGTTCGGTGTCGGCCTTTAAATCACGTTGTAACTCTAGAACTACTGAACCGATTTTGACCAAAATTGGCCTGATTACTTTTATATAAAAGGCATTCACACTCACCGCGTCTTTGTTAGTTAGTTTGAGGGAATCATGTCAGGTTAGATGTGAAGATGTCCGTTTGAGGCCTACGTGAAGACAAAATTTGATTTGTATTTTACTGATGCAAATGTTTGCAGAGGCATTTACGTCAAGGCCTGGATGATGACTGTGAGATGTAATCAGTTAGAGGATGTAAACACGACCTCCAGCAAAGCCCCTCAGCGCTGTGAACGGTGGGGCTGGTGCGGCGACCGGTAACGTCACAAGGTTACCGTTGGGGGTTTGTCTTCCCCCTACGGAATTGGGATGTACAGCAGGGTCCCCCCAGTCTCTGGAGATCTCGTCTAATTAAGGTCTTATTTTTCCTAGGCTCATTTGTTAACGGTTAAAATAAATAATATTTCAAAAATAAAGTAAAAATCGCACCTCCAACCCAAGAAATGATCTAAATGAACTAGCGGCTAAATGGCGATTCTGCGTCAATAGTATCCCCTCTTATCACAAGGAGTGCTAGTGTAACACTACAGCTGTAGTGTAAAGTACAGCTGTTGTAGTCGTCCATGTTAGGACTAGGCGCGGGGTCTTCGTTCCGCGGTTAGGCTTCTAGCTTAGTTCCTGAGGGCGGCGTGGTAGCTGCAGGTGTCCGTTGTCTTCTTTCTGAAGGCATAAACACGTAAAACTATCTCGGGGTGAATTTTACCGATGCAGATGTCCCTCGGGGCATCTGCATCGGTGGCATCTCTGCGGGGCCTGGACTGAAAGCTGTGGTGCGCAACCAGTTTGAGGGCGAGAAGATGTCCTCCGTTAAAGCCACTACTGGCTAGGAACGGAGGGGCTGGTGTAGCGACCGGACACGGTACGAGGTGGGATCTTCTGCCCTCGGGGGGAATCGAGATGTTGTAGCCGTCCGCTATGTTTTAACGTCACAGGTGAGCGGTACAATTAAATACACGAATAATATTTGAAGTGTAAAAAAGTATTTAAAGTGCCCCACCCCTTTTCATTGCAATCTTGGAAATTCATTGCAATTTTGGACCAAAAGTGTCCAATAAAGTCTAAAATCCAAAACATTTGGATTTTGGACTATTTCTTAACTGCAGTAATAAGCCCTCATCGAGAGCTTTTTCAACGATATATCATAAGTGGTACTTATTTTCATAGGTTCCAGAGTTATAGCCAAATAAAATCTTAATTAATGTAATGTTTGGTTCTTACAAGGTGAAGGCACATCAGTTCGAATCAGATTTCATATACATACATTTTTGAACTTTTTTTTCATTTAAATATATTGATTTAATAATAATTATTAACGTGCGATTGTAAAAAAAAATACAGTAAATAATAATTCAATAAAAATTAAAAAAAAAAATAATGAATAAAAATCAGTAGTTTTTAGTGAAATAAAATTTTATGTACTTTTCATTTTAATTCAACAATTTTTACAGAGGTTAATAATTATTAATAAATCAATATATTTAAATTTTAAAAAAGTAAAGAAAGAAAATATATGTATATGAAGTCGGATTCGAACCGATGTGTGCATGGTTACGGATGTGACACGTTCCTATTTACGCCACATAACTACTTGCGCGACGTGAAACAAAATTAATATATAATACGGACATTACTAAAAAAAAAATGTAATGCAATGTGGTGGACACCACATTCCAATTGTGTATCTGTCCATATTTATGTAAGAATTACATGATTTTATCTCACTTTCAAATGAAATAAGTTTAAATGAAGTTTAGAAAAAAATGTGTTCAACTATGTGTAATTTAATAGGCATACAAGGAAGTCATGTCATATCCACATCATTTTTTTTAGTTGTGTTTACATGTATTTAAGCTAAATCCGTGTTTTATATTTTAAATTATGTGTGATACATGTCTCACTATTTTTGGTCTTATACGTCAGGACTAACCAAACCGACGTTCTTCCAATTTAGCTCAAATATTTTTTCATACGGGACTTTGATCATATTAGTGTTTTTTTTTTAATTCGTTAAGGGGGTAGGGGATATCCCAAAAAAACTAATCTCGATTTTCTTCTCAGACACTTTAGAAAAATTTTTACTTTGGCAAATTCTTTTACCTACATTGCATTTATAAATCCGTATTTACTCATGTAATTCATGGACATTTTTGAGCAACATTTTTTATCCAAAAGTAGATGCATGATTTATGCTTATAATTAAAAACTAATATTTGCTAACGGGTGAGAAAATATTTATTCGACTGAATTTTTTAATTTTTTTTTATGTTCTTTTACACCAACTCCCTTCGGTTTTAATATTTTTTAAAGAATTGTTGGTATTTTTGAATATTTATTGATAAACATTTTCTTTAATTTATTTCCCGCATTTAAAAAAATACAATGTTCTGATTTTTGATTCTAACTCTTTTAATTTTTGTTATTAAACATTATTTTTTTCTTTGGAACTTTCAGGGCAATTAAAATTTAAGTTGTTTTGGTTTCTATAATATATCTCACACAAAATAAGTAGCAGTATTTTTCACCATTAAAAATTATATTTTAATTTTTAAATACCATAAAACACATTTTTTAAACACTGTTCCTTAAGATGGAAATAATTTTCTGAAAAGGTTAGAACGTGTATTACTACTGATAATTGTTGGTAAGCGGTTTTATAAATTATTATCTAAATATTAATTAAATGTTTAAAATTGCTGTTTAATAATAATGGGCTTTCCGTGGGGACTGCATGTAAGGCTAGAGTAGAGTAGACCGATCATCGCTATCAACTAATAATAAACGGGATGCTCCTGGGACGCTGTTTTGGGAGGTGCAATGGGGTGTTCTTATAATATCTTTACAAACAATCGTCAGATTTTCAAAATTCAAATGGGGTTAATTGATTGAAGGCTAACTTTTACTTGCATCAGGTACACTCTCGATCTAACAGACTACGGTTATTCGGAAATGTTGTTATATCTTCGTAACTAATCTTCCAATTTTCGAAATTCAAACGGGGTATTTGCTAATATAATACAAAATCACGATGGAACCAGAACAAAAAAAAAAGTACTTATACAGTCAGAAATGGACCTTACTGGCAGTCGTATTTTTTAATTTTTAATATTTATCTCTTGTTTAAGATTTTGTTCCCTTAGTTCGAAAATTTTAATTCTTTTCTCTATAATATTCAGTATGTTTATATGTGCTTGTATATATGTTTATATGTATTTGATTTTTAAAAACCATAAAATTTAGTATATCAACTAGGACTGCTATATCCGAAAGTTGTCACAGTCATATTTTAGACTCTGTTTCCCTTTCTTAATTTTCTTTTCATACTATGCATGATGCTGCATGATTCTTTTACAAATTATAAATAATGATCCTACTCGTATTTTCTTTATATCTCAATATGAATTTTCAAAAATTTTATTTTTCCTTTATCATAATAAAAATTTTATTTAGAACATTTTCTTTTTCGGGGTAGAGTAAATCAGATTTTTTTTTATTATTATCCAGTAGAGTAGATTTGAAGAACCTCATCCTAGAAAATTTATTTGAAATAACAATTTTCAATGTTTTAATTTAATTAAAAAAATACATCAATTATTACTGTTTAAGATAAAATGCTGATAATTTATTTGTGTCAAAAAGAAAACGGAACTCCTTGTGAACAATTTAAATCCAAACAAAATAAAAATTTTTATCGACGTTAAAATAAAGTTAATCTATCAATTTTGATTATAATCGATTCAGTTGTTCTATAGTGATATAAAAATACAGATTCGATAAATAATAGGATCGTTTATTTTACACGGGAATATATCGATAAAAGATTGTACCTTGAGCAACATAGAAATAAAACTTTTGTATTAAGTACTTATACTGTTACTTTTTTCAAAGTTTTTTTTTATTTTTAAAAGCTTCCTCTGATTTTATTTTGAATAAACTAAAAGCAATAAAAACTTTGGAAATTTGATTTTCCTCAGCCTTTATCCAGATAACTTTTATCCTAATGCTTGTCTCATTTAGCCGTTTATTTTTTTCATTTATTTTTAATTTACGTTATCTTTATCTTTTTTATCTTAAAATCTTTATTTTTATTATTTTCTTACATTTATTAATGTACTATTATTAGACGTACATTTATTAATGTATTATTAATATATCGCACCGATACTGTAAAATTAGATATTAAAGTTATTGAATAATAATTACGTTTGGAACTTTGGTAGTATTTTATTCCGTAGAATTAAGGGGTTGTTTTTATAAAAAAAATATATAAGTTCTCTCATCTACGTTAATAAGTTTTCTATATGATTTTAATTTTTAGCGTGATAGACATAAAAAATGACTTGATAATTCGATCTCTTTTCGTTTTATCATTTATGGCGTGATCATTGTAACAGCTTCCTTCACTATTCTTTCATAAAAACGAGAAATTATGAAAAAATGTAAAGTTTACAGGAAGCTTAATCTGAGCTTCCTCAGAGGAAGCTCAGATTCGCACGACCCTCGTCGAGTCTGTAGTCCAATTCTTGCCGTACACGTTGTAACATTGAACGATTCACTAATGCGATGGCCTCTGTTATGTGAATACGAAGTTTCTGGATGGTAGAAGGTAAAGGTGGCCGATACACTTGTTTGACAAAACCCTAGAGAAAAAAGTCACAAGGTGAAAAGGTCCGGGGGACGTAGAGGCCAACGCAAATGTTCATTATCGTCACGGCCGGTAAGCACGATCTATCTCTTTTGTAATTGCCTATTTAGTTCACGTCTACCGTATAAGTTAAAACGGGGTGATACCCCGTGCTTTGGTGGTGGATTTCTTTATTAAATAATTATAATTCTTAATTCTATGCAGAAAGATTTTTTCAAGGGTTTCTTTCTACTATCGATTAAAGCCTTATCGTTTACAAAGAAGATAGTATTATAGGAAAACACTAATTCCTTAATCACTTAATTTCTGTCACAGATTGATTTCCTGAGCTCAGTTCTCTAAAAAGGCTATGTATATAATAGATATTATGTAGGATTGGAGATTTACTATGCACAACTTACGATTAAGTTAAGTAATTAATAAGTATTAAATTTTACTATAAAACAATGTTAAATTAAGTACGATTAAGTTAAGTAATATTACGATTAGTATTAGGATTACTCCGTTAATTATTAATTTTGTGTAAGCGAAAAAAATAAAAGAATTTGAAAGGGTGTTAAAGATATCCAAAAGTAACAAACAGCTTATTTCATTCGATAAGTTGGCTGTAAAGTTTCTTTTCATTTCAATATGAGACATTTTTGTTAATTCTACGTGGAACTCTACGGACAATTCCATCTTCAACTCTATCCAAAAAATGAAATCAAAACGCATTCTGTTAAGCTTAAACTTTCATTCGATCATTTTCCTATTACATGAAGTTTCTTTTATATTTCAATATAAGACATTTTTTCTACATACAACTTTACGCCTGAACATATTTACGTAGAGCTAATGTTTTTTGCAAATCATTTATATGTTAGATCTCAACGAAAGACACGAGATGTGTTTCATGATGTCAACAAGATGTATCACAACTTATTTTTAAATAGTTTTCTTAATAATGTTTCGTATCTTACTGAATTCATCCTGTACGATTCGTTGTAGGATAAAAAACAATATGTCTTGTATTAAATTGGAATCCCTATAAAAAGAATGGAATCAACAATCATTATTCGGTGTATTTTTAATCGAAAACGCACGGGACTTTGACCAAACTTGACCGATCCGCCACAACAAGTACTTAGTGTAGGATTTTGATGCTCTCCCATAAAAATTAAAAAAATATGACTGCCGAAAAAACTTTGCTCTTATTGTTGTGGTTTGATTCGATCGTGATTTTCTATTATACTAGCGAATACCCCGTTTGAATTTTGAAAATCGGACGATTGTTTGCAGAGATTTATAAGAGCAACCCATTGCACCTCTACCAAGGGCAGCGCCGCAGGGGCACCCTGTTTGTTACCGGTTAACGGTAATGATTGGTCTAGCTTTGCACGAAATGCTCGTATGACTTCACCACTCCAGGCTCGCACACAGTCCCCACGGATAGCCCATTATTATTAATCAGAGAATTTTTAAATTCATTTAGTATTATTTTATTTAAGGTAAATTTAATTCTATTAATTTTGTAATATTATTTATTCCATTGATTCTAATCGTTCAGTCAAACCTAGTTCACAGATAGATAGAGGTTCACAATTCATTAATTTAATTTATTAAACTTTGTTCTTTAACCGACAAATCTCCACTACTACTACTATACACACACACACACACACACACACACACACACACACACACACACACACACACACACACACACACACACACACACACACACACACACACACACACACACACACACACACACACACACACATACACACACATATATATATATATATATATATATATAGACTGTAGTACTCCCAGTAATGAAATAATTCTAACGCGGGGTTATATATATAAATCTGTTCGGCCGTTGAGGTGCTACGGTGGAACATACATGCAAACATACACCCTAAATATAACTTTCCTTTTTGGGCAGTTGTGTAAAAAACAAGAATGCTAATCGAACAACAGATAAATATTAAAAATTAAAAAATACGACTGCCAAAAAAAATATTGCTGACTAAACATTGGTCTTTAATATAGGGTACTTAGAGAGCGTGCGGGTGACAATTTTGTATATAGTATAATCATTTTTTTAACTTATTTAAACATATATATATACATTTGTATATAACTTATGGCATTCCCGATAACGTAAGAATTCCATAGCGGGGTCAAACATCTAAATCGATTTAGCCGTACATGTGATGCGATGGAAAAACATACATACATACACCATAAACATATTACACTCCTTTTTGGGCAGTCGTGTAATACGTTATTACTGTACAAACCACAATGAGTATTTTTTGAATATTTTAATTTTTCAAAATCCTAAATTTATTGTACTAGAAAAAACTATTTTTAGTTTTTAAAAATTCATAAGATTTTTTTTGTTAAGTTTTGTTATTAAGAAAGGTTGATTATTTTTTTTCCATAGAGTTTATTATATCAAACTTCTTAGAATAAAATTTTCTGCACATTTTGAGAATAAAATGTTCAAATTTATTAGTCATTTAACAAAGTAGTACTTCAAATCAAAAAAGAAATATATTTCGTCACCGAATTTTTCTGTTTTACGTTGGATATCATGTAAACTCCGGGAAGTACAGGTCTGGGACTTATTTTATTCAATTTTTCAGGTCAGAAAACATAAGAAACCGTCAAATTTACCTCTAATATACTGAAATTTCACCGGGGTAACTGAAATCCTCGCGAAATCTTTCGCTAGCCGTAACTCGATCACAAAACGTTTTCGGACATTTATTTGCGTAAACCTTTTTCCTTATTTCAAGCTTTAGAATAAGATTCCAGATTATTTCCGTTTCCTTTTGAATCACCTCATATACATATTTTGAGCTGCTGCGGTGGAACAAACTCTAAAATACTGTTTTGCATATACGATTAGATTTTTATTTAGGGTTCTTAAAGGTAATTCATATATCTAAAATCATTCTTATTTATTTAATAAAATAAATTTATAGGTACGGAAGGTGACGTAACCCTGTTTTAAAAATTATAGCGGTAGTGTCCCCGCCTCTCTGTCAAGTTCTCAGACTTTCCAGAGGGAGCGCTAGCGACGCTCCTCGAAATATTAGTTTTATAGCAACATATTAACGTTTAAACTGTTATGTTGTACGTTCTCACACAGTAGGTGATTCTATTTTTCGAGAATTTAATTTTCAGTAGTAGGTCGTGAATGACTCTTTAGTTGTGAATGTGTAGTCATCAAATAATAATCATTATTATTATTATTATCGCATTAAATATCGTAAATTAATGAATAATACAGATCGGTAATGTTTATGAGTATATAAGTTCAAATTATATTAACTAACCGAATGACGAAAATTTAACTTTAATGACGTCATTTATAATTAATACATGTTATAAAAGTCCGATATATTATAACAGTATGCCGAGTTCAGAAAACAAACTACGGTAATAGAAAATTATGTAGACTACCTTGTATTACGCTAATATAATTATTCCCTTTTTAATTATAGATACATATGTATTTAATTATATTATACGTACATTAATATATCCTTAGATATGCAGTATTTTATTAGATTGTATATAAAATATATGAATGTAGAGAGATTGCATACAAATTATTATTGTATACGAGTGTAGTTTTAAAAGGTTTGGTATAATTCACCGCCATATATATTCTATTCAGTATGAAATGTTCTCATATATATTTTAATAAAACGCTATACACCGTCGGTGTTCCTACCGCTAAATTTATTATTACCGCCGTTCTATTCTATCTAATAAACTAGACAAATACTTTGTTTAGCAATGTTGCTTCATTAATCTGCAATATTTTGGTTTTCATTACGGATAAATGTATTCATAAAGATTTATCTTAAGGAAAATAAAGCGAGTGAAAGCGAAACGTAAAATTAAAAAAAAAAAGGTTTTACGATTTTTTTATTTCTTCCACCTATAGCATAACTATAGGCCTAACTTGGTTAGATTACCTCTATATATGGGGCATTGATGGCGTTAAATTTTCAACCTAAAAGGTCAAGAGCGTGGGGCTCTAGAGCAAGGTCATCCTAATTAAGGTAATATTTTTCTTAGGCGCATTTGTTAACGATTAAAAATAAAAATATCTGCAAAAACAAATTTTTGAAAAATCGCATCGCACCCCGAAAAATGGCTGTTGTAGTCGACTGCTATGTTGTCACGTCACAGGTTAGCGGTAGAATTAAATAATTTAATAATTTTTTTTTTAAACACTACGGGGACGACCGCTAATCGCCTAAAAAGACGTTGCCTTGATCGTCCCATGTGTCGTGGCGTTGAAGCGCCCCCCTAGATTTGGAGCCCTAACAAGCCCTCCCATCGACAACCCGCTGGATCCAAAGAATTTCCCGACCGTCCCTTCTGGAATGCTGAGATACCCCTCCCCAAGAGAGCTACTCTTCCCAACCCTATCCTACGCAGGGTCCGGAAATGTCCCACTCATATCCCCGATATCATGCGCGGCCGAAGTTAATAATATTTAAAATATAAAAAGGTAATTCGGTCCAGCTGCGTCTCGATCTAGTTCGCCCGGTCGATGGGGTGCGTTAAGCTTCGCACTACACTAATCTGTCGACCGTACAAGCGAAATTTGTTCTATGGCAGTTGTAAAATTACATTAGTTTTATTTGTGCCGACCGTCGCCAGTATTACCGCTACATACGCGCGAATTAAATATGGTTTGCGCGCGCGCGCTTTAGTTAAAGATATTATATTTTAATAAAATGATAAATATTTTAAGGTAAGTTGTGCGTGTAAGCCGTGCATCAGAAACAACCCAGTTGTAGGACTTTCCCGGAACGCGGCGTGACGGGATGGTCCTGCAGGTGTGTTGTCAACTTTTTTATAATGATATGATATTTCTGGAATTTACCTTCAAGAGATGTGGAACACTCTGTATTAACTTCGTTACAATGCGATTGCAATAAATTAAATGTTAAAAGGAAGGTATGGTTTGGAGATCTTTTGTGGTTTGAAAGAGATCCTTCTAAAACATATTAAAACTTTTTACTTTTTCATAGGTTAGCAATAGCAACTCATTAACAATTAAGTTTAATATCTAGCAGTTGCGCGGTGTTTATGCTATATTGTTCGCTCAGTGATTCACAACGGTTGATACCACAATTTTTCTTCATTTGGAGAGTTGACGGACATGATGTTAATTTATGGTAAAGTAAATAAAAATTGATTAGCTGCTGTGCGTGAATACCGGGAAAATTATCCAGATCGAAGAGTACCAGATCGTAAAACATTTCAGGCTTTGGAGAGGCGTATTCGAGTATCAGGTATGCTTAAACCACGATTCGATGCTGGTCGTGAACGTTTTATAAGAAATGCCAACGCTGAAGAAGCAATATTGAATGCGGTATAATTATCTCCCACCTCAAGCATCGGAATGTTGCCACATCGCTTGCATTTTTCGCAGTCGATTGTATGGTGAACGTTTCAATTATAGCCATTCCATACAAGACGTGTACAAGAGTAATTACCATCTGATTTTGATAAACGGACGAAATTCCGTCGACGGTTAATTAGAAAATGTGAACATCATCCCGATTTCCGAAGTAATATTCTAATTACTGATGAATCTTGTATTACAAGAAAAGGCATTGTAAATTATCGAAGCGCTTACACTTGGGCAGAATAAAATCCCCGTGGAACTGTTCCAAGTCATTTCCAACATTTTTTTGTTTAATTTTTGGTGCGGTCTTCTTGGTGATAACATCAGAGGTCAATTTTTCTTACCGCGAAGGGTCGGTGGAAAGCGTTATTTGCATTTTTTCCACACAAATCTAATGGAACTCTCGGAAGATATTCCGTTTGCAGATAAACTGCAGATGTGGGTTTTCAATGATTGCGCACCTGCTCGCTATTGTGATATAATGAATCATTTAAATAACACTTTTAGGAAGTAATGGATCGATCGAAATGGATCAGTAAAATGGCCATCTAGATCTCCCGATCTCACGCCAGCGGTGTTTTCCTTCGGGGCTGGATGAAATCGTTAGTCTATTCCGCTCGTATTGGCGCACGAGAAGAATTGAATCATCGTAAAATAGAAGCTGGAGCTACTACTAAAAATAATAATGATGCAATTAGACGTGCCCGACCAACCCACCGGATTGGTCTAGTAGTGAACGCGTCTTCCCAAATCAGTTGATTTGGAAGTCGAGAGTTCCAGCGTTCAAGTCCTAGTAAAGCCAGGTATTTTTACACGGGCTAGAATACTAGATCGTGGATACCGGTGTTCTTTGGCGGTTGGGTTTCAATTAACCACACATCTCAGGTATGGTCGAACTGAGAATGTACAAGAATACGCTTCATTTACACTCATAGATATCTTCCTCTGAAATATTATCTGAACGGTAATTCCCGGAGGCTAAACAGGAAAAAGAAAGAAGACATGCCCGGCTAGCATGGATTCACCGAGCTGAACTATGCATTGTATAGAATGACGGCTGCATTAAGCAACTGTTTTGAAGAAATGTTTGCAGCTTTATCGAGTAATCATTTTGATATGTAATAATTTTTAGAAAAAGACCAAAAAGCATGTGATTTTAGGTAGATTTTATAAGAAAGCTACCAGATTGGTACCAGATTCGACTTCCGGAAAATTTCGACATATCTTCGCGTTTCACTTCCCCCAGACACCAAAACCACCATCAGCATATATATATATATATTTTTTCCTGTTTAACCTCCGGGAATTACCGTTCAGGTATTACTTCAGAGGATGAATGAGGAAGTTACGTACGATAAATGAGTGTAGTCTTGTACATCTCAGTTCGACGATTCCTGAGATGTGTGGTTAATTGAAACCCAACCGCCAAAGAACACCGGTATTCACGATCTCATATTCAAATCCGTATAAAAGTAACTGCCTTTACTAGGACTTGAACGCTAGAACTCTCGACTTCCAAATCAGCTGATTTGGGTACACGCGTTCATCACTACAACCCGATTGGTTATATATATATTTCATTTTCTTGTGGACACGATACCTCCCGTAAATTTGCTATAATCACTTTCAAATTGTTCCTTTAAAATAACTCGTCTCAAAATCCCGGTCGAGTTTGTCAACGGTCAAAGTCGGACCATAGGGGTAGTAATGGGGACTTTTTCGAAAAATCAAAATATCGCTGTAACTTTCGTATTAAGTAAAATAAAGAATTCGTTTGAAGTTCCTACTATTTTTTGGATAAGGCCTAAAACTTAGATAAGAGAAGTTTTTTGATATCACCAACCGTTGGCCCAGGGGGTGGAAAAAATGAAGTTTCGAAGACAAAGAAATCATACCTTCCTTGTCGGTACAGTCTCGAATCGGTTTAAAGTCTTCGTTAGTCCTGTAAGCGTTACCCAAAACTTTTGTCTGAAACAAGTTTTGATATGACCAACCCTTACGGAAAGGGATGACCAAAATTTAGCGGGAATTGTAAGAACATGTGGCTCTTCGTATGTTAGACATGTGAAATTTTTTTCGCATGCAACCATTGTCGTATTTAGTAAATTTGAAGTTTTTCTTAACTTTAAGGTGGAAATACTTGTTATCCCATACTTAGCACCGGTGAAATCTACCTCCGCTTTTCGGCGTGACGAAAGGGATTTTTTTAATTTTTTTTTTTGTTATCGATAATTTTTCTATTTATTTTAATTTACATTTGTTTTTCAAACATTGATGAAAATTGTTCTGTTTAAAATCGTATCACCTTTCCGAACCGGTTTTGTTTTTGTGTCTTGAGAGGTTGAACTTCTCAAATTTGTGTTTAATTTTAATATATGTTATTTTTCTCTACGAAATCTTGATAGATAAATCTCATCGATACTGTCCGACAATGATAATTATTAACCGATTGGTCGCAAACTTTTTAAAAATGTTCGTCATCTCATCTGGTTAAGGATAAACCAGAGTTAATTTCGGTTCATTTTTAAGATATTTCACTTTTATTTTTGTTCCTTACTTAAATAAGGAACAAATAAGCACACTAAATTTCACACGCATACACAATGACTTGAATAAAAATGCCTTTAAAAATAAAACTTCATCCGCTGCCAAATGACGCGCAAAAACAATAATGATATATTTACAAAATGCCAGTGGACAACAGCTTGAAAACTGAATTTACTCTCTACTGCTCGTAGTAGACGTCTGGGCATGGTTACTTCGATTTCACATCCGACTTCCGGTTGGTTTTAGATCCTTCGTTGTATTCGTCTTATTGATGAAGGCAAGTAGAAACTACTTCGCCCTCCATTCTCTTCGGTAAGCCCGGTTTAGTATATTTGTTATTCTTTGCAATGACTATAATATGTTTAGTATTCTATGAAGTATAATGTCAAATTACTTACAACCGTTATTGTTAAATACAACAAAAATAAAATACCTTCTCTCTTCTTTCTAAATTAAATCACATTTTTGGGATCTAATTAAGCTTAAAGGTACCAGATTCGATGCGGATCGAACAAAGCATTTTTTTGTTAAATTTAAACCTGATTCTTCGTAAAATTTATTACGCTTTCTTTGCGGTAGCCTGATAATATGTTTACTGCATCGAAACCTGATTAAAAAAAAAATTAGTGATAATTTCCCTGTCGTTGTCTATTCCTTTTTTAAATTCTAAGCCAAACTCTATACTATTGTTACTGATATAATAGCGTACGTATGATTAGATGTAATATCATTAAATTCTATCGACCGAATAGCGGCCGAATGTTGATAATAACAGATGGGGGATATGCTTAGACTAAACTCGTACGTGTAAGCATCGACGATATATAAGCACACGCGTACGCCATCAGCTCACATTGTTAGAAATGTTATGAAGGGTCATGGTTTTAGGGAACGACTGGAAGGGCGGGGAAGAGAAACAGGAGGGATTAAAGAATATTTTTGATTAGAACGAACAAAAACTGTAGGAGGGTTAGTACTGCTACCATCAAATTCGTACATAGGGGGAATGAAAAATTGACCCGAGGACCGACTGCCCTTTTCACCCTAATAGTGTACGCATTTTTGTATGAGTCATACTTTACTGTTGTGCTGCTTTGTTACGTGAGGGCGGAGTTAGTTGTCAGTTCTCACTACGTTCTGTATTTCTCCCCTTATTTTTTCCCCTTTCTCGTACTACATACTGGGTATTTTCTAATAACGGTTAGAGGGGGGGGGGGAGACAAAGAGAATTTCGGCTAGGTTTTGTTTTTGTGATACACTAGAAGAGCCTTCCTGTTCCAGTAGTAGTTCAGTGGATCTAACTTAGCTTGACTGATCAGAAAAGAGGATTTCCCTTTCTTTGTGTTTTTTTTTTAATCCAACTCTCCTCATCACTATACATCTGAACTACCTCTAACATATACCTGTTTTTTTTTTTTACTTCGTCTTTTGTCGATGAACCAATTAATGATCATGATGTATTAAAAATACAATTTTTTTTTATTGTATTATACACTTTTCAATGAAAAATCCAGTAAGACTTTTACGAACAAACATTTATAATTATTATTACTGTTCTCTTAATATTTAATTAATTTTTCAACGAATTTATTTTTAATTCTAATTTTTACTTACGCTTAATTAATATAATATTTATTTATTTCTCGTGTTTTAGCAGTTTTTTGGAATTTTTTTTATTATAGTTTTTCGTCATTTTTACATTACAAAATTAATATTTATATATTTTTATGCATGTAAACATTATCATGTTTACATTTAGCGCATTTAAACCAACTTGATAGCTTTCACCGTTATTCTATTACAATGATCATTACAAAATTTGAATTTGGCGGCCATTTTGAGGTGTACTCGATGGCCGATTGCGGCCATTTGTAAATTTTTGTAATACTTTAACGATGATTAATCCGAATTCGTAATCAAAATAAAAATGCGAGACAAAACACATACATACATATATACATATTGAATTCAATTACGAAATGATTCATCGTCGGTTAGACCAGATTGCATTAATATTGCTGTTTGGTAGAATAACTGATAAATACAGCTGAGGAAGTTTTATAGATATTTTGTAATCAAATTAATCAACAAAATAAATGATTCTTTAATAAAAGTAATAAAGAAAAAAACAACAAAACTGTATTTAAACAAACCTCTCTAAAGAGAAAAATAATACTTCTTCAATTTTATTTTATTGTATTCCAGTCTTTATCATTATTTTGCTTCGCTATCATAATAAGCACACTTAGAGAAAGTGTGCATATCGGATCAAATTTCGTGTTTTTTAATATTTAATATTTATCTCTTGATAAATTACAAACATTACATTATAGTAACATTACAAACATGATTGGCAGACGATATAGTAATTCTAGCTGAGAATAAAAAAGACTTAGAAGAAACAATGAATGGCGTGGATGAAGTACTGTGCTAGAACTACCGGATTAAAATAAACAAGAACAAAACGAAAGTAATGAAATGTAGTAGAAATAATGTAAATGGATCACTGAATAGAAAAATTAGGAAGAGAAAAGATTACGGAGGTAGAAGAATTTTGTTATTTTGGAAATAAAATTACTAAAGTTGGATGAAGCAGGAGGGAAATAAAATGCGTAATAATACACATGCAATGAGCTTTCAGTCAGAAATATAATTTGCTTATATTAAAAATTAATCTAAACGTCAGGAAAATATTTTTGTAAGTGTGTGTTTGGAGCGTAGCTTTATGTGAAAGTAAAACTTGGACGATCGGAGTACTTGAGAAGAAAAGATTAGAAGCTTTTGAAATGCGGTGCTATAGGAGAATTTTAAAAATCAGATGAGTGGATAAAGTAACAAATGAAGAGGTGTTGCGGCAAATCGATGAAGAAAGAAGCATTTCGAAAAATATAGTTAAAAGAAAGAGACAAACTTATAGGCCACGTCTTAAGGCATCCTGGTATAGTTCTTTGATATTGTAGGGACAGGTAGAAGGAAAAAATTCTGCAGGCAGGCCGCGTTTGGAATATGTAAAACAAATTGTTAGGAATGTAGGATGTAGGAGGTATATCGACATGAAACGACTGGCACTGGATAGGGGATCTTGGGGAGCTGCATCAAACCAGTCAAATGACAGAAGACCGAAAAAAAATTACAAACTGTCTAAATGATGAATTAATTCACGACAGAAGCTTAAAAAGAAGCTTGTAGGTGGAAATATGAAAATGGAATTTTGTAGCATATGTAAAATGTCATATCTGACCGGGATTCGAACCCGGGATCTCTGGATTAAAGGCTGAAACGCTACCACAACGCTACGGACATCGGTATTAAAATACCATATTTTAAATTAAACGAAACTTTTTTTACGTTATGAAATAATATTATTTATTCGAAATTAATTAAAGGCTGATATACGTACTAGTACAACGTATAAGTTTGTTTTGATTTAAATGAAAGTCAAATCTCTTAAAGTTGTATTTACTTTCATCTGACTTAAGTTAACCCTAAGATTAAATAAATATATTTTCTAATTTGATAAAATTTCTTATTTGTTTGTTTGAAATTTAATAAAAAAGATTAATCCCAAATCAATGTGTGTTTTTCGATATATTTTAGCCTTTACAGCTTTGTTGGAAATTACTGAAGATTTAGTTTTTGAACCCGTTTAAATTTTTTTTAGGTCAATAAAGATGTAAAACCCCTATCTTTTTCTATAATTTGTGTGCCAGAGATTTTATTATAACCTTAGAGCAGAAATCAGAAAATTATAATATTTTCAGACCATATTTATATGAAATTTTTCCATTATTTTAATCAAATGAATTCGCCTGTAATATTTCGCAGGAATCTCCTGGAATATTGTGCTTATAGAATGTTTTTTTTTTTTTTTTTAATAGATTCAAATGATTGTTATACCCTAATCTTTCCTACAAATTTATAAAAGTAATTTTTTAGGCGGTAGGATTTACATTTTTTCAAACAGATTTTAATGTTTTTTTTTTTTTAATTTTACGGGTGTCAACAGCTGTGGTCATTAGCCCGATGGAAATTTGGAGCGTATGAAAATTGCCATACCTGACCGGGATTCGAACCCGGTACCTCCAGATGAAAAGCCCAGACGCTACCACTCCATCACAGAAATTAGCAGATTCTAATTTTGTAATATTAATTCGAATAGTACACGATAAGAACTTTATTTTTTAAATTGTAAAGAATTAAATTGCTCACATTCATATCTGTTGCAATTTTTATTCCACATCTAATTATTAGCTCCTTCAGTAAAATATCGGTAGAACATTTGAATTTCACAAATTAATCGCATGTAGTAACAAAAATGATTTTAATTACGTTTTACTGCAAAATATGTACTTAAAAAATCACTTTAACATCCTTGACCTCAGTATACCGAAAATTAACAATAAAATATTTTTTTTAAATATTCGCGGGATCGAATCCCAATCTTTTTCATTGGCTATCAATTTCCATCGAGCATATGGACCATAGCTGTTGATGCCCACTCTTTCAAAACAAAAAAAAATATATATATATGTAGAAAACATAATACAATGACACTATTATTATCCGTAACACATATAAATCCCCAAACATAGAACTTTCTTATACGTCGTTTTTAACGGTATGTACACTTTTATCAAATATATACCAAAACTAGATACAATTACATCTTAAATAGATTTCAAAACAAACAATAAAGTAGAAAAGATTAAAGGAAACTAACAAAATAAATACAGCAACCCAGGAATTTAAAATGTAACCTCAGTAATTAGACTAAATGTTAAATCGGACAGACTGGACGTATATTCATCCACAGATACAAGGAATACGTACAAGTATTACAAAAGGTAGAATCAAATTATTCAAATCGCCTATAAAAATATAACGCCATAGTAATAGTAAGACATATTTTTAAATTACTATAATATTTGAATTTACTTACGACAAATCAAACCACTACTTCAAATAATAACCAATAAAAATTTGATGTAGACACCGCATGACTTTCTTATACACGTCTATTAAATTACGCGTACATTTACACATCTTTGTTGCACTTAATTTAAACTTATTTCATTTGAAAGTGAAATAGATTCTTCAATTCTTTAATAAAAGTGGATAGTTATACAACTGCTAAAATATTATTTATTAACATCAAATATATATACGATTATTAATTCAACAATCTTAACTGAAATATTAGGTTAGAGTAAAAGTCCCTTAATACCTCTTTAAATAAATCGTTTACCAAATAATCCAATAAAAAAAATTGATTATTCTAGACTGTAAGGTCAAAATTAATATTTATAACCAGTATACAGGAGTTCACTGAAGGGAATAGTTTAATATTAATATTATTATTATTTATTAATAACTATTGTTTATATGACACACTAGAAATCTGATATGCACACCAAATATATTGCGCATATTTCGCACAAGTGAAAAAAAATTTCATTTCCATAAATGTATTTTATTTTTATGTCAAATAATTAAATAAAATTATTTTTAAAAAATAAATATACAATTTTTATAAGAATTTGCTAAGAAAATCCAAAAATGATACGATTTTAAATTATAATTTTCAATTAATATTAAATCAGATGTTTCACCAAATCTATTATTAGGTAGATTTCATAAGAAAGCTACCTACTGTAACGGGTACCATGATTCGACTTCCGGAAAATTTCGACACATCTTCGCGTTTCACATCCAGACCTCAAAACCACCATCAGCTCAAAAATTTATATATATATTTCTCTTTCTTGTGAACATGATAACTTTCGTAATTTTGCACCACTCACTTTCAAATTTTTCCTTAAAAATAACTCCTCCCAACATCTCGGTCGTTTGTTAACGGCCAAAATCGGACCACGGGGGTGGAAATGGAGGCTTTTTCGAAAAAAAAATCGCTATAACTTTCTTATTATGTAAAATATTAAATTCGTTTAAAGATCTTACTATTCTTTGGATAAGGGTCTAAAACTTATGCAAGTAACGTTTTTTTATATCACCAACCGTGGCCCAGGACGCTCAAAAAATGGGATTTTGAAGAAAAAAGAAATCATTCCTCCCTTATTAGGCACAGTATCGAATCGGTTTAAAGTGGTTGTTAGTCCTCTAAACATCGCCTAAAACCTAAGTCTGAAATAATTTTTGATATGACCAACCCTTACGGCAAGGGATGACCAAAGTGTTGCTGGAATTTTAAGATGGGGCTTCTCGTACACTAAACATGTGAAAATGTTTTCACATGCAACCATTGTCGTAGTAAATTTTAAGTTTTTGTTAACTTTAAGGTGGAAATCTTTTTTATCCCCTACTTAACACCGGTGAAATCTACCTCCTCCTTCCGCAGTGCCGAAAGGGATTTTTCTTATTTTATTGTACTTCTAATTTTATTTGACTAATAATTGTTTTTCATTTATTTTATCAGTGAATTTTTATTTATTATAAAACTCTTTTACAATCAACGGGCTAATAATTGTTAAATCAATACATTAAATTAATGAAAAGAGAGTCTGATTCGAACCGACGTGCCTTCCCTTTAAGATCCAAATATTTCATTAATTTAAATTTCGATTGCAATCAAAAAGGGAGGTGCACAACTAGATATTGCAGCAGTACTAAATCCATAATTTCAACATCCTAAGGGTAATCGTTTTTAAGTTATGCGAGATAATACATACGTACAGACGTCACGCCGAAAATGGATTCAGGGATGGTCAAAATGGATATTTCCGTTGAAATATGAAAACCGAAATGTTTCGCCATCACAATAATTCCTATACCTCGTACAAGGAAGTAGAAATATGTATTAATATAGTATAAAATTCAATTCATCGTCGTCATCATCATCATCATCAGGTTTCTTGCACCATAATCATCTTTATTCTCCTGTTTTCCTAGCTGAACGTTTGATTATTTTCATTTCCTTTTAACTGGTCTACAATTTTTAATCTTTTCATTCCTCTATTTGACCTTTACATTCATAAGAAGCGTTTCAAATGTATCTTAGCCTTTTTGTTCTATTTTTTTTATGTCCATGATTTACACAGAAGTAAACAAATGTATTAAATTTGATAAAAGTAGCACATTAAACGACAAAATAGATCGGGTATATTAAATCGATTAGGGTTTTTAAACTTTCTTTTTAACATAGACATTATTAACATCGGTATTACCAAATTTTCAATTATTTTATTATTAGCTTGGACAGTTTTGTGACGAATAAAGTGTCATTAATTTAAAAGTAATAGTTTAATAACTTATCCTTTTTAAATTTTGATCATGTTTCTCATGAGTTTAAATGACTTTTTCCCTCGAAATATATGGGATTTGCTGGTAACCTTAAAAAAAATAATTTTTTAATACGATTATAGCAATACAAATTAATAATATATCTGTATAAATTTCGTTGTGGAACATTTTTTATTTTATTTCTGAAGGATATTTTATTTTTTATCATAATTTTCATCCCCCTCCCCGTTGTCGTCATTATCTTATTACATTTCTCTCTCGCTCCTTCTGTATTGATGTACCCTCTTTATCCTACAATCTGTAATTTTGGAATGAGTGGTATTAATGGAGTAAAGTCGGAAGCGGAGTACGAGAGGGGGTCGGTAATATGATTTTGCTCATGTAATTTGCAGTAGTGGTGAGGCTGTTCATGTTGAATAATATGGAGTGGGAGGTATGTGGTATTTCTCATGGATGTAAAGAAGTGCAAGAGGAGAAACCAAAACTTTTCTCTTCCGACCCTATCAGGGCGTTATTGTCTTCCCTTTTACTTATTCTTTCTCTCTTCAACACTCTTCTATATCCATCTATTTCTTTTTCGTATTCTCTTTACCCTTTGATGAAAAGAAGGACAAACGACTTTTTTCCGGACCAGCAACTCCAATCATGACAATGGACCAACAAGGTTTTTTTATTATTATTTTCTTTTTTTCACTTCTTTAAGAAATGACTTTGAATCTGAGCCCTTTTACTTTTTTGACTTTTAACTTTTAAAAATTCCTTTTTTATTTTATTATACTTTTCCTTTCGTTTCATCTTGTGATTTTATTTAATTTCTTTTCCTTTTAAACGGTTCTATTTTTATCGTTATTCATTGCAGAAGTATTTAAGATTTATGTATTATATTTTATTGCTATTATTATTAAAATTGAACGTAGTTGAATAGATATGCCTTTTATATTGTTATTAAGTATATATTTTTATTTTTTTAGAAGAATATTTTGCTATTTCATAAATTCTTTCTATTATATTTTTTAGGTAGATTTCATAAGAAAGCTACCTATTGTAATGGGTACCATGATTCGACTTCCGGAAAATTTCGACATATGTTAGCGTTTCTCATCCCTCAGACCCCAAAACCACCGTCAGCTCAAAAGTTTATATACACACATATATATATATATATACTTCATTCTCTTGTGGACACGTTAACTGCCGTAATTTTGCGCCAATCACTTTCAAATTGTTGCTTAAAAAAATTTCGGTCGAGCTTTTAACGGCCTTTTGCCTACCCGTATTCACCCACAAATATTTCATTCCTTGCCGTTTCCAATGCTTGCATTCCAATCTCCAACTATTATTAAATTTTCATCCCCTTTTATTTGTTTAATTGCTTCGTCAGTTTCTTGTTATACATACTCTACATCATCATCATCATCATCATCATCATCATGGGCACTTGCAGGCGCATAGACGTTAACAATCGTTGTCGGGTTAGATTTTGATTTTATCCTTATTACAAGATTCTATCGCTATGCATTTTGAAATACTCTACTCTCTTTCTATATTCTTGTTCGTTATAAAACTTACTCCTACGTGACCTTTATTTGAAACTGAGTTAATTATTTTAAAATCACCTGATCATAAGTCATTTTCCTCTTCCCACTGAACCTCGCTAATTTTTGCTACATCTACATTTAACCTATCCATTTCCGTTTTTAAATTTTCTAATTTACCTACCTTTTTTAGACTTTTGAACATTTCACGCTCCGACCCGTAGAATGTTAGTTTTATGTAAATTTCATAAGAAAGCCTATTGTAATGGGTAGCATAATTCGACTTGCGGAAAATTTTGACATATCTTCGCGTTTCACATCTTACAGACTTCAAAACCACCGTCAGCTCAAAATTTTATATATATATATATATATTTCACTTTCTTGTGGACACGATACCTGTCTTAATTTTGCACTAATCACTTGCAAATTGATGCATAAAATATAATGACTCAAAATCTCAGTCGAGTTTTTTAATGGGCAAAATCGAACCATCGGGGTGGAATGGGAGGCTTTTTCGAAAAAACAAAATATTGTTTTGTCTTTTTTTTTCAAAAAACAAAACTAAAATATCGAATTCGTTTAAAGTTCCTACTAATCTTTGGATAAGAGCTTAAAACTTATGTAAGAAACGTTTTTTGATATCACCAACCATTGGCGCAGGGGGTGAATAAATGGGGTTTTGAAGACAAAAAAAAATCGTACCTTCCTTAATAAACACAGCATCAAATCGGTTTAAAGTGGTTGTTAGTCCTCTAAACATTGCCTAAAACCTAAGTCTGAAATAATGTTTGATATGATCAACCCTTACGGCAACGGATGACCAAAATTTTGCTGGAATTGTAAGAAGATGGGTTTTTGTGGTACGCTAAGCATGTGAAACTTTTTTTCACTTGCAACCATTGTTGTATTGAGTAAATTTGAAGTTTTTGTTAACTTTAAGGTGGAAATACTTTTTACCCTCTACTTAGCACCGGTTAAATCATCAATAACTCTCCTGACTGGTTTAGAGCTTAACTTGTCGTCGCAAATCAGTTGTTTAACAGCTCATTTTCGAAGTTGAAAATTTTGAGGTTCAAATTGTAGTAAACGTTAGTTACTTTTATACAGATTTTAATACTGGAAACTTGATACCGGTGTAATCTGGTGGTTAGGATTCAATTAACATCTCAGGAATAGTCGGCATGTGTCTGTACAAGATTACACCTCATTTACATGTTATACGAGTATATATCATCCTTATATCTTTGTATCGTGCGGGGGTTGCTTATTTTTCACTAGATGAATAGATTAGATTGTAAACATTGACAAAATAAGATAAAATCATCATTACTATTGAAATTTTCTTTATTTTTACATAACCAAATAATGATTTTTTTTTATTAACACAAACACTGCTTAATTTTTATCTATGTATTACCCTTCTGCGCTGATTTTTTAAATATATATATTTTTTTTTAATTCTCCTAAGTATACTAATTATCAACATTTATATACGTCTTGAAATATAAAACTTTTGAAAAACCGGAAAAAAAAACGACCACACGTGCTGCGCACGGGAGACTAAAAAACACTGGATTTAGATCGTGCGTGCTGTACACTCACTTGCGCTTGGTATTCGTAAAGTTCTTACTTGTTCATGCTGGCAATCTATATTAACTGATTTTCCAGTCTTTTAATTAGATAAAAACCTAAGTTTGTGGATTTTAATTATAAAAGCTTTGTATTAAATTCGCGCCAATAAATCCTCAATTTATTCTGCATATCAATAATCGATTTAAATTTTTTTATTTTATTTTTGTATCGGTTAGATTAATTAACAGTTTATTTTCATCTGTCATTTGACATGTTTATGACCTGAAAATTAGTTTTCACGCACATTTTTCTGAACGTTTAAAATAGGTCTGACAAATAAATTAAGGAACTATACTATTCATAGTATTGAGCCGGCATTTTTTTTGTGGAATTTTAAATTTATGTGAACTTTCATCACTTTTGAAAGAGGATAGATTTATAATAAAAGATATATTTTATAAATTATTTATATTTCAGTTAAAATGCCGGTTCAATACTATGAATAGTATAGTTCCTTAATTTATTTGTCAGATTTTAACACATAATGAAATAATAGATTGTTAACTCTTTTTTTTTTTTTTGATAATAATAATAAAATTAAATGTATTTATATAATGTATATTTTATTATAAAGGATATAAATAATCGGCAAAAAGTATTAATTTAAAATGAAAATAATAGTATCAATATATAATTATAAAAAAAAAGTAAAACATAATCGTCTAATCAATACTAACTGAAATATAAATAATTTATAAAATATATCTTTTATTATAAATCTATCCTCTTTCAAAAGGGATGAAAGTTCACATAAATTTAAAATTCCACAAAAAAAATGCCGGCTCAATATAACTACGAACGGAGTGCACAGTAATAAAATATAAACCTTTGTGATGCGCTAACATACGGCACCGAGTCAACAGTAATATGCTCATTCCCACCAGTAGAGATAGAAAAGCCGCTCTATTACCGCGTATGGGCGCGGTCAGCATACGACTTATGCATTGACCGTGCGCCTGCAGTTGTTCAGCACTGAATATATTAAACCACCGGGTTGGTCTAGCGGTGAACACGTCTTCCCAAATCAGCTGATTTGGAAGTCGAGAGTTTCAGCGTTCAAGTCCTAGTAAAGGCGGTTATTTTTATACTAGATCGTGGATACCGATGTTCTTTGGCGGTTGGGTTTCAATTAACCACACATCTCAGGAACGGTCGATTGAGACTGTATAAGATTACACTTCATTTACACATCCTCATTCATCCTCTGAAGTAATACCTGAACGGTAATTCCCGGAGTCTAAATAGGAAAAAGAAAGAAAGCACTGAATTTAGTATAAAAAATGATGGTTTTTTTATTTTTTATTTTAGATAAAATTTGTCAATTACACTATTTAAGATTAAAATTATTTAAAAATAAATAAATTTTAATTGGTATTTGTTATTATAAAAATAAAAACTATTTGTTTCATATCTAGAGGAATCTTTGGTTTCCGTTGTTATAGTTAGATCAAAGCAACACCAGTGCATTTTTACCATCTTCTTTTACCATATACTTTTGCCTAATAGATAAACGTAAAAGACTGGTTCTGTTGATTTCGATAAACTAGTCTTATGTCACGAAGAAAAACTTTTTTTTTTTGAGAAATCATTTACTAACCGTTTGGTGAAAAAAATACAATTCTGTATGTCTTAAACTTTATTCTTTCCTGCGTTAGAAAGTAGTTATTTTATTTAATGGAAAATAATAGGAATTAAGACAAATAAGATTTAACAAATCTGACGTGGACACAACATGACTTCCTTGTACGCCTATTAAATTACATATACACATTTTTTTAAAATGAAAAGTACATAAAATTTTATTTCATTAATAATTTCTATTTTTTTATTTAAAAAAAAAAATTATTGTTATTATTGAATTATTATTTGTTGTAAAACTTTTTTTTACAATCAGAGGTTAATAATTATTAATAAATCAATATATTTAAATAAATGAAAGAAAATTAAAAAAAAAAAGGATGAAGTCGGATTGAATCGATGTGCCTTGCCTTTCCCTTGTAAGATCCAAGTATTTCGTTAATTAAAATTTTATTTGGGTATAACTATGGAACCGATGAAAATAAGTACCGCTTATTATATATCGTTGAAAATCTCTCAATGATGGCTTGTTACTTCAGTTAAGAAAAACTCCAAAATCCAAATCCAAGCTTTTTCGGACACTTTTGGTCCAATCGATGGCAGTCAAAAGAGGAGATGCAGAACTAGATGTTACTGTTTACATTCATTTGTTTTCTTTGTCCTCTTAATCTTCTTCTTTCTTCTTATTTTTTATTGAACCAGCTGGTCTTAATTATTGTTAGAATTATTAACGGTATGAATTTTACTTTCTTTTATAATGTTAACGAATTAACGTGAAAATGTATATCTGTGTTAGCCAGAATGTTTAATATTCTATAAAATGTGTAATTAACCTAAACGTCATAATTTAACATAATTTTAACTAACTTAATGTAAATTAAAAAGTAATTAAATTAAGTGATTATTAATAATTGGTTATCCGGCATTTCTTAATGCATATAGTTTATACAACCAACGTATTTCTCCGCGGCTGAAATTGTTGTACGTTATTTTTGTACCGTGCTGGATAATTAAAAAATATATATAAGACCGGATAATTAAATAATTATGTGAAATATCAGCTGCATGTGAAGTTCTAATATCGTGTTATATATAAATACACTGCAGCTTGGCAAATTCAATCTTCATTGGTGATGCTCCTATAATAATAATTAACTTATGAATGAACGAAAATATTATTTTGGAGATTTCTTCACTACATTGAATCTGGGTTCCTAATTTACGTTAACGTCATGTGTCTATATAATGTGTAATTTAGTTTTACTTTGATTTTTTTTTAGTTATTGTAATCATTATGGATAAAGAACAATTATTAAGACAAAGAAACTCAATTACGGCTTCCATTACAAGAATTGGGATATTCGCGGATAAATTTGACGCTTCACAAGATGACAGCTACGCTTTGCAAGTCAAATTACGAAATCTGCTTGATTTGCACCGCAAATATGATTCCATTCAGACACAATTAGAATTGCATGTTGATGATGATAGTTTGTCTTTAGATAGAGAACAAGTCGAGGAAAATTTATGCGATATAGAATGTCAGTTGCAACATTTATTAGTCAGAATACCGTAAATAATGAACAATTTGTAAACATAGCTATTAAACAATTACAATTGCAATCTATCAATTTACCATTTTTTAAAGGTGTCGTTCTTGAATGGCCTCACTTTTATCGTATAATGATTTAATGTACACTCGAAAAGATTTAACAAATATTCAAAAATTACATTCGTCGCCAAGAGACGAAGCCTTAGCCGTTATTAAATATCTTCCATTAATGAATGAAAAATATAAAGTAGCCTTAGATATATTGATAAAACGATTTGATAACAAATTGACGATCCATATTTTAATGCAGATCGCATTTTAGAAAATACATTTTTTAAAAAGACAATCATTAATTTTTCTATCTAAATTATTAATGACATTTCTTCATTTTTCAACTCGCTTGAAGCAATGCGACTTCCAATTAACATATTCGAATTCATTGTAATTCAACTTCTAATAACAAGTCTAGGTTATAATACTGCCAGATTATGGAAGGAAAGATTATCAAATAAGGGCTGTCCAAACCTTCAAGAGTTCCTAGAATTTCTTGAGACCAGACGACACATCCTTTTTTTTTAACTGTTTAGCCTCCGGTAATTACCGTTCAGATAATACTTCAGAGGATGAATGAGGATAATATGTATGTATGTGTATGTATGTGCAAATGAAGTACAGTCTTTGTACAGTCTCAGTTCGACCATTCCTGAAATATGTGGTTAATTGAAACTAAACCACCAAAGAACATCAGTATCCACGATCTATTATTCAAATCCGCGTAAAAATAAAAATAGCTGGTTTTACTAGGACTTGAACGCTGAAACTCTCGACTTCCAAATCAGCTGATTTGGGAAGACGCGTTCACCACTAGACCAACCCGGTGGGTAGACGACTCATCCTGGAAAATCTTAAGTACTATTCACAATTCAGTATTGAAATATTAAGGATAACATTACAACAATGCATTAAAATCTAATCGCAAACATCCTACTTCAAACGTTAACACGATTCATAAACAACATAATGTTAGTTATTATTCTAGATCTAACTTTAAAAATTGCTTATTTTGTAATCTCAATCATCAATTAGAAAAATTCAATGAATTTTTTAATTTATCCAATGATGAACGAAGAGACTTTTTTAGAAAATAGTTGTGATATGTTTTCACAAAGGTCATACATAGTAAAAATGAATATTAATCAAATAACTTACACAATTTATGTCAACAAAGACACAACACACTCGTCCATACAGATAAAATTAATGATTCTAAATTAAGTAACAAATTTAGTAATAATGACTATTGTTCACAATTAAACAAAAATTTAATTTTATCTATTGCTGTATGTAATGTAGATGATGTTTTTGGTCATTCTCATATGTATAGAATCTCGTTAGACTAAGGCAGTCAATTAAACTTTTGCACGTATAAGTTTGAACGCAAATTGGGATTCAACTCGATAAAGATTTGCCTATTTCAGGCATAAATAGCCAAATCTGATTATATAGTGTAGTACTTAAATTGCATTCACGATACAAAAACATTTCATTCTAGGCGCATTTGCTGTCAGACATAAGTAATAATCTTCCATTACAAATAGACTTCAAACTTCTCATCTTATTCTATCTCAAAATTTATTCTTAGCAGATCCTAAATTTAATATATCAAATAATATTGAAATTTTAATTGGAGCCCGATTTTATTTTACCTCTTAAATTTATTCGAGATTCAAGATATCCTATTATTCAGGAGACTAAGCTAGGATACATTCTTAGCAGTTGTCTTCGAATTAAATTTAAACGCAAGAATACTGTTATATCTCTTTTTCCAAGCAACAATAACTTAGATCTTAAATGAAACCGCTTCAGTTTCAGTTTATGAAACCTCTACATGTGAAACATACTTTCAACTTAATACCGCTAGGAACAATCAAAGCAGATTTATTGTCTCATTACCACGTAAATCCGACAAACTCCGGCTAGGTGATTCGTTCATTAACGCTAAAAAATAGGTTCTCACATCTGGAACGAAAATTATGCAACAATTCTAATCTTAAAAGGCAATATTCCGCCTTTACGCAAGAATACTTAAGATTAGGTCATATGTCATTACTTAATTCTGACGATTTATTTACTAATGAATCGTACCTCACCGCCCAATATTTAAGTCCACAAGTCTAACTATTAAAATGCGAGTTGCCTTTGATGGCTCAGCTAAAACGTATACTGGTTTATGCCTTAATGATACACTATTAATCGGGCCTGTTTTCCAACAGGATATAATAATTATTAACTCGGTTACAAGTAATATTCGTATAACTATCATCGTAAAAACATATGTTTTAGTCGATTTTAAAAACAGTCTGTCATTGATAACAAAATTAAACAAAATTATCATTTTTATTCTAAAATAATAATAGAAGTAATAAAGTATTATAAATCTGAAATAAATAAATACAATAATAATAATAAAAAAACAAAAGTAAGGTTGTTGAAAAAGTAATGACTTAAATGAAAAGATTTAAAATTTTGCCGCGTTACTAAAATGTAACTTTAATGAAATTTCTTAAACTAGAAGAAAAAGAAAAGTTATCGCTATAAATTGCTTTTTATTCTTCTCTCATCCCAAAATACTTCCTATAGTTGGACAGATACGTTTCACGATCCGATATGACGCTATATGATAACAGCGGAGATTTATTTATGGGAAAACTTGTTTTTCTAAAAGCTCACTCAATTTCGCTACCCTGTCCACCTTTTCACCTATATTTTTTATTTTTATATGGGAATAGAGGCCTACTATTAAAAAAAATGAATTATTGGAATTACTATTGATAAAATATAAAGGCGTGTGGGCATATGCGTCATCAGATAAAACTTTAACTTATTTTTTATTATTTCATTTGCATATTATTTCGTTTCTGTTGTATCAATAAATTTATGACCATAATATTTTAATAGTTATCGAATTATTTAAATATATACAGTAATATTCTTAAAACTATTGTACAGTACGTTCGGAAAGTCGCTATGCAGTTACCTTAAAATTAATGGTACATTCTCTTGTTTCGGTGTTAGGTTGCTCGCTCAGTGGGTTCGTTGGACGTTACTCAGTAATGAAGTTGTTGAGTTTTGATCGAACGTGGTTCGTTTCCTTTCGTTCATCGGAATCAATAATTGCGAGGAACGTAATTGTACTTTAGGTAGAAGAATGAATTTTTCTCGTTAAACTCATCTTTTTTGAAGGTGGCAAGAATATCGATTTAGTTAAGCACAGTTTTCTGTAAAGGTTCCAAGTATTCCTGCTCCACAACGCAATGCAATTTGAACTCTTATCGAAACATTTCGGGCATCAGGCTCTGTTGAAACACGCTGATCGAAGTGGAAGATTACCTAAACTAAACGAACAGAAGCCGCTTATATTTCGGATGCTATAGCCGAAATTCTATCAAAATCAACGCGTAGGTATGTGCGGCAGCAAGACATCAGATTTGCTACCGCACATAAATTTGTAAGAAAACAACTGAAACTTTTCCCCTGCAAAATAATGTGTTCAAGAACTGAAACCTACAGATCATGCCAAATAATAATTGTCAAAGGGTTAAACTTTTTATTGACTAAAATTCCATAGTTATCCTCAACGGTATGTTTATAGGAAAACATACCGCTTTGAGTAGAATGAGCATTGTGGGTCCAATTTTTTTTTAATATATTGTTAATAGTGGTCATTATTGTTCTGTTTTAACAAGTTTCATTGGTAAGGTAACCAAACTGGAAATCAATCACGGTTGGTTCAAACAAGATGGCGCCAGAGCGCACACAACTAACAGGTCAATTACTATTTTACGAAATGTCTTATATGAACGAATCAATTCGAGAGGTGCGTGGCCTGCATGATTGCCTGATCTGACTCCCCCAGATTACTTTCTACGGGGGCAGCGAAACAAGCAGTGTATCTCAACAGAACACGCACGATTGACGAACTAAAAACGGGCGATCACGGCGTACGTACGTGACATTCCAGTACGTTAGCTGGTTAAAGTGTTAGAAAACAAATCGAAACGTGTGCAGTGTTGTATTGATGGAGTAGGTCATTTTCAACACCTGTTATAAACTATCCTAGTTATTGTAATAGACGTTTTTAAAAAATAATGAAAGTGTACACAAACTAATAATTAAGAAAGTTTCATCATTATACTTCCATAATTCCAGCGCACAGCAACTTTCTGAACTCTCCGTATAAAAATGTTATTAAATGTTCATCAGCTCAGTTTGCATATCAATAATGAAAAACAAAAGAACTTTTACCCAAAGTTGATGTAAAAAAAAAAAAAAAATCCATTTTCAATTGTTCTTTAAATTTCGACTTAAAGAATACGGCATCAAAATTGAAAATAACAATCAGTTACTTAGCATTAACTTGGTCGTAACCTGAAAGGGTAGAAATTTAGTGAAAAATTGAAAAAAAAAATAGTGCTGTTAATTTTTTTATTGAAGCTGTAAAAGACGGTTTTATTATTAATTAATATCTATTTTTAACAATTTTTATGGGAAAAAATTAAATTACTTTAATGGGTAATTTATTAAGCTATTGTAAATCAATTTTCTTAGAATTTATAAATTTGATAATAAATTTTACGCATTTATTAGTCTTTTAACAAAGTTTTTATATTATTGGTAGATTTTAGAGTGAGGTTGGACTGTATGTTCATAGGTGATGAATGAAGACAACACCTTGTTGCTTGTTGAATTGTCGTCTTCACAGTTAAAATGAATTGTAACGTAACGTATAACTTGACATATAAATATAAAAAATTAAATAAAACATTAAAGCTAATGTTCATCCGAACAAAGAATGGAGTTCATCCGGACTAAGAGCACGATGTGACCGCCTTGGATCAGATTCGAGCGCCGAATACTAGTAACTATGAGTAACACTGATTGTCCATCCGGACGAAATGAGAAATGCTACCGCACTGGGCGGGATTCTAACGTAGAATGCTAGTACGACTTAACTTTCCGGTGAGGGCTAGCACCTACTGAAGGTATGGTTCTGAAACCTATATTATTCAATTTTTCAGGTTAAAAATCGTAAGAAAACATAAAGTTTACCCTTTAATTTTGGTTCCTAGAATTTCTGTATGTTTTATTTCACTCATTGCTCAGGAATTAGGGCGAAACCTTTTGTTAGCCGTAACTTTCTAACCGAGCGTTTCCGGATCATGTTTATATGAACTTTTTTCATTATTTTTGGTAACAGAATGAGCTAAGAAAGCGGCCAGTAACACTACGTGAATCGCTTTGTATAATTTGAAAAAAATCCGTTTCAGCATGACAGAAGGCGATTTCACCGCTGCTAAGTAGAGGATAAAAAGATTTCCACCTTAAAGTTAAGAAAAACTTCAAATTTACTCAATACGACGACGGTTGCATATGAAAAAATGTTCTCGTGTTTAGCATAGACAAGTCCCCATCTTACAATTCCAACTACATTTTGTCATCCCTTGCCGTAAAGGTTGGTCGTATCAAAAATTGTTTCAGACATAAGTTTTAGGTAATATTTAGAGGACTAACGACCACTTAAATCCGATTCGATGCTGTGCCTATTAAGGAAGGTATGATTTTTTTTGTCTTCGAAATCCCATCTTTTCCACCCCTACCCTACTGATTGCTGATATCAAAAACGTTACTTAGATGAGTTTTATTCAAAGAATAATAGGAACTTGAATTCGATATTTTACTTAATAACAAAGTTATAGCGATATTTTATTTTTTAGAAAAAGCCTCCTCCATTTCCACCTCCACGGTGCGATTTTTCCCCATTAACGAACTCGACTGAGATTTTGTGTCGTTATATTTTATGTATCAATTTCAAAATGATAGCGCAAAATTACAGCAGTTATCGTGTCCACAAGAAAGTGGAAAAAAAAAAAAATATATATATATATATATATAAATGTGTATATAAAATTTTGAACTGACAGTGGCTTTGGGGTCTGGGGAATGTGAATCGCGAAGATATGTTGTAATTTTCCGCAAGTCGAATCATGGTACCCATTTCAATAGGTAACTTTCATATAAAATCTATCTAAAACATGACTGCTAAAAAAAAACATTGCTTTTTACAAAGTATAATTAAAGAGCGTGAGGTGACAATTTTGTATATAGCGTAATCTTGTTTTCAAATTTTTTAAATTTATTTTTACACACACACACACACACACACACACACATATATATATATATATATATATATATAGCCAGTGACACTCCAGGTAACGTAAGCAGTCCAACGTAGGGTCAAAATCTTAATCGGTTCAGCCACTGTGCTGCTACGGTGGAACAGACATACATTATACGTACACTCTAAATACATTACTTTCCTTTTTGGGCAGTCGTGTAACAAATTGCTAGAGTAAACCACAGTAAGTATTTTTTAAATGCAAATTAAAGATATATTAATTTGTTAAGGTCTAATTCTATTGGACTAAAAACAGCTGTTTTTAAATTTTACAAATTTAATAAGATTTTTGTTTAGAGTTTGATATTAATAAAAGTTGATTTGTTTTTATTTTTTATTAAATCAATTTTCTCATAATTAAATTGTCTACTAGTTTTGATAATAAAATTTACGCATTTATTAGTCATTTAATTTATTGTACTTCAAAAGTTAAAAAATATTTTTCGTCACTGAATTTTTCTGTTTTAGTTTGAAAATACGAGTATTATTAAAAATCTTATTTAAAATGTGAAGATAGATGATGGCCGTAAGGTAAGAGTATACATAATAAAATAAATAAATGACTAACGAAGAATAAATCTATAATACTTATTTATAAATTGATAAATAAATAGTATATACGAATCTCGTATAATTGAATAATTATAACATTGTTTTTAGAATAAGAATAAAATACAAACTGTTATCATTTCAGGGGATCTCAATCGAAATCTAAATTTAACTAAATATATAAACCATTTAAACCTTCAACTCAGATTGCCTGCTACAACCTAATCTCCATAATCACTCTGAACCACCTCCTGTCTCTTGAACAGGTTTGTGTAAGATAAAAATCTATTTCAAGAAAAGCTGACCACTAAAACGGGTATTTCGAACGCGTTCTTGGAATGCTAAGTACTTACTCCCGAATTTTAAATGCGACGTTCAACATCCTACGGCTAATTGTTTTTTAGTTATGCGAGATACATACTACGTACAGACGTCACGCCGAAATTACTCAAAATGGATTCAGGGATGGTCAAAATGGATATTTCCGTTGAAATCTTAAAACCAAAATTTTTCGCGATCACAATATTTCCTTTACTTCGTACAACGAAGTCAAAAAATATACAAGCTATACATACATACTATCGAAATGAGAATTCTCTTAAAATAAAAACTTTTCTCAATTGTATCTAGCGGTTAATTTTTAAGTCCTATTAACAATTAAGGTTAAGCGATTACGTCGGGGTTGACTCATTATAAATTTTTTAATCCTTAGCGGGAAATTTTATCATAATCCTCGATTTATGAAAGAAAGGCCTTTGCCAAGGATACTATGTTTATATATCGGGTAAAGATTATTCGGAAATGTAACTATAAAAAAGTTTTTAATTCCACGGTTTTTGTATTTTGACTGGGTGAGACGATGTATTTTAGGAATTCTTTTCAAAGAAAATATTATCTGCGTATATAAGTAAAATTTTAAACTACTCTGTGAAATTTTTTAATATGTTTATCCGAGGGTTCCTTTCCGGGTTATAGACGATAGAGATAACTAGAGAAGCAACGACGGTATATCCGATTAGTTTAATGCAATAATAATAATAATAATAAATTAGATGCAACAAGGAACTTGAATCAACAGTTTCTCTTAAAATTTCATATTTTCCTTTCATCATCATTACCGTCTTAATTTCTCTTATTTCTTTTTCTTCGTTTATTCAAGTGTTATCAGAACATCTCTCTATTCTTTAGATATCTCTTGTTATATTATTTTGGTAAAGACAAAGATTTTCACCGCAGAATAGCGAGAAAACATTTACTGTCGATGTCGGTTATACAGAATACGTTGTTACACAACTGTGATATCTACATCTTCAACGTTCCTTTTTCCTTGAAATTTCCTATTTAATTTTCCCATCTCCTTTCTTTATCATCGTCGTCTCTTATTTTACCTTTTCTATTGCAAATCTCTTGGAGTGATGTAATTTAGCTTAAGCTCATGATTTATAATTGTATTTGTACACTAACTTGAATGAGTCTCGTCAAGCACGACTTAATTGTTTACTAATGTAATACTCTATTAACATAACTCGTCTGTGCAAAAGGGAATTTGAATAAATTACTTAACACTTTCTATTTTATCATGTACTTTTAGACTTGTTCTATCTCTGCTTTTCTTATTTATTCTGTCTATCTCACTTTTTGTATTTAATTCGGCTTTTTGATAAATTTTGTTCGTTTTGAATGCATCCTATTTACAATTAAATACCGATTCAGGTTAACAATAAGTAATTTCGCTCTTATTTCTTGAAAGCTTCTCAATGAAAAATTATTGATGGAAAATTTTATTACAACTCATTCTCATATCTGCTCTAAGGCAGTATACCCTTAACCACTTCACTTTATCCCCGGATAAACCTTTAAAATCCTAATAATTGCTTTTAGATCTCCATAATTTTTATTCAATTCCGTCCTCTCATTTTTCTCACGTAGTGTTTTATTCAAATCTTTTCTTCTTATAATATGTCTCAGCCGGTTAGTTTTATTTTTAATCTGTAGTCAATTAAATTTGTTGTTTTTCTTTTCTAATGTGTATAATCAGTAAGTAAGTTTTTCTATTCTAAATTTTTTTGATTAATCTTCTATTCTCCCTACTAATTTTTTCATCGTGTACTTATTTTTTCCATTTAATCTTCTCCAATCTCCAGTTTTCTCCGATTAGAAATGCTTACAGAATTTCTTTTTCTCTTTTTCTAATCTCCTTGTATCACATCCACTCAAAACATAACACTTCATATGATGGCTTGTTCAATCATTTTTTTTTCTCTCGGTCATTTGACGATTTGATGCAGCTCTCCAAGATTCCTCATTTATTGCCAGGCGTTTTTTCGGTATACTCCTACATCCGACATCCCAAACAATTTGTTTTACGTATTTCAAACGTTGCCTGCCTGCACAATTTTTTCCTTCTACCTGTCTCTCCAATATTAAAGCGACTATTCCAGGATGCCTTAGTATGTGGCCTATAAGTCTGTCTCTTCTTTTAACTATATTTTTCCAAAAGCTTCTTTCTTCATCTATTTGCCGCAATACCTCTTCATTTGTCACTTCATCCACCCGTCTGATTTTTAACATTCTCCTGTAGCACCCCGTTTCAAAAGCTTCCTTTTTTTCAGAATACCGTATGACGATGATGAAAAATTTAATCATAAATTCGACCGCACATATTTAATTAGATAGTAATGAATCCATTTATTTTTTCAGCCATTTTTGTACTTGTTACTTCGATTGTATTTCTTTCTGAATTATTTGTTATAACAAGGAACAGAATTTGTATACCAAATAATTTACGTTTATATACGTCTAAAGTTTTTTTTAAGAACGTACATTTACGTCAACAATGTTTTGCGCATTCTGTTGCGTGCAAGTGTATCTGCGTGTATTTGTACTTATTTAGAGTAAATAATTCCGTATATAAAAATGTATATCTGTTAGTTACGCGCACGCGCTCACTCAAAATGAATTTGAGTGTGTATGTAACCAAAACGGTTTGAATTCCGCTTTACTTTGATAAAATAAATAACGTTCATTTAATTCTCATAACAATTGTTGATTTGGCAATCGTCAAAGAATTATCGATTCGTAGTTCTCCGTACTCAATAAATTTACTGATATCTACCGACATAACACATTGCTCATATTAAAACAGGCATCAGTACGTGTATATATAGCACATACGGCATTAAACATCTAGTCTTGGACAAACAGATACGACCGAACACATTATATTACCTGTACGTGTAATCAGCTCTATTATAAACACTTACACAATATTCAGTAATGTACTCTTGCTGTAGTAACTCGACTAAATATATTGTTCGACCCATTAATTTTGCCTTGGCAAATGTGACGGTTCAGAATGTAATTGATGTTGTTAGGCCTATACCTATTTTAAACTTTACTTCCCGTTCCATTTTCCGTAACCAGACGTAAAGTATTTTATCGCTTTAATTTAAATTATTACTAAATTTATTTAATTTACTCATTTTAGTACGGTTTTATCTTTATTAATAAATTAGAATATCTGTGTATAATTGTTTGAACAAATTTCGTTTGTTAATACTTTAATTTAGAATAGTTTTATTTAGCATCGCCTGTTGGCATATATAATATAAAAATATATAAAATATAATTACGTTTACCAACCGATGTAATTAATTATTTTGTAGCGCTTTCGGAAGTTATTTTTTCATCTTCAGGAGCATCTGATAAGCTTGTATATAACTAACTATTCACTTCACATATTAATTTGATATAGATTAAAATAAAAATAAAATAATATAGAAATAATGATAATATTTATGGAAATTTTATTTTAATCTACATCAAATTAATATGTGAAGAGAGTACTTATATACAGGTTTATCAGATGTTCCTGAAGATGGAAAGATAACTTCCGAAAGCGCTAGAACATAATTGCACAAGCGCTAGAACCAAATTACATTGGCCGGTAAGCGGAATTATAATTAATACATTTTTAAAACTTATAAACTTATTTATTTTTTAATTATTTAAATTTTATTTCCAGATGTAAGATTTTTTACGCGTTAAATCTTTACATTGTACTATATGCATATAAAATTTGAGCTTACATCAACATTTGTAATTAATTCTTTTACGTTTTTTCCAGATTCCTCGTATAGCTAATTTATCTGTTAACTTTTCCATCGGGACTGTAATATTTGCTATTAAGTAGTTAATATATCGAAAAAATCTATTCGAATTTGATAAATAAACCAAAAAAATAAAATTCTTTATATTTTTATTTATTTTTTTTTTTTCGAAATTTTATTTGGAAGTATTCTAAAGCTGTCTCTTGTAGAAGATGATTGGATTAATAACTAAGAATATTCACGAAAAATAGCAGTTTAAAATATGAAATGCTCCCTGTTTAAATTTTTCTGCGTACCCGTTAATGAAGTTATTTAGATAAATTTATCGTTAAAAGTAACCACAAATTTCAGTAATAAGATATGCAGACGAAAATTTATTAAAATATTAAAAAATAAATAATCCAAACGATAAATTTCAAATTTCATTATTCTTCTAATTTCAATATATGAAAGAACCAGTTTCATCGGTTTTATTGGTTTTTACGTTTTAAGTTAATATTTAGTCGGTTGGTACACACAGACGGAAATTCTGATTTATATAATACTGCATACAAAAAAAAAAAAATTTATACCAAATTTCTTATTGTTTTACGTCAAATTGATCCAAAAAAGTGATATTTTTATGAAAATAAAATGCAACTTAATTTTACTAATATTAATTTTTTTAATACTGTATCTTAGTGTAAATAAAATAAAGCAAAGTAAAAAATGTAAAAGGAATCGTTATCTGTTGCTCACTTTTCTGTGACTCGTTTTATTATATTTACAACGTGTAAGAGAAAGGTTGTTATCAGAAATTCCTGTTTTACAATAAAAATTTGAATGCAGTTTAATGGACTGAAAAGAAGGCAGTATAAGAGATAGGAAACTAGGAATATATATATATATATATATAAAGAAAAATGAAATGAGGGAGGAATTGTTTTTTGTGTAAATACATTTTTTTTTTATTTACGACTGAGATGAACAGTTTCAGTTTATTCAGATTGCGTCATAGATCATTTAAATTATTTAGTATTTCTTTCGTTTTTGTTATTTTTATTATTTATCAGAAGAAGAGAGATCTGTTTTAATTCGACATTTTAACATTTCGTTTCTCTTTTCTTTGTTTATCTTCCGGAACCACCGTAAGTTATTAAAGTGGATGAATGAGGATTATATATAGGAATGCAAATGAAGTGTAGTCTTGTACAGTCTCAGGTTAGCCGTTTCTGAGATGTGTGATTGGATACAACCGCCAAAGAACAACGGTATCCCCGATCTAGTATTCAAATCCTAGTAAAAGTAACTCCTTTTACTAGGATTTGTACCTTAGAACTCTCGTCTTCGAAATCAGTTGACTAGCTAACCGCTAGACCAACCCGGTGGCCTTTTCCATTTTATCTGTTGTGTTTTTGTAACACGCTTAAGGAGTTTTGATTTTTATGGACTTTTCCGAAAAGGTTCCTTGCTACGTGGAGTTTTTCAAAACAAAATTTTTGTTTTATAATTGTAAATTCTATGTCTTACTTTCTTTCTTAAACAGAGGTGAAGAAGATTTGGTAGTGAGGCTTCCTTCATGGTGTTAACTTCTACTCCTGATGTCACACTTATTTCCAGGTTGTCGGCGTCAATTCGTAAAATATTTTGTAATATATTTTTGTAAAATATATGTTTCACTTACTAAATTTTTAAGACTACCTTTGATGTCGTTTTTACTTTCCTGTCTAGATAGCGCTATAGCAGAGCTATAGCTCGGAAAGTATTGAAATCGATCAAATTTGAGCGTATACAGTTTTCACCCTATTGACGTTGACATCTAAGAACCCAAAAAAACTCTAAGTTGGACTCTAAATTACCTAATATCTCCATAACTACTGGACCGATTTTGACCAAACTTGGTTAGATTACTTCTGCGTATATATGCAGCGTTGATGGCGTTAAATTTTCAACTTAAAAGGTCAAGTGGGTGAGCCTGTAGAGCAAGGTCACCCTCAGTATCTCGAGATTTCGCCTATTCAAGATCGTATTTTTCTTAGACGCATTTGTTAACGGTTAAAAAATAATAATATTTGCAAAAAAATGTTTTTGCAAAACCGCTCTCCCACCTTAAAAAATTCTGTTGTTGTCGGCTGCTTTGTTGTGACGTCACAGGTGAACGGTAGGATTAAATAAATGGATAATATTTAAAAAGTAAAAAAGTAACTCGGGCTGGCTGGGTCTCGAACTCCATCTTTATTATAAAACTAAAATTAAATCTTACTCACAAAATGACACCTTGTAGAATAAATCATACAATCAAACTCGCAATATTATATTTAAGGTGGAATTATTTTTTGCTAGGTTTTATAAAAAATCAAATATTAAAGATTACTATAGCTTGAAGCTAATCTGTGGAAAGGGGAAAATATATTACATTTTTGTGTTATTTTTAAGTTACTGGTTACAATCAAAAAAATCCCTTTCGACACGCCGGAAGGCGGAGGTAGATTTCACAGGTGCTTAGTAGGGGATAAAAAAGATTTCCACCTTAAAGTTTAGAAAAACTTCAAATTTACTCCTTACGACAACGGTTGTATATGAAAAAATTTTCACATATTTAGCATACGTCAAGTTCCGTCTTCTTACAATTACATCTCGACCCCCCCGAGGGGAGAAGAACCCACCTCTTACAATTACAGCAACATTTTAGTCATCCCTTGCCGTAAGGGTTGGTCATACCGAAAATTGTTACAAAGTTTTAGGTAATGTTTACAGGACTAACGGCCACGTTAAATCGATTCGATACTGTGTCTATTAAGGGAGGTATGATTTTAAGAGTAGAATATTTCAAAATGCATAGCGATAGAATAATTGTAACAAAGATAAAATAAAAGCCTAAGCCTACAACGAATGTTAACGTCTATATGCCTACAAGTGTCCATGATGATGACGATGAGGTAGAATGTGCATACGAAGAAATTGACGAAACAATTAAACACATAAAAGGGGATGAAAATTTTATAATAGATATCAGATGAATCTGTGGAATTTAGAGACGCTTGAGAAAGAGGAGGTACAGAACATTTTTGAAAAAGACATCGCAGGAGGTCTGAGTAAAAACGATAAGGTAGAAAATGTAGAATAAGAATGGGAGGATGTTAAAAAGGAAATTCTTAAATTATCAGTAGCGAATTTAGTCGGAACAAAGAGAACAAGTAGAAAACCTTGGGAATATATTGGAGCTGATATATGAATCTAAAAAGTATAAGAATGCTAGTGACGATGACGGTAAAAGGAACTATTCACATTTAAGAAATGCTATAAACAGGAAGTTCAAATTACCAAAAGAAGAGTGGATTAAAGAAAAGTGTTCAGAAGTGGAAAGAGAAATGACCATTGGTAAAGTAGACAGAGCATACAGGAAAGTTAAGGATAATTTTGTGGCAAAATTTTAAATTAAAGTCTAATAATGTGTTAAACATAATCGGTACACCGATTTATAATACGAAAGAAAAGGTCGATAGGTGGGTGGAAATATTGAAGAGTTGTACGGAAGAAATGAATTAGAACCTGGTGTTATAGAGGAAAAAGAGGAGGTTGAAGAGGATGAAAAGGAAGATACAATAATGAGATCTGAATTTAAGAGAACATCAAAAAAATTTGAATAGCAGAAAGTATCCTGGGATAAACAGGATATCTGCAGAATTACTGCTCACTGCAAGTGAGGAAGCAATAGATAGATTATATTGGTGTGTAGATTTACGAAATAGGGGAAGTTCCGCCAGACTTAAAAAAAAAGTGTTATCATGATACCAAAGAAAGCAGGAGCAGATAAATGTGAAGAATACAGAACAATTAGCTAACTACTCGTGCATCAAAAAATCTTAACTAGAATTCTGTACAGAAAATTGAGAGTGTGGAAGAAGTATTAGGAGAAGACCAATTTGATTTCAGGAAAAGAATAAGGGCAAGGGAAGCAATCTTAGCGCTCAGATTACTAGTAGAAGGACGATTAAAGAAAAACAAAGCAATATACTTGGTATTTATAGATATAGAAAAGACATTTGATAACGTAGACTAGAATATAATGTTCAGCATTTTAAAAAAATTAGGGTTCAAGTACAGATATAGAAGAACAATTGCTAACATTTACTGGAACCAAACTGCAACAGTAATAATCGAAGAACACAAGAAAGAAGCCGTAATAAAAGGAAGCCCGACAAGGAAGTTCCCTATCCCCGTTACCTTTTAATCTTTACATAGAACTAGCAGTTAATGATGTTAAAGAACAATTTAGATCCGGAGTACAGTACAAGGTGGAAAGATAAAGACACTCTGATTGCAATTTGCTGATTATATAGTAATTCTAGCCGAGAGTAAAAAAGATTTAGAAGAAACAATGAATGGCATGGATGAAGTCCTACTCAAGAATTATCGCATGAAAAAAAACAAGAATAAAACAAAAGTAATGAAATGTAGCAGAAATAATGTAGATGGACCACTGAATGTGAAAATAGGAGGAGAAAAGATTATGGAGGTAGAAGAGTTTTGTTATTTAGAAAATAGAATTACTAAAGATGGTCGAAGCAAGAGCCATATAAAATGCCGAATACTACAGGCGAAACGAGCCTTCAGTCAGAAATATACTTTGTTTACATCAAAATTAATTTAAATGTCAGAAAAAAGTATATGTTTGGAGTGTAGCTTTATATGAAAGTAAAACTTGGAAAATCGGAGTACCGGAGAAGTAAAGATTAGAAGCTTTTGAAATGCGGAGCTATAGGAGAATGTTAAAAATCAGATGAGTGGATAAAGTGACAAATGAAGAGGTATTGCGGGAAATTGATGCAGAGAGAAGCATTTGGTAAAATATAGTTAAAAGAAGAGACAGACTTACACATACTAAGGCATACTTAGTATGTTCCACATACTAAGGCATCCTGGAATAGTCGCTTTAATATTGCAGGGACAGGTAGAAGGAAAAAATTGTACAGGCAGGCAACGTTTGGAATATGTAAAACAAATTGATAGGGATGTAGGATGTAGGAGGTATACCGAAATCAAACGACTGGCACTAGATACGGAATCTTGGAGAGCTGCATCAAAGCAGTCAAATGACTGAAGGCAATAAATATATATATATATATATAGATTATCAAAAAAATAACCCTTTTATTTTATTTAAAAAAGTGATTATTCGTAATTGAAATAGATATATCCTTAATAGCAACACCTCCAAATTGTGGGACAATGAGAAAAAAACAATTTTTTTAGATTTCACAAGGGCGTAAAGCCAAGTTAAATTGTTTTTTTTTTAAAGTAGTGAAATATGAATAATTTTCTTTAAATTTTCTTCAGTTTTTTAAAGACAATTTTCAATAATGAAATGAAATTTTAAAAGGGTTAATAGAGAGATAATTAGCGAATGAAATAAACCACATCCAATATTTTACCGTTATTATGAAGCGAGTTATTATATTTCAAAATCATCAGATTAAATACAGCTTTAATTTCTTTCAACAAATTAATTAATCATTCAATCTCTTTCTCCCTCTTTCTCTCCTATAGAAAATAATTGTTTATTATTTATTTTATGTTATCAGTTTATTAAAAAAAAGATAGATGGCATCTAAAATAGCATCTCGGGTTACTTTCTTTTAATTCTCCCGCATCAGTGTTTGAGTACCTAGGCTTATAGTTTATTTGGAGATTACAGAGCATATATTCTAATGGGAGAGCTTATATGGACCTCTATCGGATATACAGCAACCTAAAGAGGGTCTTGCGTTGAAAGGACCAAGATTAAATGGAACCCGCTCCTAGACTGGTGGTCCACGTCAAACAAGTATAGAATAGGGGATGAGGTGGTTTTAGTTTACTGTGATTACAGTGAATAAAGGCGAAATAACTGTTTTTATTTTTCTATTATCAAAATAATATTGCCCTCATAACGTAAATCATTCGCTATATCTTTTTACTAAATAATTTCACGTATAACATGAACTGCTATATCCGTACATCGGTTTCAGAAAAATTTATTGTTGAAAGATTTTTTTTTAAAATCACAAAACTTATTTCCTTTATATAACATTGTTTCATCTATATGAATTGAACGGATGGTCTTTAAGCACATTGAAAAAACTTTATGTGTGAATTCCTATTATGAAAATGAATAAAATATCTTCTAGATTATTAGCAGCTTAGTTATAAAAAAAATACATTTTTTTTAGTCGAGATAATATCAGTTTTTTTTTTTTTTACATCAATAGTGATAAATTTAAATTCCTCTCACATGGAAAAAAGCAATGAAAATATTGTGGTTGGGAATAAAATTTCTTCCTATTCCGCCGGTAGATGAATTTAGGATCATATAACTGTGGTAATATGAATTAAATATGTCAACACTTACATGCTGTTGAAAGGTTAAATATCACGTTATATTTTTAAATACGTTGTCAATATATAACTAGATTTAATTACAAGTTGAAATATATTGAAAATATATTTTTATATATAAATATAGTATATTTAAGTAGAAAATATATTTAAGTTTAAATTTATTCAGTTACAATTTGACTTCTTAAAGATTAATGAAAGTAACTAAAATATCTGATATATTTGAAGTTTTATAACAATAAAAAGAAGTTTAGAATACTAAAAAATTATCTTTGATGTTTATTAACATTACGGAAAAAAGCTGGTTAAAGCGTATTTTATCTGGAAAATTTTATACCGATCATGAACCTTGTTCTGCCCGGCAAAAGAACTTCAATTCCCTCGGTGATCATTTTGTGAGTCAGCATGAACTTGCTCTTGTTCTTCTTATTATCAAGATGGTGTTCTTGCCGAACCGTCACTGCTATTCCTTTGGTAAAATCAATGTAACGTGACGTATTTGTGGTGCTTTGACGTTGTTTGTCAGCACGTTTTGTGCTGTTGACGGTGTCTGTGTAGCCATCAAATATAAAAATGTAATGTTCACCGTAGCGTCTAATTATGTAAGTCGCATACTGATTGAGGACAGCGGAGAAAGTAGAGTCTGTGCTCCACTTAACGCGATTAAAAGAAAGCCAACATCGATGACATTTACGCCAAGCCTGAGATCTGAAGTTTTCTCGTGAACTGGGAAAACTTTATATAAAGCTGACTTCGTTTTTCTCATCCCGCTGTCATCGACAAAAGTTAAAAGGACAGGCGCCGACTCGTAACACATACGTTTCTGTAGATCCTCGTCATTTTTCTTGGAAATTGCAACTCGTTGGAATAATAAATGCGGAGCCACAACTTCCACTACATTATTAATATTGATAGTGCTGCTCATGGAGGCCAAGGATAAAAGATTGTCTTTTTGAATCTGTTTCATCTTTTCGATGTTTTGCCGTATCATAGTGTTATTTCCTTCTTTTAGGGCATTGTGGCAATTTCCATCACAGTTTGCAACAATACCTGTTGCCAGGGATACCAGTGATTCTGTAAAGGGAGGGTGCTCAGCAGAGCATTCAAAGAGCTTCTTTCTGTCTTCATCATTTTTTTTTGCCGTGACGCTCGGTAGTCTACATGCTGGTCCCCTGTTGAGAAGTGCAGGCCAACAACGTCTTCCAATGCACAGCAAATTGAGGTTGATGTGGATGCCCCTCCAACCCACTATGCCAACACGGCATCGGTTATCCCTCGCCCTGTCAGCCCTTCATGGATCTTCTTGCAGTCTCCGTAACCCATAGACATTATATTAATGGACCCGTTATGAGGGACCATCTTTCGTGCCGACACAGGTAGTAAAGGTTTCAACAGGGGCAAACGGCAAAATTCTAAGCGAAAACACCTTTTTATTACTACTGCACTTAAACTATTATGCCGATTGCTAGCGCGCCTATGATAGAAACATTGCGGTCACGTTTAAACCCATATCAGCCTATTTCACCTCGGGTCCATTAATATAAGGTCTATGCTTCAACCCAAACCGGTTCGTCGATTATCCCCTCAAACAGCCATCCTTGGGGAATGCCTGGCTAAGACACCTTCCCTCCACTATCGTTCATCTTCTTCACTGTAAAACTGCTAATTTGAATACTATAGACAATAATTCCATTTACAAGGAAGGAAAATGCTACAAACCGTAGTCCTGAGTGAATGTAAAAGATTCTGAAGCTCATAGCTCCGAAACTATTGATTTATTTTACGTAATAATCCAATAGAACCATTTTTGTAGGACATTTTAACATCTTTAATTTTATGTACACAGGCTTCAGCTACAAGTGATAGTTTTGAAGATATGAATGAAGAACTAAAAAAGTGAACTTTAAAGGCACCCTCCCATGAGCTCACTCTCCAGGACTTTTATTTTCTTCAGACTTAGGTAACAAGAAACAACTGTACCGATTTTGAAAACTGCGGGATTTGCTTCTCTCGATTTCACATTTTTTTGTGTCTAATTTGACACCAAATACCAACGCATTGTCAAATTGGTTGTTAAATTCTGGTATCCATAAAGTGACATCAGTTGGTGTGATTTTATACTATTAAGTGAAATTTTTAAGTACATATTATCTTTTACCTATTCCTAACCGGTAACGTTTCACAGTAAATCGTTACGTTTTTGGAACGGAAGATTTTAACCGGTAATCGTAAAAATACATTCGTGAAAAGACAAAAGTTTGTAAAACTGAAAAAAATACAAGGATATAGGCTATTGATATCGTGTAAAGGATACGGTTGGATAACCTAGTATAGAATCCACCTAATTTTCGCCGCCTGCAACATTAAACTTATCCTAATAATCCAATGTTGATTCGTTCTCGCGTATCGGTTAACACCGAAAACGAACCGATCAGAATATCGTATTTTCCTTACAAATCAAAATTACCATTAATATTGACCTATCAAAAAATCGTATTTCACACCAATCAAAGCTTCCATAGCAACCGTCCAATTATACTACAGTAAATTCCAACCAATCACAATTTGTCATAATATTTGAATAAATCTCACCGATTGAAAAATCACATTTTGGCTTATCGTAAAAGATCACGCCTTTGGAAGCTGTTACATTGTATCCCACCCGGTCCGAAAATCTTATATTTATCAATCACGAAGAATGATACCGTTTAGATATCAATAAGTTTTGACCAAACAAAGTAGAGGGAATTATCATTTCGATAAAAATTCAAAATTAATTGTACGCCCACAGATAATGAAAATAGCTTTATATACATTTGCATTTAAAAAAATACATTACTGTAAAAATATTTTTTTATAAAAAGAAATTTTTTGTTATATATTCAAGACAAAATTTGTAGATTACATTAGAAAAAAAATTAAAGCCCTACAAAAAAAAGTGATGCTATGTGTGCAAACTACCTGTTCATATCTTTGTGTGACTCAAAGTACACACATGAGACGTTATTAAATACATAATTTTAGTATTAGTAATTCCTTTAGTACCATGAAAGTAATAAGATTTACATTCGAAAAATAAATATTTTACAGTCCATGTAAAGTGTCTATTTCATTTGTAATCGCTGTGTAAAATAATTTTTTTTTTAATGGAAATATTTATTATTCATTTACGTCATTTCATAACTTGTAAAATAAAATATAATAACGATAGAGAAAGAATTAATATGGCTGAATTAATTGTGAGGTGTTACGAGGGAGTTCAAAACCTTCACAATGAAATATAGTATAGTAATTCTTTTTTTCTTTTTTTTGTTATCGTCCTATAAACCTTTTTAATGTTTCCTTCATTGTTATTTTCTCTTATATTCTTATTTCCTTCTTCAGATCACCATCTCTTTATCTATATTTATTGTTCGTACTGGCCGCATATATGCCCAACCGGCAGACCGCATTCCTGACCTACCCGACACTTATACTATATACACACCCGCCCCGTTGTGTGTCTGGTCTTCGAAGAAGTTTTTACTACTACTTATTCAGGTTGCTATGGAGCTAAGGTCTTAGGTTTTTGTTTTTACTTTCTTTAGCTATGGATTGACCTCGTCTCAAGGACTTTTCTTTTACTTTTATTTTAATTTTTTTTTTTTTTAAGTGTAAAGGCCGCTGAAGTATAACTTTTTCATTTAGTTATACTATATTAATTTTGTATTATGGATTTTTTTATCTCGGTTGTTTAAAAATTAATGGTTCATTTTTTTAATATTAAAAAAAAAACTAATTATTATTCAAAATAATCTTCTCTCATAATTATAAAAAAGGAAAAAAGTGGTGTTAAGTTTTAATGAACGAAAAGCTTTTCACAAAAAATTCGTAATTTATTATTATTCACTAAATTCTCGATATAATTTATTTTTTACAAATGAAAAGATTTTAATTCATCCCTTGGTAGTTCAGTTTATAGAGCGAGTCAAAAGATAAATATTAATAATTTATTTCTTAATTACAAACACCTATCTTCTTTTTATAATTTGATTGGTAAAATATCCTTTAATAATTTTTTTTTCGATTCAGAAGTGGTTTAGCATTTTTATAAACATTCTTTTTATTATAACCGTTACTAATATGACACGGTAATTTTTTCTCGATGAACAGTTACTTTACATAAGGTGGCTGATATTAAATAATAAATCTTACTTATTAAATTTCTTGTGTTAAGGTTATAACTATTTAAATTTCTCTCAAAAAAAAATCTGTTTACTTCTGATTATTATTTCATAATAAATAATGAGAAACAACCGCTGTAAAAGTGTAAATCTTTTTACATATTGTATATACTTTTTATATTATATTTGCCCCCCTGGCAGGTCTAGTGGTTATCTCGTCGTCGCAAGTCAGTTTAACTGCTGATTTTCAAAGTCGATAGTTCAAAATATAGTAAAGGTTTGTTGCACGGATTTTGAATAATGGACAGTGGATACCGGTATACTTTGGTGGTGGTCTTTCTTTCTTTTCCTGTTTAGCCTCCGGTAACTACCGTATTTAGATAATTCTTCAGAGGATGATATATGTATGAGTGTAAATGAAGTGTAGTCTTGTACATTCTCAGTTCGACCGTTCCTGAGATGTGTGGTTAATTGAAACCCAACCACCAAAGAACACCGGTATCCACGATCTATTATTCAAATCCATGTAAAAATATATGGCTTTACTACGACTTGAACGTTGTAACTCTCGACTTCCAAATCAGCTGATTTGGGGATATTTTGGTGGTCTGGGTTAAATTAACTACACATATCAGGATGGTCGGTCTTAGTCTGGAACAAGACTACACCTCATTTACATGTCACATCGTCATCACATTAATTCGTGTGGGGTGATGGGGGGTGTTGTTCACTATTTGAACACATTGCAACGAACACATTAGAGGAAAGTCTTTTTATATTTGGTTATTCTTACCGTAAAGGCTTTATATAAAGGTCGCAAACATCTTATTATCTTCATAATATGTGCTGTATTTGCGACTGTTATCTTTATAATAATCGTAAACGTTTTACGAACATGACGTTCCTGTCTTATTGATGTACGAATTAATTATATTCTTGACGACCGACTATTATGAATATAACAGTTTAATTTAAAAACGATTACTGATTTGAATTTAAATTAACATGTCTTTGAAAATCCCTGAAGATGGAATAACAGCTCCGAAAGTACTAGGATTTACATTTTTTAAATTGTTGATAAACGGAAACTTAATTTATACAATTATAATAATACCGACAGTGCCTAATGCTTAGTAAATTATATCTTACAATTTGCTGATTTTGCTGTCCGCAATGTCGTCTAGTAGTCATACGTTTTTAGAAAGTGTCGAGATAGATGCTGTAGAATAAAATGTATTTATATTCTATAAATATATCGTAATATAATTTTCCTTTTTGGTTGTAATACTAAAATTTATATTATCTTTCGTTAATTGTTATGTTCATTCATACAAACACAGCGCGCGCGCGCACACACACACACGTATGTACGTACGCATGCATATGTGCATAGGAAAATGATAAAAAGGCTCTTGATTTAATTTTAAAAACGTAAACAGGTTTTTTGCAACAACAAAAACTGAATAGTTTTCAAAATTTCAATTGCGTTTTGAGGATAACCTACTACATAGGATTATTAATAATTTTATTTCACAAAAAACTATCAACATTTCTAGTGAGCTTTCGACATTAATTAAATTATTAGACGATATACATATATATGTTATATAGTAAAATGTTGTTGAGGTCGAATTTTTATAATCTTTAAATTCAGACTTATGCTTTGCTTGTAAATCATTGGACGTCGTATTAAAAGTTGCTTTTATAATACGTACCGGTATAAGTAATTTAATACTTGTTCCTTTCGATTCTTTTTTGTGTGTAGTAGAAATACAAGAGTAGAGGGAATTTGCTCTCCGGACAAAACCTCACCCCGCTTTAGTGGCCCTTGTTCGCGCTATGCTTTTCATCCTTTACGGGAGGGATTAAGATATACAGGTATTACTGTCCTAAATAAACTAATTTATATTTTTATTAACCGTATTTCTGTATTAATTTAGCAGTATTTTTCTCTGCTCGTAGGAAGAAAATTGTTTCTAATTTTTGTTTTTCCAGTATGACGTAAAACAGTTTTCATATGTTAATTCGAATACATATTTCCATACAAAGTGTATCACGAAGTTCTCCCGGGACTTTCATAACCTATTTTACTCGTGAAAATAACGGAAAAAATTCATATAAACATATGTCCTAAAGTGCTTCGTTCGAGTGGAAGATTTCACTCGGATTTCAGCTACCCTGGTGAAATGAGGTCGTACTGAAAGTTTTAGGAAGTTAATTTACGGGTAAATTACTGATCTGTTACGGTTGTTGACCTGAAATAACGAATAAAATAGGTTCCAAAACCAATTCTCCAATAGTTTTTGAGAAATTTGCAGTTAAAAACAATAAATTGAGGTAAAAAACCCTGTTTTTTATGTTTAACTTGGAGTTACTTTCTTAGGGGTAATTAATAGATAAAACTTTTAAAAAACGTTATAGAGAATTTAATTATGAACAAAAGGGTGTAAGATAATTTGAATAACTCAAGAAAAGTTAGAAAAATTCGAAATTTGTTTAGAAACAGTAAATTAATACATTTGTCAGAAAAGTGCTAATTTAATGTTAACAAAAACCAAATTCTTTTTTGGTGATGTGAAAAATTTGTGAAAACAGAATTTACTGTTAAATATTGCTGTTAAAAGAATAAAAAAAAATCGAAAATTACACAAAAATTGTAAAATAGAAATAAATAAAAACTAATTAGATTTTTTTATTAATGAGAGAAATTCAATGAATTATTTGAAAAATTGGTATTTCAAAGTTGGCAATAAAATAACAACAGCTGATCAACAATGCGCAATACGAAGTCTGTTCAAAAAATACGTAGACTAACGTCATAAAACAAAATGTACTTTATTTAGAAGTTACTTGTCTGGGTCCCCTTCAAAATACTTTCCTCCCCGACGCACACACTTATCCCAAACGTGTTTCCACTTTTGGAAACAGTCCTGGAACGCTTCTTTTGTGATGTTCTTCAGTTCCTTCGTCGCATTCGTCTCGATCTCGGGAATCGTCTAAAATCTTCTTCCTTTCAAAGGTCTTTTGAGTTTGGGGAACAAAAAGCTACACCCGACTCAGTGAGTCGGGTGTGTGGGGAAGAACAGTGATCGAGTATTAGGCCAAAAACTCACGAGTTCTAAGGGCTGAATGGGCTGGAGCGTTGTCGTGATGAAAAAATCAGTGGCGCATATTCAATTTTTCGGTCAAAATCTCGTAACATGATCCAACTGATATCTCACACTCTTCAGCAAGCTCTCTGATGGTCAGACGTCGATTTGCCCGAACCAGGGTGTTGATTTTGTCTACGTGTGTGTCGTCAGTTGACGTGGAAGGACGTCCAGGAGGCTCATCGTCTTCAATCGACTGACGACCATTTTTAAACCTTCCATCCACTTAAAACATGTCGCACGCTTCATAGCAACGTCGCCGTAAGCCGTCTTGAGCATATCAGAAGTTTCACTCGCAGATTTTCCGAGTTTAACACAAAATTTCACGGAAAATCTGCTCGTTCAAGTTGGCGGATTCTAAAATCCGCCAAACGAAAAAAACACACTTCATAAACAACCGCGTAGCTACGCAACCAATAATGATATTTGCAATCAAAAAACTGCGTTGTAATCAGCTGATCTGTACCAACATGGCGACGTCAAGCGGATTTGACTGGAACCAACTAGACCCGAGCAATTCAAACAGTCTACGTATTTCTTAACAGACTGTGTGTTTAAATCATTCTGTGAAGTAGATTAAGTATATCTGGTACTGTGAACTGTGCTGTCGTTAGCGAGGTTTTTCTGTGAATTTTAGTTTGAACGTGATCGCTTTACCATTGAAGAAATGCCGTACTCCAACTGGTGGAATAAAAATAGAAAACTCTAAGAATATTTTTTTTTTTTTTTTTTTTTACCGCGACGAGGCAAATTTTATTCGAGATGTCGTCCACAACTTCCGCAACTAGCATACATGGGCAGAATAAATCCTAAATTATAATGGTGTGGCCTTCGTCACAATTAGCTATTTGGACAGTTCACATTTTCTGGCCCGTTTAAATGCCTCAGCATTTAAAGAAAGTGCAAGTAGACTGAGGTCTACTAGCACTTTCTTTATGAAGAATTGACACAGCTGCTTGAAGAGGTTTTTCTAGCGCAAAGTACACTTCCTGCACTATAGTGTGCCTCCCCGCTTCTCGTGTGCCGTTTCCACTAAGTTAAATCGTCATTTTCCTGAGATGGATCGGTTGTGGAGGTCCACATTCCTGGCCATCAATATCGCCTGTTCTAACACCTTTAGATTTTTGCGTCTGGGGGTGGATAAAAAATATTATATTCAAAACAAAAATACATTCTTGTGAGGAATTAATTGTCCCCATCATGGATGCGCCTGAGGAAATTGACAGCTCTGAAAAACTAAAAAGAGTAAAAAAGGTAGTACAGAGGCATATCATGAAATTTGTTGGAAATGGGAGGCTCACTTTTGAACATTTATTTTAAACCGGTACGTGTAGGTCTAGTGTACTGTTTCTAAATAAAATTCTAATTTTTCTTTGTTTTATTCAACTTGCCTTATACCATTCTGTTAAAAATTAAATTTTATATAAAGTTTTGTTTAAACATTTTACGTGTTTATTATCCGTTTAACAAAGTTATTGTACGTCAAGCCAAAAAAAAAAAAAAATCAATTGGATTTTTAATTCCACTTGATTGGTTTTCACCCCAGATTTCTCAAAAACTATTGCAGATACGGTTCTGAAACCTATTTTATTAGATTTTTCAGGAAAAACCATAAGAAATCAATAATTTTGTTCTTAATTAACGTCCTAAAAATTTCAGTACGATCTCATTTCATCGGGGTAGCTGAAATCCAAGTGAAATCTTTCACTAGCCCTAACTGGCCAACGATGCGTTTTAGCATTTATGTTTATTTATGAACTTTTTCCATTATTTTCACTATTAGGACCGGTTATGAAAGTCCCGGGAGAACTTCTTCATACACTGTTTTATTTAGTCATATCGAAATTTAACTTTTCAACATTGTAGGTTGTCAGAAAGTAGTGTGAAGGTTGCTGTAGTAGTTTTATTTATTTAATCTCCCTAAACATATCTTCATATATTTTTCTGTTTAGTATAAAATTGAATACCGTAGAATGCGTTCTCGCATATGCGCGTGCTTACGCCTGAGTCATCCACATATTTTCACACACACACACACACACACACACACACACACACACACACACACACACACACACACACACACACACACACACACACACACACACACACACACACACACACACACACACCCCACACACACACACACCACACACACCCCACACACATACACATACACACACACCCCCCCACACACACACACATACACACACACACACACCCCCACACACACCCACACATACACACACACACACATACACGCACATACACACACACACACATACACACATACATACACACACACACACACACACACACACATACACACACACACAAGAAGATGTTTTTCTCAGATCTCGAAAGTTCATTGTACTTTGAGATAGAAAAATGTATATTTTGAACAATATCAATTTTCTCTCTTGTTTCAATTATACCGGGTGAGTAATTTAAACGCAATTAAGCCACCACCTTAAACTGCAGTTGTTTGAGGCTATTTTTTCGTTGCTACTGCTAGCACTAATATTTGGTTGTACATGTTAATTATCTTGTCTATTGTCATCAGTTATAAACTGTTCACGCTTCAGTGCAGTATAGTTTCGTACTTTGCAGTTGTGTTTTTTTTAAATATCTTATTCGATCGATGAACGTATTGTTATAGCGGAAACTTATGTAGTTCTATTCACTTTTAAAAAAGAGTCGGATATTCGCGGAAAATGTTTCGAGTACCACTATCCCAGCAAAAAGTAGCAAACACAATTCGATTAAAAAATGGCATACAGCGTGGCCGCAAAAAGCTTTAGAATCAAATTTAAAAAGAAATAGGCGATGTTTCGTTAGGAAGCCAAAGGTTTTAGCGATCACTTTTTTCCTGTTTTCCCTTCCATCAATAAATGAATTAATTATAATTTCTGTTATAACTACTAACAGAACAACCAAAAAATTTAGACCGTAACTTTGCGATTTGTTTTAAAAATTACAGCTTTTTATTAATCAATTTTAGCAAAATAAGGTGTCATTTTGTTCATAATAAAAAAGATATGAAGCTAATAATAATTTAACCAGTTTTAACCGGTCGTCATTTTGGATTTTTCAAATTTAGAATTTTCATAGTTTATTATTTTGTAGAACATTTTTTATATAAGCATATACATAGTTCATTAATATTTCACAGTTCTTCTAAAAAAATAAATTTTTATTGAAAAAAGACACAAAATGGTAGACAGTTGGGTTATAAATACCCTACCTGGTATTTGTCCACTTGAATCAATTTTATTTCTTTATTTTCATGATCTCAAGTCCCGTAACTTTGACCAATATATTGCTGGATAATTATAATAATGTTCATTCCCCTTTAGAATAAAGTGCTAGATTTTAACCCGTACAAAAACGCAATAAGATCTAGTAACATATATTTTATGCTTTTATTTATCTTTTCCGAACAGGCCTGCAGAGGACCACGCAAATATCATTTCAATTCCTTCTGTTCTGATTTTTAATCTTTCTCACCGGTATTCTTTCATTATGCTGTGTTCTTCGTTCTTCTGTTCAACAACATTCGTTGTCTTTTATTTTTTGTTATAATACAACAGATATTCACAAAAACTAAATTTTTTTCTATCGTTCTTTTATTTCTATATTTACTTTATTTAGCTCTTCCATTACTTGTTTTATTTATGGGAGCAGAGTTTTATATTTCCAAATTTTATCAAAAAGTTGTTTGTTCAATCTATTTGAATTCATTCGAATCATATGTCCCTAAATATTTAGTCTTTTTTTCGGATTTTGATTTCTAAAATCTTCAAAAACTTTTCTTTCTTTTTTCTAACGTTTATCTTTAATTTTTTAAAAAAATTCTTTATTTTTCTTCATTTTATATTCGTCTTTCGTTTTTCTTGGGCCATGGATCGTTCTTAAAAGTGATTCTTGGTTTGTTACACTAGAGGTTTTTGTCCAAAGAGGATCACTGGTTTCACTACTACATTAGACATTAGAGTAATTTAATTTTGCATCTATGGATAAATTTTTGTTGTTACACACATTTTTAATAAAAAATTTCAGTCTTTCAAAAGCTTTCAAACGCCTTCTTATACGAATAATTCGAGGTTATTATTATTTCGCCTAGATATTTAAATTTATCTGTGTATTTAATTTTTCCAAATTTGGTTTCTATATATTTCTTGTTTTGTTTGGAATCTATTTTTTTATGCTTTTCAACAATTTTTTTTTTTGCATATAAAGAGGAATGAATAGTTTATTTATAAGTAATTTACATGCACTTACTTATTTTTTTTTCGATGTTGTTCCCTTTAGCACCACATTCCAACTTCCTTTATCGCTTCCTTTTTTGCAGTTTTCTTTCTTCCTACTACCTCTTCATTCTCTTCCATGTTGTTGTTTGCCTTCTACCGATCGTTTCATTTTCGGGATTTCTTTCCTGATATTTTGTTCTTTGAAACCCTCAAGATCATAATTTTGGTTTTAATGTTGTCTCTATTTTTATATATATTTTATATTATAATATAATATATATTATATACTGTATTATTTTATTTTATTTTATATATTTTAAGATTTTTATCTTCAATAATCCAGTTTATTTCAGTTCTCCTATTGTAAAAAAAAATCAAATATTTGCTTAGTTTTTATCCATTTCTGACGTTTTCTATATTTTGAGATATTCCATCGTCGATTCTAAGTTTATTTGTCTCTGTTCTTTATTAATCTAATTTTTTTTCAATCCTTTCCTTCTTTTCTATATTTTTCATAATTTTTTCGTCTGAAAAATGCCATGCCTGACCGGAATTCGCGTCTTCTGATACGCTACCACTCGGCCACGGGGATCGGAAAATTATTATTGTATTATAATTTTTGATTTTCAAATTATTTTTATAATCATTCTTTATTGTATTTTTCTTTTTACTATTGAGTAAATTTTTCTTGTTTAAAAATCTGATCTTGTATCGTTGATTTTTCTAATAAATTTTTACTACCCTTGTACGAAGTAAAGGAAGTACAGAGATCGAGAAAAATTTCGGTTTTAGATTTCAACGGAAGTATCCATTTTGACCATCAATCGATTTTGATTAGTTTCGACGTGACGACTGTACGTACGTATGTATCTCGCATAATTCAAAAACGATTAGCCGTAGGATGTTGGAATTTTGGATTTAGGACTTTTGTAACATCTAGTTGTGCTAGATCAATCAAAAGAGGAGGTTCTTTTGATTGCAATCAATTGAACCGAAAGTGTCCAAAAAAGTGCAAATTCTAAATATTTTGGATTTTGAGTTTTTCTTAACTGCAGTAATAAGCCCTCATTGAGAGCTTTTCAACGATATATCGTCGTAAGTGTACTTATTTTCATTGGTTCCAGAGTTATAGCCGAATAAAATTTTAAATAATGAAATATTTGTTTGGAACTTATAAGGGGAAGATACATCGGTTCGAATCCGATTTCATGTACATATATTTTTTAACTTTTTTTTTGTAATTTAAATATATCGATTTATTAATAATTATTATTTACCTCTGTAAAAAAAAATTATGATAAATAATAATTCAATTATATCAATAAAAAAACACGTGAAAAAAATCAGAAGTTATTAGTGAAATAAAATTTTATGTACTTAAAAATGTGTATATGTAATTTAATAGGCGTACAAGGAAGTCCACATCACACGTGGGTGTCCACATCACACTTTTCTGTATAAATTCACCTAGATATCTGAATTTTTTGACTATTTTTCTACCCCTATTTCTGTTTTTAATGTTTTTGTGAGATTATTATTTACATTATTAGTTCTGATTTACTAGGTACTGTACTTAATATGTTGATTTGTGGTTTTGCCGATTCCAGTACTTCTGAGAGAATTACAAGGTCGTCTGCGAAATCTAAACCGATTTTAATTCCATTTTTCCTTCGTAATATTATCGGTCTGATATTCTAATTTTCTTATTTCTATGTTCCGTAGTCTAATTATTATTTCCAAGGCACAATTAAAGATTATTGGTGATTGCCCGTCCCCCTGTCTTGAGTCCGGTTATTTCTTGCATAAATTTAATTTTTGAAAATGAACGTGATTGTTTCTTTTATAAGTTTGTCAGTTTTGTTTTTATTCCAAATTATTAATTTTATTTTTCACTTTAAATTATATAAATTCCGTTATTTAAAAAATAAAATCTTATAATTTTTTTTTATAATTTTGGGTGTTTTAAGCCATTTTTTAATTTTTTGTTTGTTTTCATTATAATTATATATACATTTTATTTAGATGGTATTATGTAATTTTTTTTTTTTTAATAAAGAAATGTATTAAATGGTGAATTTAAAGAGTAAAGGAAGTATAAAAGTAAAATGTCTTGTATAGCAGAGAGTAAAATTAAGTTTTTTTCTTTTTTTTATCCTTTTATATTACATAAAATGAAGAGAAAGAGGGTGGAAAAGAAAAAAGCAAGAGTTTCTACGAAAAAAGGAATTTCAAAATTAAAATACAGTACATGGGTGTTATATTGTAATTTCAATACAGTCCGATAAAGCGTATGGTTAAAATGAAACATATTACAAATTCATGTGTTTTTTTTTTTTTATTGAAATTAAAGACTTTGAATAGATGGATTTTTTTTGGAAGTAAAAGAAGATGAAAATGATACTTAAAGGAAAAGAAAAAAGAAATTATAAGATTTGATGTAACAGTATGGAGAAGATATGCATCTTGTCTTGTCTTTTTTGTACTATTTCTAATAAACCGTGTTACAGTTAAAACTTTAACGAAGTTAAATAGCTTGCGATATATATATATATATATCGCAAGAACAAAGCGAAAATTTTATTGTTAAAATAGAGTGGGAGGGGGAAACTAGAAGTAGATATAAAAGAGGAAACGGTTACTATATAAGCAGCGAATAGAAAGAGAGAATTTGGAGGGGTGGGGAAGTGATTAGCAAGCAGACAAGTGAAAAAAGATAGAGACAGAAATAGAATTAAATATTAAATTCTATTTCTATCAGCAACATTCGTTTAATATTTACTTAACTATTATATTTTATTATTGATTTTTAAGAACGTGTATAATTAATTAAATGCGGTCTTTTTTATTTTCAACATATTTTTATTAATCATAAAAAGAATGATTTATTTTATTGCTTAATTTACCTTATAAATTTTGTGTCTGTTAGTTTTAATGAAATTCAGATATGCAATGATCGAATAAAGGTAATCCTGCCGTAATTATCTACAAAAAACACACTGTAAATTCAACATGTTACGCAATTTTGGGATGACATTAATGTTTTCCTTACAGAAACCTGAACTTTTCGTACAACGACTTGGTGCATTGAGAAAAACCAATTTGTTACAGTATATATCTAAGCCGATCAGAAAATCGTTTATCACTAACATACTGCTTCCATCCTCGACAAACATTCGCCTATATCAAGAGATATTATGGCCAAATAGGTATCCATTATTATGTAAAGCCTTGAAGTAACGGGTGATTCAAAAAGAACTTCACAGCTTTAAAAGCATATAAAAATTGAGTTACATAACATACAGATTCGGTTGAGGTCTCATGTCATTGAAAAATATATCAAATTTATCACCCGATATTCATTTTGGTTCTCGACATGGCTTCTGTTTGTAATGCGACATACAGTCCGCCTGAAGTCGATTTCATTCCTGATTGTAGAGCGTTTCCTCTGCAGCTGCGTCGTTAATTCGACGTCATAGCTCAACAAGATGACCAGATAAAGGTGGTACATTAACCCGATATTTAATGAAACCGCACAAGAAAAAAATTTAGCGGCATCAAATCTGGCGAGCGAGGCGGCCATACAATCGGACCTTCACGACCGATTCACCGACCTGGGCATTGTGTATCATAATGAAATTCTCGGACTTCTAGAGGATAGCGAGTTGGTACCCCTTCTTGCTGATAGTAAGGCCATCTTGGTCATCATTGTTTAACTGAGGAATTAGAAAATTTTGAAGCGTGTTCTGATAAACGATACCATTTACGGTTTCCTCTTGGAAACAGAACGGTCCGTTCTGTCTGATTCTGTCAGCACACTGTAAAAAGTGCCCAACCTGGGCAGAGATAATTATTTTGTATAACTGGATCGTCTAATTTCTTCTCCTAATGTGTTCATACAAATTTGTTCAGAATAATGAATATCGGCTTCTATGTTTATACCTTCTGAGAAAATTAAAAAAATGTCAGCCTAATACTGGATTTGGAAGAAAATCTAAATAAGGCGATCAGTTAGTCATCATTGATAAAAGTATTTTGAAACCGGACGAATATTAAGAATTTTCTCATTGCGAAGAAGACAAAATGAGGTCCCCTAAAATGCAGAATTATTAAAAATCAACGTAATTTCGTATTTTAGTTAACATAACGTGTAGTTTCGGTTTATGTAAAAAATAAATCCGGAAAAATATGGTATCGAAACGCTGAGATATAAAAGACACGATCGTTACCGGCTGGTCCTAGACGAGAAAATAATAGTATGTGTTGTGCTTTTAATGTACAGGTAAGAGACATACATCGAAAATATTAACCTTAGGGAAAACTTTTTTGGTATATTTCTATATTTTTCATTAAAATATTGGAAAAAATTGTGTTATCTCCGATCTGGATCAAGGTATTTAAGATATTTCTGTTCAATAATTTTCATCACGATTAAATAAACTTTTAATGAATTATCATCTAAACAATCGAATAGACGGACGGGTTTAACGATTCTAACCATGTACTTATTTTTTTTTGTACACAGAACATTTTTAATAAATTCAGGAACAAATTGTAAATTAATTACTTAGTAAAAACGATATTGTTAAATAATATGCCTCATTTTTATACAGGAGATTATGCAAAACAAATTAAACGTCGTAATTAATTTTTATAGTATAATTTTTAAATTTATTCAGTTTTCCCTTCAGAGTTTGGTTTTATAATTAATATCATTACTCTAAGTAAAAGCAATTTATTTTGATTTTATACTTCTGGTGTTTTCATACGTAATATTTATTAAAATATTGAGCTAGTTAATATTAAGAAACAATAATTAATGTATCGGTTCTATTGGCGATATTTTTTTTGTAGATATTAATTTTACTACAACTCCTGGGAGATTTTTTAAAAATATAAAAAATTCCAAGCCTGCTCAGGATTCGAAACTCCATAACTTTCAGGTTGAAAGTCAGAGATACTGTAAATTTTCCACGGAGGTCGGCAAGGAATCAGTTTTATTTTACGGTATGTACTAATCCATTTAATTAATTAAAATATGGTTAATGAATCTCGATCAAATTTTTGAATACCGATAGAAAATATTAGCTTATAAAATAGTATACAAAAAATCCCTTTCGGCACGCTGGAGGGCGGAGGTAGATTTCACCGATGCTAAATTGGGGATAAAAAAGATTTCCACTTTAAAGTTAAGAAAAACTTCAAATTTACTCAATACGACAACGGTCGCATGTGAAATAAAGTTTCCCATGTTTAGCATACAAATCCCATCTTCTTACAATTCCAGCAATATTTCTGTCATCCCTTGCCGTAAGGGACGGTCATATCAAAAATTGTTTCAGACAAAAGTTTTAGGTAATATTTACAGGAATAACGAGCACTTTGATTCGATACTGTGCCTATTAAGGGATGTATGATATTTTTGGCTTCGAAGTCCCATTTTTTTCACCCCCTGGACTAATAATATCAAAAATTTTATTATCCAAACACCCACTGGGTTGGTCTAGTGGTAAATGCATCTTCCCAAATCAGCTGATTTGTAAGTCGAGAGTTCCAGCGTTTAAATCCTAGTAAAGTCAATTATTTTTACACGGATTTGAATACTAGATCGTGGTACCGGTGTTCTTTGGTGGTTGGGTTTCAAACAACCACACATCTTATTCATCCTCTAAAGTATTATCTGAACGGTAATTACCGGAGGCTAAACAGGAAAAAGAAAGAAAAAGACCCTTATCCGAAGAATAGTAGGAACTTTAAAGGAATTCGATATTTTACTTAATAAGAAACTTATAGCGATATTTAATTTTTTGAAACAGCCATTTCCATCCCCACGGTCCGATTTTTCCCATTAACGAACTCGACCAAGATTTTGGGTCGTTATATTTTACGTTTCAATTTGAAAGTGATTGGTGAAAAATTACGGCAGTTATCGTGTCCACAAAAAAGTGAAAAATATATATACACACATATATATATATAAAAATGTGTATATAAATTTTTGAACTGACCGTGGTTTTGGGTTCTGGGGGATGTGAAACGCGAAGATATGTCGAAAGTTTCCGTCGAATCATTGTACCTATTAAAATAGGTAGCTTTCTTTGAAATCTACCTAATACCAAAAATAATTATAGAATGAGTATTTACTCATTCTATAATTATTTTTATGTAAAGGAAATAGCCGGTTTGAACAACAGGAAAACTTTATTCATACAAGCCGTTACCACAGTAACTGTCATCATTATAATTCATTCGAAAAACATGCGTTACGTATGGTGACTAACATTTATCTCTTCGCGGAAAGAACGATTTACGGAGGGGAGAAAAATCAATATTATATTACCATTTTAACTAACATAGTTCATTTTTTTAATCTTCATAAAATCCTGTATAATGATCATAATTACTTATTTATAATATTTCTTTTTTTTTATTTAGTAAAATTTTAATGTAAATCAAATCTTAAAAGTAAAAAAAAAATCATAAAGCTATCTTTTCGTGTTAACTGTAATTACTACTGAACAGACCATCGGAAATCGGTGTTATTTTTTATTTTATTTTCTGTGCTATAACTATACTGGTTTTATACGTGCAAGGGAAAGTATCTAGATCGGATCAAAAATTTCTTTGTCGGGTTTTTGTGAACGTTGAAGATTCACCATTCCTTAGAACCGTAGAAATTTGTGTGAGATAAGTATACACTTATGTGCATTGGCCTGTATTTTGATTAATATTTCCTGACTGGGTGGACATTAATTCTTCGAAAAGGTCTCAAAAATTTCTATATATGAGGTATTGGTGAAATTAAATTTTGGATAAAATTAAGAACGGTAAAAGGGTAGTTTCCGACATTTGTAATTTTTTATTTTTTGTAAAGTGGTCATTGAAAATCGAGCGTTAGTACGATAAAAGTAATTAAATTATTTAAAATAAAACTTTTTTAGTCGATCATAATTTTGGGTGAGAGGATGTTTAGTATTATTTCAAAACATCAGACTCCATAGGGGAAGACACCCTCCATATGACAGTTTCGGTCGCCACGTCACCCCCTCCATACCTAGCCTTGATGGCCTTTACCGGTGGTCATCTCCAAAACTTCGGTAAAAGGCATCTTCCAGCCTCGTTCTTGCCTCAGGCAATCTTCACCTATATTTCACCTGTATCTCGAAAAACCCATTGACTAAAAAAGTTGAAATTTGGCACAAATATTTAGGTGTATAAGGGATGATTCAAAGATAAGGGAAATTTTGAAAGTTGTGTTGGTAGCCGTGGGCGATTGGTACCACTTGATAAGTGGCGCCAGCCTCTCTAACCTAACCTGCCATTTAGTTGTCATGGATCCTTGGAGTGGTGCGCAACGTGCATTTGCTATCAAAGCGTTTTACAAAAACAATGACAGTGTGGAGGGAGCGCGTAGAGAATTTCGCCGTCATTTTAATCTGGGACGGCACGACCGTGTTCCATCAGCACGTGCAATTAAACCATGGATATCTAATTTTGAGGAAACCGGTTCGGCAATGAAAAAGAAACCTCCAGGCCGTGAACAAACCGTCCGTACACCACAGAATGTTCAAGCTTTACAAGATGCTGTCACACGAAGACCACATCGGTCAATCCGTCGTCTCTCAGCATCTTTACAATCGCATAGTTCAAGTGTTCGAAGAATGTTAGTGAAGGACTTGCAATACCATCCGTACAAGTTGCAGATCGTCAAAGAACTGAAACCGAACGATGCAGTTGTGCGAGCACAATTCTGTAATGTAATGCTTCAGAAGATAAACGATAACGAAGAGTTTGTTCACGAAGTGTGGATGTCAGACGAAGCGCATTTCCACCTCAGTGGATTTGTTAACGAGCAAAATTTCAGATACCGGGCGCAAGAAAATCCTACGCAGCTACATCAGCGTCCGTTGCACAGCCAGAAAGTGACCGTGCGGTGTGCTATGTCATCTTACGTTGTTATAGGCCCTTAATTTTTTAAGGATGACAACGGTCTTGCGATTACAGTGACGTCGGCTCGTTACGTTGCCGTGCTTGAAACCTTTGTTGTGGAACAACAAAAGAGATTTCCACCGATTCTTAACACAGTCTGGTTTCAACAAGACGGAGCAACGTGCACATAGTGCACGAATATCTATGGCAGCTGTACGCCGATTGTTTGGACAACGTGTCATTTCACGAAACGGTGACATTAGATGCCCTCCCAGATCGCCTGATCTCTCGGCTTGCGATTACTTTTTGTGGGGTCACATAAAAAGCAAAGCGTTCCACAGTAGACGTGCTACAACGGAAGAAATGAAGGCAAAGATCCGAGAAGCAATTGCGGAAATTCCAGTCGAGATGTTACGTCAAACCACGAACAATTTAACGAAGAGACTTCGTGAGTGTTTACGTAGAAGAGGAGGTCACCTGGAAGATGTCATCTTTAAAAAATTAACTAAAATGTATGTATCCTAAAATGGCAACATTTGTACAATTACATGAAATAAAATTCATTTTCTAAAAAACATTTTTCATTAACGTTATTTAAGTTTTTAAATTTCTCGTTTCTCTGAATCACTCTGCATATTACAGATTTGGCCTGTCTATTTACCCCGGCATCAGAATACCCATATTCCCCACCCCCCGGAAATATCTCTACAGAATGTCCTGGGAAGAGGTGGCCAAACTTAAAAGACTGATTCAGGATATCAAAGGAAACAAAAAAGGTTCATGTGGACAAATCGCCTACCCCACTTCATTTTTCCTCTCTCCCCACTTTCCTCCCCCTGCAGTGACAATACGAAGTGTCGCAACTTAAGAGACTGATTCAAGGCGTAAAAATAAGCAGAAAATTTCATGTAGGTAAATGTGCTGTCGCATTATTACACCTTGTTTAGCTATTTATTACACAAGGATGTTGGGAAAGTTCTTGGCTTGACAAAGAAAATACAACATTTTTCTGATATTATTTTATTTTTAAAAGAAAGTGCTCTTAATTATTTTTTCAGTTGATGTGGATATTTAGCCTGAAAAGCACCTTCCAATCGGTTAACTAGTGAAGAGTAATACTCCCCATTAATGCTCCTACGATACCCATCAATCGGAAAGTTTATGTACGCGATATCAGCAAGCTCGCATGTCTTAGTCGACAGTCATTTAATACAACATTGTGGATTTTTGTATCGATTTCTTCGAACGGTTTTTGGGCATCCTAAGCTCATCGTAAGCGTTCATCCTCTTGAATGAGATTGTACGACCACATTTAAATTCAGCAGCTTACGATTCTATCATCGAACACGAAAGGAAAGAATCCTTTAAAGTAGTATCTAATTTTTTTTTATGTTCGTCAGGGGTAAACCTTTTAAAACAAAATACTTTATAATAGCAAGAACTTAATTTTATCCATTTTTTCAGAAAATTTCTTTGATTTATTTGATCGACCCAAAAGCACACACGCTTCTGAAACTTCAGAGTAAGCAATCTAAAGGATCATACTTTACAAATACCATTGTCATTTGGTAACACTAACCCCCGTCTCTTTGACAGGGCGAAAACTTTACAGACGAGAATAAAGGTTAAAGTGTTATATTTTCACTTTAATATGGATACGCCTACAACAAATTACATTTTTATGAGATAAAGCTCTTTTGAAGGTATACAAATAAAATAGAAATAAGTAAACGATGCGGAAAAATACGGCCGTGAAGAGGTTACTACCAAATATGAGGTAAGGCTCGATGAAATGTTGAAAGATGTTGAACCAATTTTCTTAGATTTTCCAGTGGAAGTATAAGAATGATTAAATTGTATACCATTACGTTATAAAAATTCCATTCTAAGAGATGTTGACAAAAAAACATTTCTAAATCATCTGTATAATTTATTTGTTTTTTTTTTAATTCTTTAGTTAAATTATCTGGAAAAAACAAGAGGCTACCAGAGGAAATTTCTATGAAAAATAAAAAAATAAAGTAATTGAAATCGACCCAGTTTTATTAACAGTAAGGATTGAAAATACACACAAACAAACGTACGGTTCGAATTGAAAACCTCTTTCTTTATTGAGGTCAGTTAAAAAAACACTTTAAATCGTATCTCACTAAAAAAGATAATAATCTCTGCTAATTTTTTTTTTTTACGTTGGTTTTTCGTTTAATTAAAGGAATTTTTTAACCGCTGAACAATAAATATAGGATTTAGCTGTATAAAAACTCAACAGTTACTCTCTCTCTCTCACTCTCTCTCTCTCGCTCTTCGGCAATTGATCTGTCTCACACTTTATCTATTGCTTTCCTCGTTCTGTTTATTTTCATTTATATTCATTGTACTATATTGGATGCCGGTGTTTGACGCTGACAATGACCATGAACTTTAACCTTGAGACGGTCATTACACGTTCACCCTCCGGTCTGCACACGTACCTTACCGAACGCACTACGTCTCAAAAGGTAATATCACTGGGAGTACTTCAACCCATCACGTATGTCTTCCCTTTCTCGCTCACTCTCATCCCTCTTTAATAAAAAACTTTTCTTTAATACTCTTCTTCCTTACCTTATACTATACTTATCTTCACCTTAGATTTGTTTACAGAACTTTTTATTTAGCATCCATTTATCATTTTTCTAGTTAAATTTCATGTAACAAGAGACTATAAATTTTCTTCCGGTTAATATTGTAATATCAAAATTATTTTTAAATTTACTGGAAAGGTTTTTTTTTTAAATATATAAGATGAAAAATAAATTTACAAAAAAAATCACTATGATATATATATATATATATATATATATCCACAATGATTTACAAAGATGCTAAAATTATGTTCCTTAATTTACATAATTTGTTTACCAAAATTATCAAAGTTTGTGTTTGATATACCCGTATTCATAATCGATGAATCGATTTTCATAGCTTTCAATAAAGTTCAGGAACGTTAAGAAATTTTAAGATCGGAAAAAAGTGGAAAATTAAGGTAACGTTTATTAAACAACACACATTACATACTCTTTTTTTCAGCGCTACAGCCTGTTGTCAGCTTTGCAATTTCTCCACAACAGTCCTCCAGGCTCCTTTATCGAATCAAATCCTCTCCGTACGCTATCGATATCTGAACTTATCACCTTACCTTACATTGTCCTGTACCGGCTTAAAAATTCTTTACAACATCTTCCTCTCAAACATCAGGATTTGTTACTCTGTTACTCAACTCCATGATTCTGAAATTCTGATTTTGCTTTAGATAGAAGCCTTTAACCCACCACCGGGTTAATCTAATGGTGAACCCGTCATCGCAAATTAGCTGATTTGGAAGTCGAGAGTTCTAAAGTTCAAATCCTAGTGAAGGCAGTAACGTTTAGACGGATTTCAATACTAACTCTTTGTTACCGGTGTTCTTTGGTGATTGGATTTCAATTAACTACACATCCCATGAATGGTCGACCTGAGACCGTACTAGACTACATGTAATTTACATTCACACATATCGTCCTCTGAAGTAGTAACTTGAGAGTTTCGGAGGCTAAGCATAAAAACAAAGATAGAAGTCTTAAAATGGTTTATATCAAATAGGTTTTGAAGTTAAAAAAAAATCCCTTTCGGCACGCCGGAAGGCAGAGGTAGATTTCACCGGTTCTAAGTAGGGGATAAAAAAGATTTCCACCTTAAAGTTAAGAAAAACTTTAAATTTACTCAATACGACAACGGTTGCATGTGAAAATAGTTTCACGTGTTTAGCATAGACAAGCCCCATCTCACAATTCCAACAACATTTTTGTCATCCTTTGCCGTAAGGGTTGGTTGTATCAAAACGCGTTTCAGACAAAAGTTTTAGGTAAATTGTTTAGAGGACTAACGACCATTTTAAACCGATTCAGTACTGTGTCTATGATTTTTCCCATTTATGATTTTTTGTCTTCGAAACCCCATTTTTTCCACCCCCTGGTCCAATGGTTAGCGGTATCAAAAAACTTTACCTGCATTAGTTTTACTCCCTGATCCAAAGAATAGTAGGAACTTTAAATGAATTCGATATTTTACTTAATAAAAGGATTTTTTTTTCAAAAAAGCCACCCCTACGATCCGATTTTGGCCGTTAATGAACTCGACCAAGATTTTGGGTAGAGTTATTTTTAGGAAACAATTTGAAAGTGATTGGCGTAAAATTACGGCTGTTATCGTTTTCACATGAAAGTGAAATATATATATAGATAGATATGTATATGTCTGGGAGATACGTGGAAATTTTCCGGAAGTCGAATTACGGTACCTATTACAATAGGTAGCTTTCTTATGAAATCTACCTAAAAAAGCATTAGAAAAGCTTTATATTACTATAAAATAATCAATAACGGTTTTCAGTTTCTATTTGTTCTTTGATGCTGTTTCTCGTTTCATTTTATCACTCCAAAATAGCTAAAGTTTTTTTCTTCCCTTAAACCCGTTTATACCAAATAAAAGATCTTTGGAACTCTACTTGTTTGAGCATAAATTATTCATATACCTTGTTTCTTGTTTCATTTATTGAAGACAGCCAAATACCCATCTCATTTGGGAATGACTTTGGTGATGTTACATTTATATTAAAAAAAACAAACAAATATTTCCAGAAGTACATTTAAATAACCAACTAATGTACGTCTGATGACATTATAATTAGGCATCTGTGTCGAGTACTGTTTGCCTTCCTTAGGTACATTAAATGTACCTACAAGGGTTGGTCAAGTGGTTAACACGTCTTCCCAAATCAACCGATTTGGAAGTCGAGAGTTACAGCGTTCAAGTCCTAGTAAAGCCAGTTAGTTTTACACGGATTTGAATACCAGATCGTTGATACCGGTGTTCTTTGGCGGTTGGGTTTCAATTAACCACACATCTCAGGAACGGTCGAACTGAGAATGTACAAGACTACACTTCATTTACACTCATACATATCATCCTCATTCATCCTCTGAAGTATTATCTAAACGGTAGTTACCGGAGGCTAAACAGGAAAAAGAAAAGTACATTCTCTTACCGCATGTTGACGCGTTTCGGACCACCCTGTTTGTAGTCTAGTAAAATAAAAATATTGACAATGGAATCAACATATGATAAAATAATGAACGGTACCAGCATAGAAATTATAGCGATCTTAGCAGAAAAGATAATAGTAATTATTAACTTAACAACAATAATTTTAATTAGAAATCCATTTTGACGCCGGACTCTTCTAGAGTAAACGTCATAGAATTTACAGATGATTTTGTATTTAACACTTAAGGCATCTATAGTAATAAAGACTATAAACAGATAGTCAGCAGGATTATACACCACTATATCTTATAGCGTATGCTAATGCAGATTCACACTTTTGTAACAAGTACTCATGTGAATTCGTATAAATAGGAATCTATTATTGCCCTGTTTTTCCTGCATTTTATATTTTCACACGTTTTATAGCAGCCTAAAGCGATTCAATCTTTAAATATGTGCACCCGTAGTAGGATCAACGAAATTCTTCGAATGACAGACATGGTATTATTCATAACGCATTCCAGGGATATTTCGTATTGCCTTATCCGCCCTCCATCTGTCAAATATAATGGTTGTACCGGATAGAATGCTGACTGGGATCGCGTCTGCAAAGTTTTTTCGCAGACCTATGCAGCTCAGCATACAAGAAATACTCACTCGTTTTTCTGTAAACATTTCCGAATACCCAGTGAGTAAGATAAATCCGTACCTTATATTTTCGTCTAGACAATCACGTTTTATCGATTTCTACAGCATTTCTATGCCCACCGATCCTGACCTTGTTAATAATTAATGAATGAGGAAAAATATCACACGGATAAATATTTCCATTCTGTAACCGCTTCCGTTCGTTCCAAGTCTATCGGCGCGGATTTGGTAGTGGACATATTTCTTATACCAGCAGTAAATAAATTATTTATTCTTATCGAACTATAACTTACAATTATCCACCCTTGTAGACCGATTTCTGTTCTGCAAGTTGTTCTACTGCATCGCCAACGATTAGACCGTACATTTAACGAAATAATTATTTGACGGCATTTAGGATAAATCCTTTTCCAATGTTGACTTTCGCAGTATTGAAAGTACCATATTGTATTCTATTTCGTGTTAATATTATCAACGAGTACAAAAAAGGATACTGTACATCTACAGCACCGCTAAACGCGAATAAAGCAAAGTTATGTATTAACTATTATAAAAGAAATAATTTCATTTGTTACGAAGGGTAACATTTTAATATCCACGATAAAAAAAAATTGATTTGATAAAAATTTAATCGCCTAACTACGATCGTAAGTATAAGATAAAACTTATAAATACGTACGAGTTGCAGGGACATTGTTAAAAAAAATCCTTTTTTGAATTCTTTTCTAAACAATGCCTGTATTACTTTTCCACGATACATTTAATGTGTTTTTCCTATTACTATAAATTAATTATAAATTATTTCGTTTTTTTTTAATATTATTTAATTTTTTGCATTGCACAAGGACAGCTGAATAAATTTTAACAAAACATTCATCTATTTCTATATTATTTACTTATTACTTATTTTTTTTTTAAACACTCCCTAGGCAACCGGTCCTCGCCGTTTACAAAACACAGTCACCTCGGAGTGTCATGGCAGCAATCTCTGTCCGCCCTAGCTAGCCGCCTTCTGGGCTTTTCCACCGGGGTCTCCCCAACTTCACTAGGACACACCGATATTCCTCTTCCGGATAGCCGCTATGCATTCCGCTAAGGAGCTACCCATCCTGTCCCTAATCTAACAGTTCCAGATGTGCGTTTCTCACATCCTTCACTTCGCAACCCACTTATACCTTGAGGGTTCTTTATGCCATCATCGGGGAGTCCCGACCTCTCCACTCTTGAATGTGGTGGACCCGAACACCCTAGGCAAAAAGACTACTTTCCTGACCCTGCACGTCGCCACGTTTCGACCCTATTTTTTTTAAATTACAACATTCCGTCACACATACATGAGTGCACCTCATCCTTTTTATCTTGTAAAACAATGTAATAAAAACAAAAAAAATAAACAAATAAATAAAAATCCCCTTGATCGCTGCGTCGTCAAGCATCGCATGGCCGTTACTTCCTCAAAGCAAGCATTCCTCATCAAGTTCTGTTCCTAGCCTCGTAAAGCCGCCTCCCCGAGTCTGCCTTCCTCTTCCTCCGTACCCAGAATTCTGCCGACCATTTTCTCCACGGCGTTCCATTCCCTCCAGACTTGGAGCATGTACCCCACGATTTTATCTGGGGTGAGTCACGCCAGTCTCATCTGTACCCTGACGTGCCCCCACCGAAGACAGTTAAAAAATGTGTGCTCTGGTGTGTCTACTTGCGTACAATATGCATACGCCGGGGAGGCTCTTCTTCCGAACCGAGGTAGGTAAGCCATAAAGTTCCTGTGGCCAGAGAGGAAATGGGTGAAATAGTAACTCACCTCCCCATGCCCTCTCCGAATCCACTGCCCAATCCTTGGGATTAGTCTCTTCGTCCAGGGGCCCTTAATGGTGGCATCCCACCTGGTCTGCCACTCCTCCAGTAGAATTCCCCACGTCTCAGCCTTCGTCATCCCGTCGTACCTTCTCCTTAGCTGTGTTGCCCTCAGACGAATCGAGGGGATCCCGACGATGACCTCTACCGCATCGCCCGAAATCGTAAGATACGCAGAGGCTTCCTTGATCACTGCCCTCCTCTGGAGTGAGGAGAGGAGCCTTTCACTCCTCACCCTCTCCAGTGCCCCCGGCCACACCGGCACCGCATACAGCAGAACCGAGGCGGCCATCGAGAGGATGAGCTGTCTCTTTCCGGCCTGGGGACCCTGCTTGTTACCCATTAGTCTGTGCATCAAGGGTCCTTTCTGCTTTGCCAGCCTTATATTATTTACTATGCTTTGCCTGTAAGTATTTCACCCGTTTTGAGGTAAAAGAAAATTAAATATATACAAATTTATAAACCTTTGTTACTTAATTTTTTTTAGCGAATTTATCAAGTTTATACATTTATGTATAAACTATGTACGCGTATATACGTATAAAATCTTTCGTCCACTTTATCAGACGCAAATCTTAACCGATTTTGACGAAACTTGATATAGTGATGTAAACCTTTCGGGAATAGAGCCTTATCGACTTTCAACCGAATCGGTGTACAGTAACCGTAGTTAGACCCAAAAAAACGGGGATTTGGATACATTTCAGCTTTTATCGTTCTGATGGGAAAAATTTTTAACCGATTTTGATGAAACTTGGTAGGATGACATAAATCTAGTAAAAATAGAAACCTATTGTTCTTCAGTTGAAGAACTTAGGTACTGCAGTTAGAGGAAAAAACTGGGTTCTTGCGTACGTTTTCAAGGTTAACTAAAATCAGAAATCCACCCTTCTGACGCACATACTGCGACAGAGTTTTTTTTACTTTTGATAGGGAATCGTGTTCCTAGTAAAAAGAACTGAAAAAATGTTCCTTACAATTCAATTATTAATAGTAATAATAATAATAATAATAATAATAATAATAATAATAATAATAATAATACACACAGTAAAATCATTTTTAATATAAACGTTAAAAAACGTATTGAAAAAAATCGATATTATCCAATAGTTTTCTAAAATAAAGAACTACAAAAGATTTATTTTTTCTCTCTGGCAAGTTTAAAGAATATAAAACAGCTAGAAGAAAACCTCTCTTTCTTTCTCTTTTACTTGCACCCTTCGGATATAACGTATATTATAGGATGTAAAATGTGTACCCGTTATATTTATTTGAACCCTTTCTTTGAAATCCTTATTCGTTCCCAAACAATCGTGCCATATAGTAATCGATTTTATAAGATATATCTCGCATAAAGATGTAATCATTTTATAGATTTTTATGAATAACAAAGGTTATGCGATGTTTTTTTTTTCTTTTTCATCTTCTATTTTTCGAACTTTTCCGTCTCTATTTTTACTATTGTTGTACAGAATTCTCAAAAACAAGAACTACGTTTAGTAATTTTAAATCGATGATCCTAAATCAGTATTTTTTCGTTTTAATGAATGAAATTTATCGGTTTATATTGGCAATACTGAATACTATTAGTGTATTTTTTGTCAAATTATGGCTAGTTTGATAGCAAAATGACATTTATACAATAAAAACCGTAATGTCTTAGAAATTGGCGGAATTTAGATCTGTTGTTACTTTTGAATCTAAGTTTTTACAAATATTACAGTAGAGCAGCTCCAAAATATTAGTTAATTAACTGCATAGTCTTTAAGAACAGTTAAAAGGAAAACGCTAAATAGGGCCACACATTAGATAAGAAGTTCTAGTTTATTCAACAGTCTTCGACATCGTACCCGTCGTATATTAAACGTTAAATTCTAAATGATGTGGTTATACAAAGAGATTACGATTATACACGTACAGATTTTATATTTATTATTTGTTTTATCATGCGGTACATAATAACTACCACATAACTAATAATAATAAGCATTAATAATAATAATACCAGATACATAACTGTATCTAAAACAGAGTGTATATATTATCTAGCTATGTATACAAATTTCAGTACAGATATAAATTGACATCCAGTTTTTTCAGCCATTCGACTTCAGGTGGGGTTGGACGATGTACATATTGTTCATCTCCCTTGTATCCTAGCTGTGGTCGAAACTTAATTAGATGTTCGATTATTTGGAGGGGTTCACCACACTTACAGTAGGTGACATACCCCGTTTGTTATAAAAAGTAATTATATCTACTTGTCCAGTACTTATGTCCCCGACGAACACACTATTTAAGACATCGGGGGTTGGCGTCCCTCGGCTCTAATCTATGCGGCTTTTCTTCCCGCTACACACCGAGTTGCCAAACATTTTACACTATAACACAAATACTACACAAATTACAATACACCCTTACACAGCAACACAACATCTTGCGTTGTTTCTTCTTTCTCTTACACTCGTTGGTGTTGCGACATTTTACGAAGGTGTACACTGTCGTAACAATGAGTGGATCTCAAATGATGTCTGGGAACTTAGGGTGAACCCGATTGTATGCAGCCCTAGCTCCAGTACGCGCGCGCTCTGCTGGAGTGATTCGTTAAATTAGTGATATTCGTGGGAACCAAATTTCCATTCCGATTATAACTTTTTTGAGGTTTTTGGTACCCTTGAAAAATCCAACAAACCGGGGAGTTTGAGTAGACTTCGATTAGCCTTGACAACCAAGATGTGTCGAGCTAAATAGAAACAAAAATTGTATCGCACCTGAATAAACAAGAGAACTTTTCTTGATGTTAAATATAACGAGCAAGGTAAATTTTTCGCAAAGGTTTTTAATAAATAAGTGTATCCTAACAACCTTTCTGTCGATCTACAATATATACCAAATCTCAGACGACGCTTCCAGTGTCAGGATTTCGGTCACACAAAAATTCGTCGCTCAAAGGAACAAGTTTTGGCGCGTTTCTGCCGTGCGGAAAGTGATGATAGCCCGTGCACTGAAGCGGAAAATGTACTAATTGTAAAGGTCGACAGTCAGCAAGGCCTCTAAAGGACAAAACCGTCTGTGTGGTTTTGTATATGATCTTTGTAGAGCTGAATTATCTCATTAAATTAGTTCGTGACTGTATTTTTATTTAATCTTTTTTTAAAGTCTGTAACCAACGAATGTTCAATTATGGGAAAAGTACGTAGACAGATAAATTTAATTTTCGGAGATAAAAATTCAGTTTTTTAATAAAAATTGGAGACAACGTTTTCTTCTTTTCAAATATATGTTCGTGCGTAGCTATAGCTGCTCGTCTTGATCATTTAGGAAGACTTTACCTTTTGACTGCATGCATAATAAGTTGATATTTCCTCCGATACGATAACGGGAGTTCATGGAATTTTGCTAGTACACCGAGTGACTTGTTTGCAACTCCTCCTAGGGATAGATGAATACAAGTATTTTGTATGCAGTTTAATGAGGTTTTAATATTTTCCTTCGCAGAATCGTATTACGGTTTATAATCTAACTTTGATAATATTTTGCTTTTGTAGGTGTCGAGGATAACGGGTTTGCTTGCATCCTACTCAATAGGATGATATAAGTTTGGTGATGTTATTTACGCGGCTCGACAAATTCAACTTTTCATCAAAAACCATACCCAGGATTTCAATTTTGTCTGTGTTTTTTATCTCATCTTCTCTTAAATATAATTTCATATTTTTCCTACTTTCATTTTTTTGCTTATAAATAATAATAAATTTTGATTTATTCACTGCTAATTTAAAGCCACTGTTTAACTTTTTATCGAATTTAACGAAGTTTGTATCGTTTCCTTAGTATTACTAATGTTTTTATCCCTCAGGTAATAGTGAAATCATCAGCAATAATACATTTTTTACTAGCCGATTAATTATGTCAGCTACTCTATTCATAGCAGCCAGTAACAGCATACCAAAAATAGATCCATCAGGAATTAAAAAAAAATTTTTTAAAATTGTTCGTTTACGTAAAAAAATTGCTATAAAGTTTAATATGTTTCCGTAAGAAAAGATTAGAAGTTTTTTTAAATGCAGTGCTATAGGAGAACGTTAAAAAAAGATGGGTGAATAAAGTGACAAATGAAGAGGTGTTGCGGCAAATCGATGAAGAAAGAAGCATTAGGAAAAATATAGTTAAAAGAAGAGGCAGACTTATAAGCCTCATATTACGGCATCCTGGAATAGTCTCATTAATATTGGGGGGACAGTTAGAAGGAAAAAATTGTGCAGGTAGGCTACGTTTAGATTCCTTACAATATGTAAAACAAATTTTTAGGAATGTAAGATGTAGGGGGTATATATATATGAATGAAACGACTAGCACTAGATAGGGAATCTAGTCGAACTGAGACTGTACAAGACTACACTTCATTTACACTCATACATATCATCCTCATTCATTCTCTGAAAAATTATCTAAACGGTAGTTACCGGAGGCTAAACAGGAAAGAAGGGAATCTTTGAGAGCTGCATCAAACCAGTCAAATGACTGAAGACAATAAAAAGATAGTTTTGATATAATTTATCAAAAAAAAAACCCTTTATTTTATTTAAAAAAGTGATTATTCTTAATTGAAATAGATATGTTCTTAATAGCAACACCTCTAAATTGGGGAAGGACCATGAGAAAAAAACAATGTCCTTTACATTTCACAAGGGCGTATAGCCAAGTTAAATTTTTTTTTAATGTAGTAAAAATAATAATTTTCTTTAGATTTTCTTGCAGTTCTTTAAAGACAATTTTCAATAATGAAATGAAATTTTCAAGGGTTAATACAGATATAATTAGGGAATGAAATAAACCACATCCAATATTTTACCGTTATTATGAAGCGAGTTATTATATTTCAAAATCATCAGATTAAATACAGCTTTAATTTCTTTCAACAAATAAATTAATCATTCAATCTCTTTCTCTCTTATAGAAAATAATTGTTTATTATTTATTTTATGTTATCAGTTTATTAAAAAAAAAGATAGATGGCATCTAAAATAGCATCTCGGGTTACTTTCTTTTAATTCTCCCGCATCAGTGTTTGAGTACCTAGGCTTATAGTTTATTTGGAGATTACAGAGCATATATTCTAATGGGAGAGCTTATATGGACCTCTATCGGATATACAGCAACCTAAAGAGGGTCTTGCGTTGAAAGGACCAAGATTAAATGGAACCCGCTCCTAGACTGGTGGTCCACGTCAAACAAGTATACAATACGGGATGAGGTTGTTTTAGTTTACTGTGATTACAGTGAATAAAGGCGAAACAACTGTTTTTATTTTTCTATTATCAAAATAATATTGCCCTCATAACGTAAATCGTTCGCTATACCTTTTTACTAAATAATTTCACGTATAAAATGAACTGCTATATCCGTACATCGGTTTCAGAAAAATTTATTGTTGAAAGATTTTTTTTTTTAAATCACATAAAACTTATTTCCGTTATATAACATTGTTTCATCTATATGAATTGAACGGATGGTCTTTAAGCACATTGAAAAAACTTTATGTGTGAATTCCTATTATAAAACTGAATAAAATATCTTTTAGTATATTAACATTTTGTTATAAAACAATACATTTTTTTTAGTTTAGATAATGTCAGTTTTTTTTTTAGCTCAGTAGTGTCAAATTTAAATTCCTCTCACATGAAAATAAAGCAATGAAAATATTGTGGTTGGGAATAAAATTTCTTCCTATTCTGTCGGTAGATGAATTAGGATCGTATAACTATGGTAATACGAGTTAAATATGTCAACAATGGCATGCTGTTGAAAGGTTAAATATCACGTTATATTTTTAAAAACGTTGTCAATATATAACTAGATTTAATTACAAGTTCAAATATATTGAAAATATATTTTTATATATAAATATAGTATATTTAAGTAGAAAATATATTTAAGTTTAAATTTATTCAGTTACAATTTGACTTCTTAAAGATTAATGAAAGTAACTAAAATATCTGATATATTTGAAGTTTTATAACAATAAAAAGAAGTTTAGAATACTAAAAAATTATCTTTGATGTTTATTAACATTACGGAAAAAAGCTGGTTCAAGCGTATTCTATCTGGAAAAGTTTTATACCGATCATGAACCTTGTTCTGGCCGGCAAAAGAACTTTGATTCCCTCGGTGATCATTTTGTGAGTCAGCATGAACTTGCTCTTGTTCTTCTTATTATCAAGAAGGTGTTCTTGCCGAACCGTCACTGCTATTCCTTTGGTAAAATGAATGTAACGTGACTTGTCAGCACGTTTTGTGCTGTTGACGGTGTCTGTGTAGCTAACAAATACAAAAATGTAACGTTCACCGATAGTGTCTAATTATGTAAGTCACATAGTGATTCAAGACAGCGGAGAAAGTAGCGTCTGTACTCCATTTACGCGAATTAAAGAAAGCCAACATCGATGACATTTACGCCAAGCCTGAGCTGAAGTGTTCTCGTATATAAAGGGAAAACTTTATATAAAGCTGACTTTTTCGTCTTTCTCATCCCGCTGTCATCGAAAAAAGTTAAGGTGACAGGCGCCGACTCGTAACACATACGTTCCTGTAGACCCTCGTCATTTTTCTTGACTATTGCAACTCTTTGGAATATTAGATATAGATCCACAAATTTATTTATATATTCTAAAGAATATGGAAATAAATTTTTAGGGATTAAGGATTTAGGGTGTATACCGAAATAAAACTAGCACTAGATAGTGAATCTTAGAGAGCTGTATGAAGAAAAAAAATGTTTCCATTAAATTCATACCTAGCAAAATTAGCATTATCTTTTCCTTCCAAACTACTTTATAAGTTTTTTGGATTAATTATATTCTGCTATGTTTTACCAGATCATACATCACTAAAGTTTGTTGATATGTTTAGCATTGTATGTAGATCCTAGGTGGGAGTTAGTTATTATCATTTTAGAACCCTGCAGCTAGTGACTGTCAGTGTTGGTATAAAATGTCAATAAAAACATCAATAATCGTACGGGATAGATGTTATCACATAAGTCTTGTAATTATTTGAATTATTCAAGTAAAAGATGTATATTATTTTCTGATCTGCAAATTTTAGTTTCTACTTCATTTGACTTCAAGTTAATTTATCAATTTTCTTCCTCAGATCATCAGTAACCTTGATCTGTCTACTTATTTTCTAATTGTACATTCAAATCAATCATTTTTACATTTATTATAATGCTAATCAAACTTTTCCGTCATTTTTCCTTAGAGTTTCTCCAATTCCTAACCTTATCTTACATCTTGATCTTCAGCATTTTTCTGTTACTTTTTCTTATGACTTCAAATCTCCTCTTAAATCTGTTTTACAACATTAAATATTTTTTTTCTATCACTTTTTTGTTTATCTCGTAAATATTTAGATTTATTATATATCGTTATTTTTTCAATCGTGATTTCATAATTATTTGTTCAATGATGGTGCAAGACCCTGATTCAGTTTACAATTGGATTGAATCGTTATGTTATATTCATTATTCTGCCACTGGCTTATAATTAATTTAATTATTTCTGATGCATTATTTATCTGTTGTAAGATAATATATTTAAAAAATATCAATTAACATATTATTGAATAATACATTCCTTTCGGTGTAAGTTTAATATTATATAAATTAATCTATTCACTTTAAATTAAATTTGCCTGAAGTTTAACGGTAATTCTATTCAGAAAACAATTAATATTAAATAAAGTAATCGTGAAGACGAAGTATACGATATTTTAGTTTGAAGTTTTAGCGGTGGGAAATTTGACGTGTAGTGGTTTTAATGTCAATACAGCTAGAAGAGCGGGGGAAGAAACGAGTGGACGTATAGCATATATGCATGTGTTGCCCCTTGAGTATTGAGGTATACCACACTGCACAACATTGTAACAAGAACAACGGCACTGCTGTGTGTAACCCTGCCGTAGCGCGGGGGACTACTATCAATGTTTAATACAGATACAGGGTCAGCAGAACACCAAAGGAGTTAGGTATTCGATACACTGTAGAGGTGTAGAGGTGTATTGTGGTTTGGAGACAGAGAAACCTCTACTAGAGATGAAACGAGGGATTGCTTGATAAACAATTCATCCACATTGTTGATACTGTGTTATCTTTCACGCCTTATAGCCAACTGATACCAAATTATGCCGTGAAATTTTATTATTAGTATTACGTTTGCCTATTTTATCGTAAAATACTATTTAATTATTGTGGCTCTAACAAATAATCGCTTTTACCGTTGTTGTAAATCTCATCTCAAAAAACAAATTATATTTTTTTTTTTTACAGGTTAAATTAATTTTTTTGAGAATAATTTTTCTTCTACCGAGAGAGAGAAGCTATGAATTTATTTTTCATTTCCTATAAAAGTTACATAAATATTTTGGTTTCTAAATTTTCCTTAATTTTCTTTTTTACATTCTTAGTTTTGCATGCATCTTGAGCAAAACGTCTATTCTCATTAAATCGTCGAAAACAGACTGTGATGATTAGCATTAGCGGCTCGCGTATATGCACTGTGGAACTAAAGCACCCCCTATTTCCACTTGATATTATCGAGAACATTTAATATAATGAGTTCTTTAATTCTTTCTTTATACTTGTATAATATATAATCGTTGAGATTAATGTCGGTAGCCATGCCTCCGTTTATGAAAAATATACAAAAATCTTTGAATGAAACTGTGCGTTTCACAGTTCCAGCGGCGTGGTTTTTGGATGTTGTGTGTATGCGCACATAGGAAGCTGCACGCAAGAGAGAGAGAGAGAGAGAACAGTATTGCTCTCGCAGTGCCGACCCTGGCGTGCTGGTGGAAGGTAGTGTTTTTTTTTACTCCTCGTGTGTATGGAACGTTCCTTGTTCGTTCCCTTTTCTGGTTTAGTCGGTGGAAGGAATAAGAAAGCGGTTTAGTTGTTTTCTCAGTACTGTCAGAAGATGGCAAAAAGCAAGAGTTCTTTGATTGCCAAATCTGTCCAAAAATACGCTGGGAGGGCGAAAGAAAAGGTAATTAGTAAAATCTAATATGTATTTGTTTCTGTGTGCATAGAAATTTAAACACCGTTGGACTATAGTGCTTTTAAGTAGACATTTTATTAAGTTATCTAATAATACTAAAATGTATTATCTGTATTGACATTTTATTATTTATTCGGTTATACCAAATGCGGTTTTTAAGCACAATACGCTTAAAAACCGTGAATCATATTCTTGAATGTAATAAGTGTAGAATTAGATTATTATTCTACTTGAAGCTATTCTATTTGATTCATTCTTTTTTCGGGTTTTTTATTTTACAGAAAACTTTAACCATCGCCTTAAAAAGGCCCAGAAAAAAATTTTCTGATGCAGCATTCTTACTAAATTTAGCTACGTGCCCCCACTAGTCATTAGATTGTCACTATACTATTTAAAATTTTCTGCATCCGTTGAAAACGTAAAAAAAGACGTTTGCATACTCGTAGATTGAATTTTTGTCTTCGTGTTTCTCTTTAATGTATATCATGTAAGTAAATGCCTGTTCAGATTCTGAGGAAGATTTGATTCAGAAATATCTTCAAATTCCATGATCCAGTCGGTAGGACGTTGGTTATAACGATTCTTATTTTTTGTTACTTAACTTTGGGCATTCTGAAGGAATTTTTAAACGATGGCTCTACTACGTTGATAATATTCTGTGTCTGGTTATTCGTCAGTTAAAAGAAATTAGAAAACAAGTCTTCCTAGAATTTGAAGCCCTAGAAAGGAAGCGTGTTCAAATTTTTAGAAACGCTTCTATCTTTCTGGCTATAGTGTGACTGATTGGAGACTACGTGATGATTAAATTACTGGAGACACCTCTTTCTATAAACCAATCCCTATGTCCTTTTTCCTTCCTAAAATGGAATCTCTGAGGGCTGATAATTTAAATTTGACGAATATCGACTTTGATTCAGACAAATGTAGAAGTAAAAAGAAATCTTCAATTTTCAAAAAGGAAATAAAAAGATAGACGTTTGTCAAAATTACAAAATCATTATAGTAAACAGCTTTACTATTACAGAGGTTTACAAATTTTACTTAGGGATATAGTTTATCTTTGTAGAACTTCTTTCTAAAGGAGGTAATTTTTTATAACTTATTTTTTAAAGATTAAAATGGAGTATAGGATTTTTTTTTCAGCTAAATGGGTCAGAGCAACTTTTCCATTAATATGAAAATATTTATCTAAATATTCGGTTTTATGAAAAGTACAGATATTTATTGGTTCAAAACATCCACTTCTTAAAGATATCAATGTTATTTGCTATTCAGTAAACTCTAAAATATCGTACAATACTGAAGATCTAATGTAAATTAATCTGCGACGTATCGTTTCAGTGTGAATACCAATTGAACACTCTATAATCCGTTTTTATAAAATGAAAGGGTTCTTACAATAACAAGAAAGTTAGTATAAATTATAAAACTTTTTCTTTTATTTTCTTTTTTCTTTTATTGGAGCCTGAGAGTGGGGGGCTGCAGCGCCGATATGGTGGGGAACTGCGCGGTCATCTGCACGTCCGTATATTGTGCGCCAGTTCGCATCTGAGTTACTATACCGTGTTCGGCCGCCGATATTAAATTAGGCAGATATGTGGTAACAAAATATAACAATAACACTAGCAACAATATCACATCGAAATCAAAACCTAACCGAGCCTTCTACAATGTTAACATTCAGGATTACACACACACTCATGTCTATGCATGACTATTCAATTTCGTGTTTAAACATGAATATGTGTGAGTCGTACTTTAAGTAACATACTCTCAGGAATATAAGCTATCTCATTATAGACATATCAAAATATTTTTTGTAGTAGATTAGCTGAAAAAATTCACAACGTGAATTTATTATACTTCACGATTAGAAGGAACGGTGTTTTTTGCTGTTTTTATGGCTTCATTACTAGTCACCCCTTTAAGTAATAAAATAGATTTTAAATGGTTTTAAACCAGACGAAAAGTAGTTACAGCTGTAAAATTTTCGGATTTTTTCCACCTTACCCACATGTGGTTTTCGGTCCCCAAAATTGAAACATTTTCAAATTCTTAGATTTAGCGGCCATGTTTTTTTAATGAAGGACACCTCGTAACAGCCCAATTTTATAAGTACTAAGTGTACCTGAGAGTTATAAGGTAAAAAGCAGGCTCATTACCGTAAGCCCTTCATTATTTATATCGGGCCCAAATATTGAAAAAAATAACAATTTGTAAACGTAGATTCAGTAAACATTACAAGATTTGGTTATGAAATAAAATTAAATTTGAGTAAATAAGATGAACTTCCATCTTTCCTCTTTCCAAAACGTTCTTTTTAATTTCTGTATAATGTAAAATAAGAAAGCTACAGCACAAGGAAAAAGTGACGAAATTGGCTGTTTTTAACTATTGTCAAGTAAGAAGATAGTCTAATACTCAAGAGAAAGATGTTTTAAAAATATTAAAAAAAATTTTTTTGGCCACTACAAGGTGAGTAGTTATATAAAAAATGTCATCAAAATCAAACATGGTGATGCAGTAAAATTTTTGAAAATTGTTTAAAATTAAAGTAGAATAACCCTCACAGCCGTCACAGATTAATTCCGTAACTGTATAATCAGAATAGCAAAATAAACCAATGACAACACGCATTCACTCTTCAGTACCGCAGATTATTATTAACATTCATCTCCTTCACAGATTACTTCCGTTTCTCTCCAGTCAGAATAGGAAAATCGATAAAAACAAAAAAAAATGACAACACATATTCACTCTTCAGTACCGCTGATAACTATTTATATTCACCGCCCTTACAGATTACTTCCGTAACTATCTAATCAGAATAGGAAAATAAACCAATGGACAACGTTGAACTTATTAATATTCAGTCTACCCAGCGACACTTTACTCTGTTTACTAGTGGATCTGACTGTATAATGAATAACATTACATTCTTACTATGCATGAACTTTTATCATTATTTCCACCTCGGTTCCCAAATTATCTCCTTTTCCTTCTGTATTTATATATATATATATATATATATGGAAGTATATGGGGGTTTTGTTTGTTATCCGTTTGTACCAGCATTACGCGAGAACCAACCGACCGATTGGTTGCTTTCATATTTTCAGGACAGATTCGTGCTATCTCAGGGAAGGTTTTAAGCCGTAAATTCATTCAGGTCATTTTATTTAACACAAGGAGGCCGTAGCCCTCTTGTGAGTTCAAACATTAAAGATGTTCATTAAAAAAATTAATATATTTTTTTTTATTATATCGCAGTTACCATGGCAACAAAAATATAATAAAGTAAAATGACTAATTTTTTTTAATGTATATTTGTAAAATATTTAATATTCTCTCAACTACGAGGGTAACAAACGTCGGAAGTCCTGGCTAGATGGGAATGGCGAGTAAATGTTTTGCTTTCATTCGGTAAAAAAATCCTGTTTTTTACGCCAATTTTTGGTTTCCACTGTAAATTTCTCAAAAAATACTGTAAATAAGATTCTGGAACCTATTTAATTCGATTTTTCAGGTCAAAAACCATAGGAAATTAGTAATTCTGCCTGTTAATTAAAGTCATAAAAATTTCAGTACGACCTCATTTCATCGGTATAGCTGAAATCCGAGCGAAATTTTTCACTAGCCGTAACTCTCAAACTAAGGAATTTAGGATATACGTGTTTATATGAACTTTTTCCATTATTTTCAAGATTAGAATAGATTATGAAAGTCCCGGGAGAACTTCTGATACAACCTGTATACGAAATGTTCCTAGAAGTATTCGCTTAACTTCTAGTACTTACTCAGAACACCACAGTGAGGAAAAACTTTCATATCGACATAAGTCCTATTTTGCTTTGTTTTCCTTCTGGATGTCATTTTGTGATTTTCAATAAAAAAATTATTTCTCAAGAACGGGTAAAAACCTATTTTAATGAAATTTGGCAAATCTAAGATCAGTTGCTTAGAAGTTGATAAAAAATAATAAAATTGAAAAAAAAATTATTAATTTATTATTATTATTTATTTTTAATAATTTTTATTATATTTAGTGGAGGAAGTTAAAATAGGCAAAAAATTATCAGCTTACATTACGGTGCGCAAGCGTACTGCCAGGTTATTATCTGCAGTAACTCGATTGTTTGTCAACGAATTTTTACAAATGAGGTGTCATTTTGTTCAAAATAAAATGCTTAATAAATTTTGTAAAGAAAAAATTGCATCAAACAAATAATTACATAGATAGTGAAGATTAAAAAATTAAGATGGCTCCCATTTTGAAAGGTTTGAAGGTGACGTTTTCAAAATTTGTTATATTGTATAATAAGACACTAGTCTTAGATATGTAAAATTTAATTAAAGTAGGTTTACCCGTTCCTAACAAAAACGTTTTTGTTGAAAATCACAAAATGACGTCCAGAAGGAAAACAAAGCAAAATAGAACCTTTGGCGATGTGAACTTCTTTGTTCATTTTGGTGCCCTGAATCAGTACCTGAAGTTCAGCGAATACGTCCCGGAATACCTTGTGTTGTGTATGTATGTGTGTGTGTGTGTGTGTGTGTGTGTGTGTGTGTGTGTACGTCGAAGTTATAAAAAGGTTGTAACAAATAGTATAATGTAGCGAATTTATATCCTCTTTCCTGTGAAACATAATCCAACTAATGCATTGTCGTTATTAGGAGAAGTTAATGGAATGTAGGAATAAGTTAAAATTACTCGAAAATGAATACTTTTTATAAAACTTTTCCCCAGTTTTATTTAAAATTTTATTCTGTAATTAAACAAAATCGTATTGATTAATAGAAGACAATATAGTTATAAAACAAAATTAATCTTATTTTACGCTTCAAGACTATTAAAGCATTTAGTAAAATATTTTCATCGACAGGGTGGGTCATTGAACCCTCCTAATGTTTTCAATTGATTAAATCAATTTATTTTTTGATGAAATTTTTACGTTTATACGCTCATTTTAATCTAAATAAAGGATTTTAAAAGGCTGATTGTATTTAAAGAATGTGTAGCCGGATTTGTAACAAAAAAATATATATATACATATATAAAATGCGCCTTTACTTTTCTTTATATTTTAAGTCGAGCTACAATAGATCATTATAAATCTTTTATAATTTTTTAAGAGTCCTTTTCAGTATTTTTACTGTACGTCGACGTCGTACTCGTCACTCGTTGGCAGTTTGAATCGTTGAGTCGTTGAAAGAGAGGGAAAGGCGGATGAAGAGTTACGGAGAAGGGTTTAAAAAGAGAGGGTTAAAAAAGTAATTGAGATAGTAGCGGTATAGAAGGAGGGTTTTTCAGAATAGTATATACAGTAAAATAAGCGACCGTACAATACACCGACCACCCTTTCAGTTTTCAGTAACAGGCGAGGAAAACCGGCAAACAGTTGTACAATTGCAGCAATAGACAAAATAAAAGGAAAACTGTAGTTGAATTTTAATTCAAATAATAAAGAAAGAACTTAATACGTTTTTAACAATAGAGAAAAACAACGAACACCAAAAGGGAGATATTATTATACAAAACAAAATTAATTAATTCTCAAATAATCCGATTACAAAAAAAATTTAAATAAATAAAATAGAGAAATTAAACAAAATAGAATTAAGAAACAATAAGAGAAAATTTTTATCTGCTTTGGATTTTATATGTAACGTGAAAATCTTTTTATCGTAAAGGTTCAAAATTAAAAGGATAAAAATATAATTAGGTGGCATTTACAATAAATCTTTTACGTACGGTGTTAATTTTTATGCGTATTTATCGTTTTAGTTGATATCTCATTATTAAGGGAAAAGTTTGTTTAAATTATGTAAACCTCTCCTTTATTAAGAGAGATTAATGGAATTAGTAAATAAGTTAAAATTACTCGAAAACGAATACTTTTCGTAAACATTTTCTCCAGTTTTTAAATTTTTAGAAGATAATGCGATTATACAACACAAATGCGATATTAATATATTAATAAATCCGCTAAATTTTACTGATATTCCCATTAAAGAAAATTATTTTTTTTTCCATCGTTTATTTATAGCCGCATCAACGATAAGAGTCATTAGAGACTTAAATAAAACTACATGATCGTAAATAATTAAACAATAAACAGCAAACATCGGATAACAAACTAGAACATGAATAACAATCGGGTAATAAATATTGGAACATCACCGCTAGACTATTTTCGCTGCGCATACAGTATTCCGTAAGGGATCTCACGTAAGCAAAACCGCTAAATTAAATTCTTCATCCCACTATTACAGAGAAACCGCAACAGTCTTTTGATGTATTTCTTCCGGTAAAGTAAATTCTTCACAAATTGTTATCGAATAGACCCCCGAACATTGGCGAGGAGGGGGGGGGGGTTAAAATTAATATTAATTTTACTTTCCTTATTTTTAATTTTCTCGTCTCTTTATGATTCAGGGACTCTAAAGTATGGGGTAATGTTCGTACGTAAGTATTTACGTGTGTTGGCGTGTTTTAAAGCTTAATTTCTTTTGACAGGATAAACAAATATTGTGTAGAGAGTCGTGTATGTTGGGTAATTTATTGGTAAAAGTTAGGCTCAATATCTCAAGTGGGTGTAGAGGGTGAGGATTTTTTGGGGGTTAGTTTTCTCAAAATTTTACAATGATAATACCTTTCTTTTCTTTCTTTTTCCTGTTTAGATAACTACCGTTTAGATAATTCTTCAGAGGATGAATGAGGATGATATGTACGAGTGTAAATGAAGTGTAGTCTTGTACATTCTCAGTTCGACCGTTCCTGAGATGTGTGGTTAATTGAAACCCAACCACCAAAGAACACCGATATCCACAATCTAGTATTCAAATCCGTATAAAAATAACTGGCTTTACTAGGACTTGAACGCTGGAACTCTCGACTTCCAAATCAGCTGATTTGGGAAGACGCGTTAACCACTAGACCAACCCGGTGGGTTTACAATGATAATACCACTTTATATTAAGCTCGCTCAATAGACGGTTGAAAATCCATCAGATTGATCTAATGGTGAATTCGTCACCAGAAATCAGCCGATTTCGAAGTCGAGAAGGATCAAATCCCAATAAAGGCATCAGTTACTTTTATATAGATTTGAATACTAGATCGTGGATACCGGTGTTCGTTGGTGTTTTTTTTTTTTTATTTCTTTTAAAAACCCTACACCCCGGGCCGGATTTACAGCTAAGTAGAACTCAGTCCGAGAGAGTGTCCAAGGGGAGAGTGTCCCCACCTACCGGCAGTATGTCCGGCACGGCAGGCCAGACCCCCGGTCGGATCTTAAGTGACTCCCTCTGATCCCCAACGGACGGCAACCGGACCCGACTATGTCGTTCCCGGGACGCCCGCCAGAGACCGGGACTCGATAATAAACACTGCCTGCCTTAAACCGCAGAAAGGAGAGACCAGATCCGGCTATGCCGTCCCCGGCTCCACAACCCCGCGGCCGGGACTCGGTCTTAACTTATTCCCATCCTATAAGCCCTTGGAGTCGCCGTTCCCTGCATACAAAGACTACGACAGTAGACGTCGTCTACTACATCGTAGTATATGCATCGGAGGGGTTACGCGTCTATGAAACCAGTGCAAATAGCTCTCGAAAGCACCATGACCAGTTAAGCGCTGTGTGATATAATAACTTGTCTCGCCGTGTCCTCTTTCAATCCGTGCGTCTAAGTCGAGTATAAACCGCTTAGTCCATGAGGCGCGATCGCCAGACCGCCATCTCTTTGCGCTTATGCCGTACTAAAGGAGCGGCTTCGGCCCTGTCTATACCTTTGAAGCGGAAAGTGTATTCCAAGGCTTAAAGGCCTAAAATCCTACTCGTTGGTGGTTGCGTTCAATTAACCGCACATCACAGAAACGGTTGATCTCAGACTGTAGAAGACTACACTTCATTCATTCATCCATATCATTCTTATTCATCCTCTGAAGTAATACCTTAGGATGGTTCCGGAGAATTAACAGAAAAAAGAGAGAGTACGTGCATGTATGTTTATCATACCATTTTTTTTTTTATTTTCACCAAAATTCCTTCTTCCTAAAAAATCAAAAAAAGTGATCTTTTTATTTATTGTATATTTTCTAACCAAACTTTAACTGTTTTTATGTTTATCTGGGCAAAGTAGTAGTGCAAGCGACCACAAAAAGAAATACTTTGGGACAATACTTGAGATGGGGGAGCCGATCAAAGTTTAAAATGTTACAAACATTTTTCTAAATTTTTAAAAACTTGCTTTATACTTTTTAGTCATACATTAATCAAATTATTATCGTACATTGCATGAGTATAATTACTAGGTTAATTTGGATTTCAGAAGATAACATCATATATTGAAATTTCCAATATATTTATAAAATATCAAAAAAATTTTCAATGAAGCATTTACTATACAAAGTAACGAAATAGTGAAGTTTTTATTTCACTCGTTTAATCGACTATCACAATTTTCATTAATGATGCAAATTTCATCGATAGGTAATGTCAGAAAGTATGTTAAATTATTAAACCCGCACCCTTAATTTACCCCCGTACGGGGGATGTTTGCAAAAATAATGGTGGAATCTTGTATTTTCACCGGAATCTTAGTAACTGTGCAAAGTTTTATCAATAGGCAACGTCAAGAAGTATATTAGATTGTTACACCTGCATTCTTAATTTACCCCCGTACGGGGGAATGTTTGCAAAAGGAATGGTGGAATATTGTATTGACCCGACCATAGTAACTCTGCAAAATTTCATTAATCGGCAATGTCAGAAAATATGTTAAATTACGGATTTGAGGACAAACATGAAAAAAAAAACATTGTGAATTAAAGAAAATCAAGTAAATATCACTGTTTTTTTTTTCAAAACTATTTTGGTTTATTTAAACTTTTAATAATTATATTACAATAAAATTCTATCATAATTCACCCCCACCACCAAAAAATATATCTTAAGTAACTTTTTATCAGTTGTGTATTTTTTAGTAGTGTTTTTTTTTTTAGTTTCTTCCATTTAATATAGAAAAATCAAACAATTTTCTTCGAAGGCGATTTTGGAAGACGAGAAGCACAAATGAATAAAATATTTTTTTTGTTTTTGTTTGATATCTTCTTATTGTATGTTCTGTGGTTTCGAAAAGATTTGGCATGATTTTGTCTGTATATGGAACATTGATGTCATTTAATTTTAGTTACAATCGGTCCTTAAAGTAAGGAATTCATCGGTTCTATATCTCAAAGTTGTAGAATTAAAAGAAGAATTAAAAAAAGTTATAAATTTTTACCCCTAAGTTGTTCGCGTTTGTAAATCTAAAACAACGATAAAGTTAGAGATTTTCAAAGGATATATAAAAAATATATCTTTTCTTTAATAACTGCAATACATAAGTAGTACAATCGTATTATTGTTTACTGGGATATAAGAGTTAAAAACATATTTTATTTAATTATCTAAACGGAACAATTTTTACATTGCTGGGTATTTATTAAACAGTATTTTTTTGGGTGGGGAGGGAACTCTGGAGCTTGAAGCTTGGGCGTGGGATATGATATGGAAATGGAATTTTTGTAGCGTATGAAGTACAATGTCTCACCGAGATTCGAACCCGGGACCTTCACATGAAAGACCGAGTCGCTACCTCTATGCCAAGGAGATCGGCGTATTTTAAAAGGGGAAATATGCGACCGAGTTGAATTTTGTATGTCGGTGCAGATCTTGATGTTTCACAATTCCTCTAATAAAAAACTCAATTTTAGCTTTGTAAAATTCAGGAAGATACGTACATACGTAGTACATTTACGTATATACATTTACGTATAAATGTTTGTTTTTTTTTATTGATATCTTCAAATAGAATGAACTGATTTGAGTAAAATTTGGCATGATAATTTCTGTATATGGGGCTCATGCCGTTTAATTTTGGTCGCAATCGGTTAAGTGGGCAAGATTATGTTAACGTTACGATCCATAACGTTAACATAATCTTGATACGGAGGATCCCTCGTATCACCTCAATGCTTTACTCGAGGGTAGGTAAATTCTTCCACGTAATTTAATGCCCCTTGGGTAGTTAAAATAATTTCTGAGGGTGTTTAGCGTTTTTCAAACACCCTGAATAGGGAAACCCTCTATTTTTTTTCGTTTCTGGACTCAAAGTCACATTCTTAAAATAATTGTGTAATTCGATTAGATTTTTATGCCACTTCGATTATATGAGTATATTTGGAAAATTCCATTTATAGGTTGGGAGAGAGATAATAAGCGTATTTTTCTATTATTTCGTCAGTAATCTTTTCGCTTGATAATTCAAATTGATTAATCAATTTTTATAAAAGTTTGTACGATCACTTCTACAATCGAGTCAAAATTTAATTTTGGTTACAGTTGATCAAGAGGTCTAATATTACAAAAATTAAAAATTTTTAGAATTATCGTTAATAAATTAAATGAAAAGTTCCATTATAAATTTTAACATTAACCAACCAATTTTATTTTCTTATCATAAACATTATTTTCTTCGTTGTCTTTTGTAACTTAATTTAACTTAAATATTAAAATAAAACGTTTACTTTTACGTAATTAAAAATAAATCCGTCAAATTAAATTTAGAAAGTGTTGTCGACTTGCTTTCAGTAACTTAACTGTTTCAATGAAATACATAAACAAGAGACACCACCTGTAAATAACAGGTCGGCGCTTAGTAAGGCTTAAATTTCACATGTCTTGAAATTGTTTCTGTTATTGCTTTCTACGGTAAATTCAGGTCTATTCATCTTAACAAATTCTTGGCCGTATTTAACAAAAATATGAATGGGTAAAATTATCTTCTCGTTTTCATAAATACTGTTGCATCTTCCTTAGATGTGATGTTTCTCTTCCTTTTCATTCTAATGAAGAAACCGTTCGTCATTAAAATCATAAATCAGCAGCTGTACTTCCACTGTTGATTCACTACAGACCTTTCCACTATTGCGTTTTTCTTTACATATAGTTAGTTACAATGGTTGATAAATAAATAATTATTGTAGTTAAAATATTCTCCAATAGGCTGTTTTTGTAATTTTTTTGTCATGAAAAATTACAGTAGAATATATGAGGTGTGTGAGAAAAGTAATGAGACAGACTTTTTACTTACCAAAGTTTTTATTTTTTTCAAACAACAATATCGTTGTTCCCGCTCCTGGTAGCAGCGATGGAAGACTTCAACTGGTAGGGCTTTTAACTGGTCGGTCACAAACTTTTGAATGTTCTCCAGAGTTCCAAAATGACGTCCTTTTAATACACGTTTCAATTTCGGGAAAAGGAAAAAGTCACAAGGAATCATCAGGTGAATAGGGGGGTTGAGAAACCGTAGGAATTTAGGCGTTTTGAGCTAAAAACATTTCCCTGAAGGAAATGGCCGTGTGACACGGGGCATTGTTATGGTGAAGCATCCACTTGTCTGCAGTGTCTGGTCTCACGCGAATCACTCTTTTCGTTAGCCTTTCAAGGACACCTTTGTGAAATACTTGGTTGACAGTTTGTCCTGGAGGAACAAATTCTTTATGCACGATATGCCTTCTGTCAAAAAAGCAAATAAGCACGGTTTTCATCTTTGATTTACTCATTCGACATGTTTTCGGTCAAGGAGATGGAGTGTGCCACCTTCGCTTTGCCGCGTTGTTTCAGGATCGTACTCAAATAACCAGAATTCATCACCTGTGATCACACGATTGAAGAATTCTTTGTCGTTGTCAATCCTGTCAAGAAGATCAACGCACACGTTTCTTTGATTGTCCTGTTCCGGCACCGATTTCGTACAAACCTTTCGCATGTCCAACTCATCTGTCAAAATTTTATGTACGGTGAAAGCAATTAAATTTAACCGTTCACTCATCATCCTTAAACGACGGTCTGATCTCACAAGAACCCTCACACGCTCAACGTTTTCGTCAGATTTTAAAGTTGAAGGTCTCCCTGACCGAGTTTGATCTTCAACGAGTTCTCGGCCTTCCAAAAATGATTTGTGCCGGCGGAAAACTTATGCTCTTGATACGCAATGTTCCGCATAGGTCTGTTTCAACTTTTCAAAGGTCACACTCGCGGATTCCCCAAGTTTAACGCAAAACTTGATCGCACAACGTCGCTCTAAATTCCGATGCTTCATTTTCGTAACGCACAAGAAAAACTCAACTTCACTGATGGCGCTGTCAAAAATAATGTGTTTGCTGAAGGGAGTTGAAACTAGTACTGAGCATGTGGAAGGGGTGAACAAACCGGTCTAGCACAGACCGGTAGATACAGTCTTGCCAGATCGCTCGCGTTGTTACCAATCTCATTACTTTTCTCACACACCTCGTATGCGACAAAATTTATGTTTATTATATTCTTCTAATGAGCAATATTCATATCCTTAAAGCGTACTTTAAAATTTTATTCTAAATTGTCGAATATTTTTAAAAGCAGCGCAAATCCTTGAACATTAAGAAAAAGCTGAAAGTTAATAAAATTACAAAAAAAACAAACTAAAATTTGGTTTGGTTTGCTGTGCCAGAAGTTATTTTAAAAATTAGTATTATCGCTAGCCGTCATGGAGAAAAATATTATGAAATTTTTGAATTATTTTTATAGATAAAGAAGAAATTTTAAACTTGTGAATAATAAATCATTCTATCTTAGTTATCAGAAGTTAAATTGCAAGTAATTAGAAGTTGGTAATCTTTGAGGACAGAAGGAGTTAAGGACCTTTACCCGTTAGATGTTAGGACGTAACACGGTTAATAATTTAGGATTAAGATAGTAATTATAAATTAATCCATGTATTAAATATTATTCAAGTAACTAATGTAGGTGGATTTTAGGGACAAACTACAAACTTTATACGTGTACGATTATGTGTATTATACACATTTCAGTATAATTTTATAGTTCAGTGTATTCATTAACAACAAATACGAATAATTTATACTAATTGTATCTTTATACATTTTCTATATATATATAATAAATGGTTTGTTTGTCCCGTATGCGTTCCTATACCATTCATCCAACTGCGATGAAACTTTGGTGAGTTGTTGTGCGCACGCTCTCGAAGGTTTCTGAATTAGTTTGAACCCGCTAGATGGCGCTGGGGTTGAGATATTTCGAAAAATTGTATTTAACTTCCGATTTGGCTCATATTCAGAATATGTGTTACTTTTTTTTACCGCTACTTCCCTGGAGCCGGACATACAGTTAAGTAAAACTCGGCCCAGGAAAGCGTCCTTAAACTCTAAGGAGGCTTACCCACCCACCGGCAGTTCGCCCCTTCACGGGTTGGATCTTTTCTCTCTTTACCTATCTCCAACCCCCAGGATGGGGTAACCGAGCCCGACTGTGTTGTTCCCCTCCCAAGGCCGGACCTCGGTCTTAAATTGTGCCAGCCTCTAACCGCCGGGGAAGGGAACCAGGCCCGACTATCTCGTTCTCAGAACCCCATCCGGCTGCCGGGTCTCGGTCTTTTATTTCCCAGTCCTAGTAATCTCCATCGGAGTCCCCACCTGTTCACCGAAACCGGCATACCTGGGCATGCCGGCCCTCGCGGATAGAGCCGTCTACCCATCCCTATGCTAAAAGCCACGACGTCTCTCCTCAGCGTCCTTAGCGCCTAACACTTTCATTGAAAACGTGTCAGAAGCCCTCCAGTTATCCTCTGAGACCAACAAGAAGGACACCAGGTTCTCAGGTGTTAATCTTTCAATACCTGCTTGGATTGGCCATAAGTGCCACTCTTCAGACTCAAATATGGTGTGCAAAACATGCAGCAGGGAGAATCACGTCTACCAAATCTGTTGAGGTAATGTTCGAATGTCCCGTGCCCGGAAAGCATTTGTGTAGTAAAGAATTTCATCTCCCCGTGTCTTCTTTTCGTCCAAGCATCTAAATCAGTAATTAATCCCTTAGTCCAAGCAGCATCATTTCCTGTCGTTCATCTTCCTCGCCACGCTTTCCCAACATTTGACTCTGAGATATGTGTCACTTACATGGAAAGAAATGCTTTTGAATAAATAGATCCGCTAGATGGCGCTGGGATTGAGATATTTGGAAAAAATTGTATTTACGAACCGATTAGACTCATATTCAGAACGTATTAGTTGCCTGAAAAGAGAATTTTTGCCAAAACTATACCCGCTAGGTGGCGCCGGTGTCGAGATATTTACGAAACAAACAAACAAATATACCAACAGAATTTCTTTTTCTATATATATAAAAGGCAATGTTCGTATGTGTGTCCACTATAAATTAAAAAACTACTGGACCGATTTACGCGAGGGTTTTTGCAAAATTGTCTGCAGATGGTTTAAAGCTATTGAAATTCTCTATCTGACCAGTAGAAAGAAAGTTAGGGGTATTTTGAACCGACTACTGTGTTTAGAGAGTAGTTTGAATTAAATCCGATAGGTAGTATTGTTTTGACAATGGGATTTATTTACATTCTGACTTCATATAAAGTGAAAGGTTAAATTTTGTGAAGTTGCGTAATGTTTCGTAAGTTTCTTAATGTTTAGTATTAATTGTGATGATTTTGCAGCCATTCTGTTTTCGTTAAAAAGTTATTTTCCACCGTCTATTGTGTTTAGAGAGTGGTGTTAAATCCGATACGTAGTGCTGTTGTTTCGTCGATTGGATTTATTTATATTCTGACTTTTGTAAAGTGAAAGGTTAAATTTTATGAACTTCCGTAATGTTTAGTTTTTATACGTTTCATCAAACTTTCAATTGCGTTCAGTCTATGCATATACTGAAATCTAGCGATAGCAAAGTATTTTCAGGTCTGCTAGTCATATTAAAAAGTTAACAGTATTTTTTTTCAGAAGAGATAATTACATTGGTCTACAAATTAGATAAAGTTTTCGGAACAGAAATACCAGTAAGTGAATTTTAATCTATTTCTGCACTGAAACTGAAAATCAAGTTAATTTATCTCCATCAACCTTCACTTTCTTGTTACACATCATTTAAAATTGTTAAATAATATTAAATTTTGAAAGTAACCATGTTTATAGGTATAAATAGACTTTGTAATTTATTATATTTAATTATGATTTTCCAAAAAAAAAACTTGTAAAATACAGCTATACAGAAAAAAATTTCTAAAAGTGGAGGTGGTAAACTAATGTATATTATTTCTTTCTTTTGTGTGCAGTAGGGTTCACTCTCTTTATAGAAACCAGCAGGAGTCGCTCATCATTGATTTGTCCCATCTGTCTTGCTAACACTGCTCCATTTGCAATACGTCTTGGTAGATACGTTCTTCCTGCTCATGACTCACAACATCAAAATTTGGTAGAAAAAATTCAAGAGGGAAATACTAAAAAGTGAATTTTTAATGACATTCGACAGCCGAAATTTTTTACAGTTCAACAAAAGATTTTCTACTAAAAGATATTTTCTGTTTTGTTATTTCTAAGAAAACCACAAACTACATCCTTAAATGACTTCCGTACCGTTAGCTCTACGTTATTCAACATTTTGTCAAAATTTTCATCAACGAGTAATATTTTAATTTCAGAGTCGACTAATAGTCCTTCTTTTAATTTGGTTTCGCTTAACTTATTAAACGATTGTCTTATATATTTAAATCCTTCTTCTTCTTTACTCAATGCTGTGAAAAAAATCTTCATCAACTCTAATTTTAAATGTAAGGGTGGCAAAAATCATGCTGAGGGTTGACTGAAAGAAGATATTTAATATTATTTTGTACAGAAGTAAAAGCGTCTCTTTTTGGCCACTCTTTAATCACATAATGTTCATTTGTTGAACGACTGTCTCGTAAACGGTAAGAAACAGCAGTATTTTGTAAAGCCACCTTGCAAACTGAGAAGAAGGCAGATAACTTTGAGGTCGCCACAAACACTCCATAATCGAGCGTCGTAATCGATTGCTTTCAAAATTAATGATGTACTTTCATATGTCTCTTTCATTCTGACAGCATTCGCTATAGGTGCATAAGGATTCTTTGAATTATGCAGAAGTACTGTTTTTAAACTAATTTTTGACGAATCGATGATTAACCGCCGATCGTCAGCATTATAAACAAAACTCAGGGCCGACGTCAAACCTTTTACATCACAACATGAACACAGCAGATTTTTCTTAGTGAAATATTTCATCAGGTCTTTATTTCTGTTTCTAAAATATTAAATCGACTCCTTTAAGCGGGAAGTTAAAAATTCTGCTTACTCTTTTGATATATACAACCTTCAAACCAAATCGTTAAGTTCTACTTGTGAAATGAGATGCTGTTCGTTATTTAATTTTTCTGGTATGAAATCATCGTTTCTTGAAGCTTGTGCCGCCGCAGTAGTCTTGGAACAGTCCTCTTTAGAATATGAAATCTCCTGCCAGGAAGCAGGTGTTGTCGGAATAGGTAAATTTTCTCCATGAGGAATTGGTCTCTTAGCCCATGGAACATTTGGATAATCCAATATAATATTTGGATAACAATATAGTTTTATTTTTTGAAAATACCGACTGCTATGTGTTACACTGAAATCACAGTTATCATAATTACGAGAGGTTATCTCTAAAGTAAAGATTGTTTCATTATAAAAAAAATTATTCTGAAAACTTTATAAATTTTTTTTTTCTCTTAAACTACATACATTATACTACTTCTCTATATAATCGCCACATTAATTAAGACACTTATCGTAGCGATACACCAGCTTCAATGTATTCTCGTCGTTTTCATCTCCCGCCAGCCCAGTTAGCCACTGATTAACAGCGTTTTTAAGTTCTTCGACACCCGCGAATCGCTCACCATTCAAAAATTCTTTCAATTTCCCAAACAGATGGTAATCACAAGGAGCTAAGTCCGGTCTGTGTGGTGGGTGATCGTAAATTTATCATCCAAATATTCTCAGTAAATTACGTGTCGGACGTGCAACATATGGACCGGCATTATCGTGCAGCAGGACGACGCCTTCGGTCAGCCGCCCACGTCGGCGATTTTGAATGGCGCGCCGTAATTTACGTAGAGTTTTGTAGTAGGCTTCTGCGTTTGTATTCGTTCCACGTGGCATGAAATCAATCAGCAGTATACCAAATCGTTCCCAAAAGACTGGCCATCAGTCTTCGTCCAGATGGCTTTGGCTTGACCTTTGTCGGTCTGGTTGGTGATTGAGGATGACGCCATTCACTTGACTGCCGTTTTCTCCCTGGGATGTAATACAATAATGCATGTTTCATATCCAGTAACAATTGAATTAAGGAACTCATCACCTTTTTGTGTGTAGCGCATCAAAAATTCCAAAGGAGATCCTATTCGGCTTTTTTTGTGATGTTGCGTTAAGACCTGCGGCACCCATCATGCCCAAACCTTTCTGAAGCCTAAAAGGTCCTGAACAATGCAACCGGTAATAGCTGTTGAAACATCAGGAAAAAGAAACGACAGGGTTGGAAATCGTCGAGCGACGATCTTTTCTGATTTCATCATCGACGCGTTTCAACAGTCCTCGGTGATTATCGAGGGCCTTCCCGAACGTTCTTCATCATGCACATTAATTCTGTTATTTCTAGACCTTTTACACTATTTTCGGACGTTTCTTTCATTTATTACAGTATCATCGCAGACAGCAACGAACTGCCTATGAATTTCAGCCGGCTTAACGTTTTGATGAATTAAAAACGTATGACTTCACGTATTTCGCAGTCGGCGGTAACATTGATTTTCCTATTCATTTTATAATGTAATAACTCACACGTAATCAAAGATACTACAACGCGACAATTTACTGTATTTTTCAACTTTGTTCTTTAAGCGAGCTAGTAAAAATGAGTTCATTAAAACGGTTTGCGTTCATTAGCTAAGAAAATGGGTAATCATGCAGTAGGCCATAAATATGATCGTATTCTGGAATCGTGTGTAGTAAGAGATTGGGGAAAAAGGTAGAGAAGCTGATGGAAATTAGTAAAAGTAGAAGAATATATCTTGGAATTCGAAGTTTCCTCAAGTTTAAAAGCACTTATTTTCTTACATTCATGACATACGCGGGCAAGGTTTTGCTGTTTCAACAGGATTGGCACAATTAAAAACCGACAAAATCGCAAAGGAACTTCAGATATCGAATTTTAAAGCAATTTGAGGATGATTCTATCGTTTTATGAATAGGTATGAACTACTAATAAGTACTGCTAAGTATTAATAAGTACTATTACTTAAAATATATATTTTAGTATTTAATTTTTATTGAACAAAAAATAAATATAAATCAAATGAAAATTTTCTTGGAAAACTTTTTTCCCAAGAAATACAACATTACTTTTATCTATACTCGCGTCTTATGTGAGAGCGTGTCGTGCACGAGTAAATACGTTAAATATTTAATCTAATATAGAGTACTTAAAAAGAATTTATTTAAATAAAAAACGATCTTCGTTTTGTGTATGAACTAATAATTAAAAAAAAAAACTTAACCGATTTCGCTGAAAATTTCAGAATTTATCATTATTTGTCCCTGAAATGTTTACATGTTACTAGTTCCATATTATAATAATTTAATCACATAGTACCTGTTTGAGGTAGTTGAAAATGTCATGGACAACGATCGATATAGACAATGATAATCGATATAAACGACATTCCTCGATATATGCAAATATGCATGTATCTAAATTTACTAAATTTAATATAAATATTAAATTTAGTAAAAGAAGGTTGAAGTTATTAATTTCAACATTTTTACTTCCTTGTGCGAAATAAAGGAAGTATTGTGATCGTGAAAAATTTCGGTTTTTAACGAAATTTAGATTTCAACGGAAATATCCATTTTGACTAGTTTGGGTGTGATGTCTGTGCTTACGTACGTATGTATCGTACACAACTCAAAAGCGATTAGCTGTAGGAAGTTGAAATTTAGGATGTAGGACTGTTGTAACAACTAAATGTGCCCCTCTCCTTTTGATTGCAATCGACAGGGTTAAAAATAGCCAAAAAAGCCCAAATCCAAGACATTTGGATGTTGGACTTTTTCTTAACTTCGGTAATAAGTCCTCATTGAGAGATTTTCAACGATATATCATAAGTGGCACTTATTTTCATCGGTTCCAGAGTTATTGCTTAATAAAATTTTAAGTAATGGAATATTTGGATCTTACAAGGGGGAAGCACATCGGTTCGAATCCAACTTCATTTCCTTTTTTTAACGTTTTTTTTAAATTTAAATATATTGATTTATTAATCATTTTTAACCTCTGATTGTAAAAAAAGTTTTAACAAGAAAAATAATTTAATAATAAAAATAAAATTAGTGAAATAAAATTTTATGTACTTTTCATTTTAATTCAAACCTTTTTACAATCGGAAGTTAATAATTATTAATAAATCGATATATTTAAATTTAAGAAAAAAATATATGTATATATGAAGTCGGATTCGAACACGTTCTCGCTTACCAGATATCTACTTGAGCGACGTGAAATGAAATTAATATATAAACTATTATAAAATGCTAAGGAAAGTTTTAGGACAACTTTTCTTAAGTATAATTGAATATTGCGTGTTATTTGTAATGAAGACACGTGAACTGTGTGTATTATTCACACACGCAATATGGTTCAAATCGGTATCCCGAAGCCCATGCCTTCCCTTTGTTAGCTACAGTAACGTGGATCTTAATCGCCTTAAACTGATTTTACTTTTTATAGAAAAAGGTCACTAGTTATTTTCTTTCACAATTAAAAATAATTTGCTTAGAAAAACAATTTTTTTAAACGTTAAGCACGATTTTAGTATATTAGAATAATTTTATTTCCAAAGCCTATCTTGTTTTACCTTTTACACATTCTCAAAAACGATTTTCCGTAGAATATTGAAATTCTGTCTTTAGTACTGTTGTAACATCTAGTTGTGCACCACCTCCCATTTTTATTGTAGTCGACATTTAGAATGATTGAATGTTATGTTGGTAATAACCATATTTATTGTGTACGATTATTTAATATTAATTAAAAATTATAATTCAGAATTGTATTACTTTTTGGATTTTCTTAACAAAATCTTCTAAAAATTGTATATTTATTTTTTTAAAAATAATCTTATTTAATTAGTTGACAGAATAATAAAATACAATGTTATGTTGGTACTAACTGTACATTCAAATTAAAGCGATTGCTGAAAATTATTTATTAATTAGCGTTGATATTTGAATTCAGATAATTTCTTTTTAAATATTTGTATTTAGTAGAAAAATTATTCGCATTTTTAATAAGAATGATTTGTAAATTATTAATTTCAAAATATTCTATCCTTAAAATTTCTATTTCTATTTAATAAAAATGTATCTTTCAAATGAAGTCTTTTTGTTAAGGGGAAGTGATTCCGGTCGTCGAAAAAGTACGTAACTCGACTTTTTTTTATCTGTTTAACCTCCGGGGTCCACCAATAAGTATTGCTTCAGAGGACGAGATGAATGATTTGTAACGTGTGTCAAAATGCCAATGCTAACCGGAATTCGAACCCGGGACTTCCGGATGAAAGGCCGAGAGTGGTTACCACTCTCTGTACCACAGTGGTTACCACTCGCGCCACTGAGGCCGGCACTTAACTCAACTTGTAACACATATTACGCACTCGTGAAAATATGTAACTTTTTTCACTTGTGCGTAATATGCTTCTTACAACTCTTGTTACGTAATAACTATTCTAAATCAGTATTATTCGTATCTTCGTGAGTTGCTGCTTAACAAACTTTTCAGAATTCTGGTGTGTCGTGTAAACAAAAGTTAATAATAATTAAACTATTCCATTTAATGAACTGCTGTATACCGGTTAAATAAAGTTTAACCAGTATATGTTTAAATGAAGTCCCGCAAAAAATGTGTATATGTAATTTAATAAGCGTACAAGAACTCATGTGGTGTCCACATGAGATTTATAAACGTCACAATATTCAATCGTCTGAAACTTACTTTGCGTATCAATAAACCGTTGAGGTTTGTTTATTTCAAATTAATAACGATTACTAATTTCTAATAAATAATGATTATTAATTTCAAATATTATCATTTCATTCCAAACAGATAACTTTTAAAAATAAAGTGGTTATATGCAAATTAAGGTCGTTCAGAAAACCAGTATACACTTCAATATTCCATGTTAAATAGAAATGAAGTCAGTTTGATGTAAAACGAGACTTTTTCACTAAGAGTTGAATGAATTTTATATAAAATTTAAGATATTTCCCTAGATAACTTGATAAGTTGATCAAAATTTTCAAAAATATAAATTTTGTTCGAGTGAAGTGATGGATTACACGCTAGTGATAATGAATGTCGTCTTATCGATTATTATTGAGGGGGTTATAAGAACCCTCAACGATCAGTTTGAGGGTTCTTAAACCGTAAAAATTATTGTTGTCTTATCCATTAAAAAATTTGCAGAAGCCTGAACGGTTGGTGACGAGCCATTTTGAACTATTTTTATATCACCTGAAAATAATATATTACTCGGAAATTCGTCCTTATTCAGGCAAATTTCTTTAAATATTTATGACCGATTTACTTTGAAACAGTAAGTGTATGTCGCAGAGATCAGTTCTGCATCTCTGCAGACAAATAAATTGCACTGTTTAGTCAAATTCTCTAAACTTAGAGTTAAGGAAGAGGTTTGCCAAATTGTGTCTATGGTGTCTTGTTATGTGGAGATGAAACATTGTCGGTGAGGAAGAAGAAAATGGATTGAGCCGTTTGAGATGTGAATATAGAAAAGAATGGAAAAAGTAAGATGTACGTTATAGTGAGGAATAAGAAGTAATGAACAGGATTAAAGAAAAAAGAGAATTTAAGTACACAAAAAAAAACCGGTTAGGACATGTGGTTAGAGGAACTGAAATCATGGCAAATGTATCGCGAGGGTCAATAGAAGGAGAGTAGAAGCCATTTGAGCCGTGAAGATTGGAATCTACAAGGGGACGAAGGAGAAGACTTGGGATAAAAATAGATGGAGACAACCGGTGGTAAGGAACCTGTCGTCAGGACGATCGCCACCATAGGTTGATAAAATTAAAAATATAAATAGGAATAAAAGTATATATATTCTTATTAAAAAACATTTGAAAATATATATATTTTAATAAAGTATTAACTGTAACATTGTATAAATCATTTTTACTTCCCTATAGGAAGGAAGTACTGTAATCGCGAATAATTTCGGTTTTCAGATTTCAACGGTAAAATCGATTTTGACCATCCCTAATCCATTTTGACTGGTTTCGGCATGACGTCTAAACGTACGTGTGTACGTAAGTACGTATATATCTCGCATTACTCAAAAACGATTAGCCGTAGGATGTTGAAATTTTCGATTTAGGACTATTGTAACATCTAGTTGTACGTTTCCCCCTTTGATTGCAATCGTCTAAAACAAAAACGTTCAAAAAAGCCCAATATCCAATTTGTCTTGGAATTTGGACTTTTTCTTAACTGCAGTAATAAGCACTCATTGAGAGCTTTTCTACGATATATCATAAGTGGTACTTATTTTCATGGGTTCCAGAGTTATAGTCAAATAAAATTTTAATTAATTAAATATTTTTATCTTACAAGGAGAAGGCACATCGGTTCGAATCTGACTTCATTTCCTTTTTTAACGTTTGTTTTTTTTTTTTAATTTAAATATATAGGTTATTAATAATTAACCTCTGATTGTAAAAAAAAAAAATACAATAAATAATTCAATAATAACAATAAAAAACTACCTATTTATAAAAATGTGTATATATAATTTAATAGGCGTACAAGGAAGTCGTATGGTATCCGCATCAGATTTTTTCAATTTTTACCGTGCGATTTTCCCATTGTAAAAATTGTTAAAGTATACGTATAATTAATGTAATACGAGGTGAAATTTGTAAAAAGCCTACTTGAAATAGTGTTATTATTAGTATATTCTATGTTGATGAATTTTAACAGTTGCGTTTCTGGAGGGGTGAGATACTCTAGTAGAGGTCGGTTAGTTAAACGAGTCACGGGAGGGTGTAATCTATTGTATTTTAGAACAAATATATTTAACTTTGATTAATACTTACTTAATGAAAAATGTTCTGACATTTTTAATAACATTCTGTATGACGCAGTATTCATAAATTACAGAAAGAAACTAGAGAAAACACGCAAATTTTTATATTACTATTATTATAATTATCATTATTTTTCACTTTTTTTATTATTGTATTTTGCGAATATATATATTTTTATTACTTTCAAAGACATAAATAACTTTATTAAAAGTTTTAAATTTTAAATTAGAGTAATTTTTTTATGTAAAATGAATCTTCTTTTTTTCGTTACGCTGTGTTTGTTAATTTATTATTCTAAAAATACTGTTTACCTGAAGAAAAATTATTTAAAATTTATTTAACTTTATTTTACGTAAATATTTGCTGGTTTTTTAAACTAATTTATGTAACAAATAGTAACAAAATAATAATAAACGTTTTACGCAATTCAATCGATACATAAACAGTATTGCAAATCGTTAAAACAGACGCACAAGTGAGTAGCAAACACGTGGCACGTGTAAGGAAATGTTTTATAATTGTATTACATATTTATAAGTGCTACTATTATTATCAGATATACAGAGTGTATCACGAAGTTCTGCCGGAATTATCATAACCCGTTCTACCCATGTAAATAATAGAAAAAGTTCATATAAATATTTGTCCTAAAATGCTTCGTTTGCGAGTTACGACTAATGAAAGATTTCGCTCGGATTTCAGCTACCCTGGTGAAATGAGGTCGTACTAAAATTTTTAGAACGTTAATTAAGATGTAGAATTTGTGATTTCTTATGGTTGTTTCCATGAATAATCGAATAAAATAGGTTCCAGAACCGTATCTGCAGTAGGTTTTGAGAAATAGGAGGTGTGTGAGAAAAGTAATGAGACTGACTTTTTACTTACCAAAGTTTTTATTTTTTTCAAACAATATTATCCTCTTCAAAGTAGTTCCCTTGGGCAGCTATACACCGGCTGAGTCGTTGTTCCCACTCCTGATAGCAGCGCTGGAAGGCTTCAACTGGTCGGGCTTTTAACTGGTCGGTCACAGTCTTTTGAATCTTCTCCAGAGTTACAAAATGACGTTCTTTTAAGACATGTTTCAATTTCGGGAAAAGGAAAAAGTCACAAGGACTCATATCAGGTGAATAGGGGGTTAGAGGAACCGTAGGAATGCGTTTTGAGGTCAAAAATTCACTGATGGAAATGGCCGTGTGACACGGGGCATTGTCACTTGTCTGCAATGTCTGGTCTCACGCGAATCACTCTTTTCCTGAGCCTTTCAAGGAAACCTTTGTGAAACGCTTGGTTGACAGTTTGTTCTGAAGGAACAAATTCTTTATGTACGATACCACCCCTACTGTCAAAAAAGCAAATCGGCACGGTTTTGATCTTTGATTTGCTCATTCGACATTTTTTCGGTCGAGGATATGACGGAGCGTGCCACTCTTCGCTTTGCCGCTTTGTTTCAAGATCGTACTCAAATATCCAAGATTACTATTATTGTGATCACACGAATGAAGAATTCTTGATCGTTGTCAATCCTCTCAAGAAGATCAAGGGACACGTTTCTTCGATCGTCCTTCTGTTCCGTTGTGATGTTTTTCGGCACTAATTTCACACAAACCTTTCGTATGTCCAAATCGTGTGTCAAAATTTTATGTACGGTGAAAGTGTTTAAATTTAACTCTTCACTCATTATCCTTATTATAAAAGACGGTCTGATCCCACAAGAACTCTCACACGCTCAACGTTTTCGTCAGATTTTGAAGTTGAAAGTCTCATTGAGCGAGGTTGATCTTCAACAAGTTCTCGACCTTCCAAATATGATTTGTGCCGGCGGAAAACTCGTGCTCTTGATAAGCAATGTTTTTTGTTAAACGGGTAAAAACATGTAAAATTTTAAAACAAAATTTATAGAAAATTTAATTCTGAACAAAATGGTGTAAGATCAGTTGAATAATACAAATTTACAACATAAGCAGTACAGAAGTGTGGCACAGAATGTGTTGAAAATGTCGGGCTCATTTTTGAATATAAATAGGTACCAATAATGCAGTTTTTTCTAGTGTACTGCTTCTAAATAAAATTCGAATTTTTCTAAGTTTTCTTTGTTTTATTCAACTTATCTTACATCATTTTATTTACAATTAAATTCCTTACAATTTTTATTTTGACCGGGTTTTCATTTACCCTAAACAAATCAGTGAAATCTTTCACTAGACGTAACTCTCAACCCAAGTATTTTATGAAATATCTTTATAATGAACTTTTTCCATTATTTTCCCTAGTACAATAGGTTATAAATCCCGGGAGAACTTCGTGGTACACCTTTTTGTATATTTTTTCTCATAAGGTTGCTGGAGAGTTTGGCTCTTCTTTTTCCGATGGAATTTAACATTTTTTTCAGTTTTATTGTATTTGAAAAGATCTTTATTCTGAATTTGTATTCGTTTTCACCTAATTTTATTTGTTCTAGGATTTTCTCAAGATTTTACTGGGAAAAAATCCTAAGATAAATTTCATTTTGTTTTTATTGTATAAATTTTTATTTTTTATTTTAGTTTTGTTCGTTTATTTACATCATCAATTCTCCATCTCTACGATCGAAATCCGCTGGTTTTTTTTTTAAACGGGTTTTAACGTATTTTATTTATCGATTTTATTTTAATAGACTTTTTAACATAGGTCTTTCTTTGTATATTTATTTTTCTTTATACTTATTTACTTACATGTTGTAATTTTGAAGTGCATACGGCAATGTGGCTGTATATTAATTCTGAATTATATTTCTGATAAGTAAGCCTTTATTTTTGATAAACCATTTTTGTTATTATCTTTATTTAATTTTTTTTATTTAGCAATTTTTGATAAGTATGCCTAATAAACCGTTGATTATAACATCCAGAAAAATAAGCGTTACTCAGTGAAAGGTACAATAAATCTAATAGAGGATATTCACTCTAATAAAGGTAATTATTTCGAGTTAATATAACAGTCTGGCTATCTATTAATAAACTCGGCTCTCTACTTTAATAATTTAACTTTAGTTTTATTAAATTTTGTTAACCATACGCCATTTTTTATCAGAGCTTTAAAGTATTAAAAAATAAAATAATAATAATAATAACATAATAATGATAATTGAAAATGAACAAATTAATAGTAATTTAAATGATGAAACGATAACACTAAACCATTAAACATTATAAAAAACCCAAACAACTTTTGAATTTTTTGTTTTTTAATTACTACTAATTTAATTTTAAATGAGAGTTTCATAATTATAACTTTATACGTAAAATCATATATTTTTTTTTGTAAATTAATTTTATAGCCTTACACCAAATTTTTTAAGGGATTAATTTTCTAACAACTCATTTTGAAAAATAAATTAGCTTATTTTTAACAGACTTTTCGAAGAAAAGTACGGATTACTTTCGGTTGCACGATGAAATTGGGGGTAAAATTGTTTTTTCTTTACGTTTTGTGGTATGAGGAGTATGAAAATACCGTTCATTTAACATATAATTTTAAAATAATACATATAGGCCTATGTATAAAGTTTGTGGCTCAAAAATCTACAAAACTACTCGATCAATTTCATTTAAATTTATACATATTGTAGTAGAGTATCTGAGGTTGTTCATGTAAAATTTTATGAAGATTGGTTGAGTCGTTCTTCAGTTACCCTCAATTTAAGGTCGATAACAGATAACGTAACCTCAGTTATAGGTAATTTTTCGATCGTATTGTGAAATTCGGGAGTAAAATTTAATTTTCTTTACGTTCTGAGGTATGAGGATTACGGAAATACGAGGTGTGTGAGAAAAGTAATGAAATTGGTAACACTGCGAGCGATCTGGCAACGCTGTGTCTGCCGGTCCGTGCTAGACCGGTTTGTTCATCCCTTCCACATGCCCAGTACGAGTTTCAAATTCGTTCAGCCAACATATTATTTTTAACAGCGCCATCAGTGAAGTTGAGTTTTTGTTGTGTGTTACGAAAATGGATCATCGTAATTTAGAGCGACGTTGTGCGATCAAGTTTTGTGTAAAACTAGGGGAATCCGCGAGTGCGACCTTTGAAAAGTTGAAAAAAGCCTATGGGGAACGTTGCTTATCAAGAGGACAAGTTTTCCGCCGGCACAAATCATTTTTGGAAGGCCGAGAACATGTTGCTCAACCTCGCTCAGGGAGACCTTCAACTTCGAAATCGGACGAAAACGTTGAGCGTGTGAGGGTTCAGACCGTCGTTTAACAGTAAGGATGATGAGTGAACGGTTAAATTTAAACGCTTTCACCGTACATCAAATTTTATATACCACCCGTACCATTCATGTACACAATTTTGTGCTTAAAAGCCTCCAAAACTACTAGAATAATTTTATTGAAATTTAAATATGCCATAGTAGTGTATCTGAAGCTGTGCGTGTGAAAATTTTATGAAGATTGGTTGAGTCGTTCTTGAGTTACGCTCAATTTAAGGTCGACAACTGACAACGTAACTTCAATTTGAGATTGTTGTCTGTTGTCTATATTTATTATTTTCAGTTGGATGTTTAATTTTTTATATCTTCTCTACTGTCAATACTATCAGTAGATCTGCAACAGTAGCAGACTACTCCAGTCAGAGGATACATAACTTCTTCAGGTATTAGTCGTCTATCCTTCGGGATATAGCGACAATCTCACAGACGCCTTAATCATATTAACACAAAACCAACTTTTGCTCGAGGAAAACAATCATCGATTAGATTCCTAAAGCGTTGATTAGGCTTCTCTGTTATCGGAACTGGGTAACATATAGAAGTATCCAACCGATTTATAAACTGTTGAGTCAGGGGTCAACAAAGAACAACAATTAGAATTTTTTTTGATTTGATTATTAGAGACATAAATTAAAAATTTACCTATATACTCCTTTATATATAAAGACTGTATCACGAAATTCTTCCGGGTCTTTAATAACCTACGTATTCTACTCGTGAAAATGATGGAAAAAGTTCGTATAAATATATGTCCTGTAATGCTTCGTTTGCGAGTTACGGCTAGTGAAAGATTTCACTTGTATTTCAGGTATCCCGGTGAAATAAGGTCGTACTTAGATTTTTATGAGGTAAATAAAATAAGTCTCAGAACCGTATTTGCAATAGTTTTTGAGAAATTTGGGGTTAAAATCAATAAATTGGGTAAAAACACTATTTTTAATGTTTGACGTACATTAACTTTGTTAAACGGGTAGTAAACTCATAAAAATTTAAAACAAAACTTGTAGCTAAGTTAATTCTGAACAAAATGGTGTACGATAACTTGAAGAAACAAAAAAAAGTTAGAAATATTAAGATTTTTCAGATGTAATGTTTTATTAAATACATATTGTAATGTACCGTATAGTAATATATACTAGTATATATATATATATATATATATATATATATATATATATATATATATTGACGCAAAGCAAAATTATTTCGTATGCGTTTAAATTTTAATATAAATATTCTGTGAAGCGTTCGCGACTTCCAATGATCATATCCTGTGGTCTTTAAATTAACCAAAATTCAGTATTACACGCTGTTTAATAATTTATTAACTTAATCCGCTGAATTACAATTGCATAAATTATAATAAACAGGTTTATTATAGTAAGTTTAACATTAGAGTTTATTCCAATTATTGTATGAAATATTTTATTATTTTACAACTTCATTATTTTCGCGTTATTAATTTAAAGTTGCTGCAATGTACGTCACGAATAAACTTTTTTGTTAATATTGGTGGTTTTAAATGAATGACGTTTACCAAACATTTTGTCTAATATTGCACAGCAAGAACTAATAGGTATTGGCAAAAATTTACAATAGATTAAAATTATCTTTTCTAAATAATGTCTATATGTATATAAAATAAATCCTTAAATCTGAAAAAATAAATAAAAAGTTAAAAAAAAATTACAGGATGCTCATGTTTTGTAAATGTAAACGTTTATAGAAATATTAAAAAACTTTTCTCTAAATTTACTAACTCGTAACTTAGTACCAAATTCAAGAGTCACAATTTGAAGAACATGAATGCAGTTACTTTTTATTGCGGTTTTATTTCAAATATTCGTATATTTTTACTTCCTTGTACAAACTAAAGGAAGTATTGTGATCGCGAAAAATTTCAGATTTCAACGGAAATATCCATTTTGATCATCGTGAAACTATTATGACCAGTCTCAACGTGACGCCTGTACGTACGTATGTACGTATGTATTTCGCATAACTCAAAACGATTAGCCATAGGATGTTTACATTTTGGATTAGGACTGTTGTAATATCTAGTTGTGTACCTCCCCTTTTGACTGCAATCGACTGGACCAAATATGTCCAAAAAAGCCCAAAATCCAAATTTGGTGGATTTTGGACATTTATTAATTGCATTAATAAGAGCTTAATAAGAGCTCTTATTAATAAGCATTAATAAGAGATTTTCAACGATAAATCGTAAGTGATACTTATTTTCATTGGTTCCAGAGTTATAGCCAAATGAAATAATAATTAATGAAATATTTGGATCTTATAAGGGGAAAGCACATCAGTTCGAATCAGACTTCATCTCCTCTTGTTTTCACTTTTTTTTAAATATATTGTTTTATTAATAATTATTACGTCTAATTGTAAGAAAAATGTTTACTATAAATAATAGGTTTACTAATAATAATAATTCAATAATAACAGTAAAAAAAAGAATAAAATAATGTAAGATAACGAAATAAAATTGTATGTACTTATCATTAAAAAAAAAATGGTGTATATATAATTTAATAGGCATACAAGGAAGTCTGTGCCAAAATGTTGTCCTCCTAGCCAGCGTTTCATGAAATCAAAGAGGTGAAAGTCGGATGGAGCCAATTCCGGGCTGTATGGTGGGGGATCAAACAGTTGCCAACGAAAACGCTGCAGGAGCTTCTTTGTCACAGACATCGAGCTGCAGACCAGCGTGGAAACACGGCTGAAAACACAGGCGGCTCCGTTCTATTACGAGGGTATTGGAAAGTTGGTACCACGCTACGACAAATGTCTAAATCGGATTGGCGACTATGTAGAGAAATAGCGTAACTATGTAAGTACTTGGTATAAATAAAAATTTGTTTATTTTCACTGTGGTTTTAATTTAGTAACCGATCGAACCTTGAAAAAAAATAACCCTCGGACTTTCACCTTATGATTGGTTGGAATCTTGTGTCTGATAATGATAAGAATTACTCTCACCTTATGATTGGTTAAAAAACACCGAATTCGATTGGTTGGAATTTCGGACCTGATAATGATAAGAATTACACTCCCTTATGATTGGTTAAAAAATAAAGAATACGATTGGGTGGAATTTTGTTTCTGATAATGATAAGAATTAGTCTCACCTTATGATTGGTTAAAAAACAAAGAATACGATTGGTTGGAATTTCGGACCTGATAATGATAAGAATTACTCTCACATTATGATTGGTTAAAAACAAAGAATAAGATTGGTTGGAATTTTGTGCCCGATAATGATAAGAATTATGAGAGTTGTTTTTTCAAGGTCCGATGGGCCACACAATTAAAACCACAATGAAAATATAAAGCTTTTACATTGTTACGCTATTTCTCTACATAGTCGCCACTTCGAATTAGACATTTGTCGTAGCGTGGTACCAACTTTCCAATACCCTCGTAATAGAACGGGGCCGCCTGTGTTTTCAGCTATTTTCTACGCTGGTTTGCAGTTCGATGTCTGTGCCAAAAAATTGTCCTCTTAGCCAGCATTTCACGTGAGGAAAGCGGTGAAAATCAGATGGAGCCAATTCCGGGCTGTATGGTGGGTGAATAAGAGTAAGTGGAGAGGAATGTTGTCATCAGGCATTGTCTTTCTTCATGACAATCGTCGGCCGCACACTACAGCTGTAACAAAGAAGCTCCTGCAGCGTTTTCGTTGGGAAGTATTTGATCCCCCACCATACAGCCCGGAATTGGCTCCATCCGATTTTCACTTCTTTGAACCTTCTGCTAATAAATTAAGATAATGTTTTTTTACGAAATATTCATCGTATTTATTAATTTATATAATATTAATCCCCTTGTTACAATGAACGTGAAGGACGATTCATCAAGTCCAAAGAAACCAGGACTGTTTTCTTTTACATCGATTTAACGTTGTTCTTGAAATTAAAGAGAAAATTTAAGGTAATGAAAATAAACTATTCGTTCGTAAACATTGCAATCCTAAAAGCAAATGGTTTAGGCATTTGAAAACCCAAAACCATTTAGATATTCTTTAATATTCAAGTTGTGCAGCCAGCTTTTTCCATTAAAATATCTATAAATCAAACTTATCTACGCGAATTTTTAATTTTAAAATTGAAAGTGCATATTTATACAATGACTGTATCCACAAACTTCAGCAAGATAATACAACTATACAAATTTGATATGAAAAGCTTAATTATTAGTCAGGTGTCAATTTCCCTACATTAAATAAATAAATTAAAATAAATTATTTCTCAATGTGTCAAATATTTTGACACTATTAATGTGTCAAATATTTTTTATTAATTTTTTTTCTGTTTGTTTGCAGTAGTTAATTTTATTTGAACTTTTTTAATCGATATCAAAAATATTTATGGTTTATATTTGTATCATCTATATTCTGTAATAACTATGATGAATTTTTATTCAAAAACATTTGTTAAATACATATGTATATATTTTTTACATTTTTTAATTAGATAAAATGTTACTTTTATTGTGAATAGATTGAGACTTTTTTTTTTTTTGTCTTCAGTCATTTGACTGGTTTTATGCAGCTCTCCAAGATTCCCTATCTAGTGCTAGTCGTTTCATTTCAGTATACCCTCTACATCCTACATCCCCAACAATTTGTTTTACATACTCCAAACGTGGCCTGCCTACACAATTTTTCCCTTCTACCTGTCCTTCCAATATTAAAGCGACTATTCCAGGATGCCTTAGTATGTGGCCTATAAGTCTGTCTCTTCTTTTAACTATATTTTTCCAAATGCTTCTTTCTTCATCTATTTGTCGCAATACCTCTTCATTTGTCACTTTATCCACCCGTCTGATTTTTAACATTTTCCTATAGCACCGCATTTCAAAAGCTTCTAATCTTTTCTTCTCATATACTCCGATCGTCCAAGTTTCACTTCCGTATAAAGCTACACTCCAAATATATACTTTCAAAAATCTTTTCCTGACATTTAAATTAATTTTTGATGTAAACAAATTATATTTCTTACTAAGGCTCGTTTTGCTTGTGCTATTCGGCATTTTATATCGCTCCTGCTTCGTCCATCTTTAGTATTTCTACTTTCCAAATACAAAATTCTTCTACCTCCATAATCTTTTCTCCTCCTGAGATTGACACCTCATTTTTTTAATATGATTTCAAATAACCGTGTTATAACTATAAAAAATAATTCAAAAATAAATTCTGAAGGATTTTTTTAGCCTTTTTTTTTTGTTAATACCTTCAGAAAAAATTGAATCTGATAGCAAGACAACTAACTGGTTATTCATTTTATTTTTTAATGTATTTATTTTCTTCCCAACAAGTTTTTCCCGCTACTGCTAGGTCTGGATATGTGTGTGTGTATGTCTGTGCATGCGTGCGCCCGTGTATTAGATTAGCAACTGCAATCACCGGCTTGCCAGGCTGACGTAGCTGCAAATATAGTGCAATGTAAGCGTAAATGTAACTGTCAACATCAAGACTACACCTGAGAATGGTGAATGTATATGGAATAAAAAAAATCTGATGTGGACGCCTATTAAATTACATATACACATTTTTAAAAGTACCTAAAATTTTACTTCACTAATAACTTTTGATTGTTTTTTCATATGTTTTTTTATTGTTATTATCGAATTATTATTTATTGTACAACTTTTTACAATCAGAGGTTCATAATTATTAATAAATTAATATATTTAAATTGAAACAAAAAGTTAAAATAAAAAAAGGAAGTGAATTCGGATTCGAACCGATGTGGCTTTCCTTTGTAAGATCTAAATATTTAATTAATTAAAATTTTATTTGCGTGTAACTCTGAAACCAATGAAAATAACAACACTTATGATATATCGTTGGAAATCTCTCAATGAGAGCTTATTACTGCAGTTAAGAAAATGTCCAAAATCAAATTTTTTTTAAATTTTGGGCTTTTTTGGACACTTTTGGCTCAGTCGATTGCAATCAAAAGGGGGAAGTGCACAAGTAGATGTTACAACAGTCCTAACTCCAAGTTTTCAACATCATACGGCTAATCGTTTTTGAGTTATGCGAGATACATACGTACGTACGAACAGACGTCACGCCGAAACTAGTCAAAGTGGATTTGGGATGATCAGAATGGATATTACCGTTGCAATCTGAAAACCAAAATTTTTCGCAATTACAATACTTCCGTGTACTAAAAAAAGATTTATTTGTAGGGAATTTTTTAAAGACTTTTCGAAGAAATTACTTTCGATCGCATTGTGGGATCGGAGGTTGAAGTTTAATTTTATTTACGTTTTGAGATGTGATGAGTTCCGTTCACTTAAATTGTAATTTCCTTATATATATAGAGGCCTACGTACAAAATTTGTAGCTCAAAAATCCCCAAAGCTACTCGATCAATTTTATTGAAATTTAGATGACGTAGTATTGTATCTGAAGTTGTGCACGTAAAAATTTTACGAACATAATTTTTGTCGTTCATGAGTTACACTCGTTTTGTGACAACATAATCTCAATTTGAAGTATTTTTTCGGCACGTGGTGGGTTGGGATGGTAATAAATTTTTTTTACGTTTTGGTACGACTATTACTAAAATACTATTTATTTTTCATTTTTTCATGTTTCATGAAGGTCATTTTTAATACTAAAATTATTAATGTAATTCTTTTTTTAAATTAAAAACAATATCTATTTTTACAATTACTATAATAATAAAATACTTCCGTCATAAAAGGAGGAAATTTTTTTTTAATGAGAAATCATAAAATTTTGCGGCTCGAAAAATTTCAAAACTGCTGGTCAATTTCATTGAAATTTAGATATGATATAGTAGTGTATATGACGTTATGCATTGAAAATTTGATAAGATTGGTCGACTCGTTCCTCGTTCTTTAGTTATGCTTCAATTTAAGGTCGGCAACAGACAATATAACCTCATTTTTAGGTCACATATTTATGATAACCTCAAATTGAGGTTTGTGTAGCGGTGTATTTTTTATACGTGCACATGCAGTGTTACAGTGGTGAGCGACTTGAAACTTGATGCTCGTTTCTAGGGTCAGCTCCTTAATCGAACCCATGTAGTGCGGTGTTCTCTGAAAATCAATGCGTTTCTGACTGCGAAAGAGTGAGGGTATCGGAAACAAAAAGTCATTCTCCTTGTGCAGAACTGAAAAGAGGTTTTTTTAATTGAAATGAATTACAACCGAAAGAAAAATATTTGGAGTAGAAGTATAAATATTTTTTATTAAATTTTTTTCTTAAGAAAAAATAATAACTGTTAAATATTCTTCATCTTTAATAATTTTATATGTAAATACAGTTCCTGTAAAAAGGATAAAATGAAGTAAAGAGAAATATTAATAATAATTATTATTATAAAAGAAATGATTTTAGAAGGAAGAACGCAAAAAATAAATTTAACATATAAAAGAATAAATAGAATATCAATAGTAAATAATGTATACAAATATAATCTGTCTGTCTGTCTCTCTCTCTCTCTCTCGCTATATATATATATGTATATGTATATATGTATATGTATAAAGAGAGAAAGAGAGAGAGAGAGAGAATGATTGAGGAAGAGAAACGGAGTGTAACTGAGAGACAGAGTTGATAATTATTTCTTTTTTTTTGTACTTTTATCTCATTTTTATTATGAAAATAATTTATGTAAAATGAGTAGAAAAAGAAGAGATGATAGTAGGAAAGATCTATTTAAATAAACACACAGCGTCTAAGAAAAATAATAAAAATGGTTTGAAATCTAACATAAATATATTTTTTTCTTTTTAATTTCAGTTTCCCTTTGAAAAAATGAATAAAACAGTATACTTTTTTATTTTTTTATAAATAATTGACTCATACATGCCCAGATGTGAGCGTACGTACGTCTATAAACACAAAAGTTAATAAGTTTCATTATACTGTGGGGTTCGGTTGTATAATTTCTGCTTCCAAGTATTCACTTTTAATGTGTAGTCTACTGGTTAAAAGGTGCTAAAAGGATTAAATAATTAAAAAAAGGCAAAAATCTGAAAGAAGTAACATCTTCGTTAAATCTTTTCATATAAAATTTGTATAAAAGTACACATAAATTATTACACAAATAGAATTTAAAAAAAGCCACATCAAATTCTTTTTATTTAATTGCGTCCTCGCAGATTTTTGTATATTTCTACGTATAATAAATATATGCAGTATTTTACAGTTGACTCCAGATAGCGTGAAAGCTTCCCCTGCTCCTTTTTTTATGCTATTACAAGACGAACTCTCCTTTAAACGTCACATTTATAATGTACAGTATTGTACAAATGACTTTAAATCGCATGATTTCCTTCACTCCTTTTTTCATGTTGCAGAACGTAATTTTCAATATTCAAATGAATATACATAATCCTTTTTTTAAAATTAAACAATATCTATTTTATATAATTTCTATAATAATAAAATATCTCCGTCATGGGAGAAATTTTTTTAATGAAATAAATCATTAAAAAAAGAATAATAATAATAATAATAATAATAATAATAATAATAATAATAATAATAATAATAATAATAATAATAATAATAATAATAATAAAGTGTTTCACGTAAACGCATTTGTAAAATATTATTTATTAAAAAGAAATTAAACTTAATTCCAGTTTTTTCTGTAAGTATCGACCACTTAAGATTGACTTCAAATTATGGAAAATCGTCTACAAGTAATTTATTAACCTTTAATTTGATGTTAATTTCAAAATGTTGGAATTTAAAGAAGAATTGAAAAAGTGATTTTTTAACTCTTTCTTTGGAGAAAATCGGCTCACTCTGAACCCGGTTTCCACTACCGGAGGAAGGATGACCGCTTTCCGTTCTTACTCATCCTGACTCCGTAGAGGAAGACACCCTCCAAATGGTAGTTTCGGTCGCCACGTCAACCCCTCCGTACATAGCCCTTATGGGCTTTACCGGAAGTCATCTTCAGAATCTCCGCAAAAGGCATCTCTCAGTTTTGTTGTTGCCTCAGTCAGGATGCCACCGATGCGAATAACGCATATGATATTCCAATCGGTGTAGTACCAGGAAATGAACTGTTTAAAACGAAACATCTATGTCGAGTCTTTACCAAAACTAGGTGAGATGAAGGAACTGAAATTAAAAACGCAACCACCTATCCTGATAGGTTAAAAGTTGAGTCTAACACGTAACCATAACGTAACGCAAAAAAAAATTCCTTTCACCAGATTTCACCAGTGCTAAGTAGAGGATAAAAAAGATTTTTACTTTAAAGTTAAGAAAAACTTCAAATTTACTTAATTACCTAACTACAGGCACAGTCCAGATGTTGATGGATCATCATGGAATTTGCCGTATAATTTTAAATCGTCTATATAAAGAAGGTGGGTTTAGTTTTTCTGATCCGTGGTCCCCCTATCCATGGTCTGTGACTTTGGGTATTGTGACATGATATTCATGGTCTATTTTGTTAAAAGTTTTGGACTAATGCGAGTACAAAAAGCAGTGGAAAAAGTAAGTCTGCATAGGAATACACAGCGACGAATGTTAACATTGCCCACAATCTCTCCTCCTGATTTCAATTCAGTTTTTCAACTATCCATTGCTTTTCTAACAAATTACCGGATGTTGATGATTCTTACTATTTCCAAGCATTTTAGGATCCAGTCATGTTGTAAGGAGTCAAGAGCTTTTCTATAATCTAATCCAGGCCGTGTGCAAGTTTATTTATTTAGTGTCTTTTATAATTGTCTATAATAACTTTGCCAATGTCGAGTAGGTCTTTTCTTCCTTTTGAATTTTGTTTGTGCCTTTTTTGTTGTGGTGGTTAGAGGTTGTTCTTTTCTAGTTGTCCTGTTGTTGCGTCAGATATTATTCCTGTTATTAACTTGAAAACGGTAGAAAGACAGGTTATTGGTCTAAAGTTGCTTGGCATTGCATCTTTTTCTTCATATTTTACTCTTAGCTCTTTCGAGTTGTTAACCATTTGTTAATTTCGCCTCCCAGTAACAAAGCGTTGAATTGTTCGGTTATTTTTGGGTGTAGGGGGGGTCAGATATTTCAGCCAAAATCCGTATAGTTTATCCAATGTCTAATGTTATTGGTAAAGTACACGGCTTATAACGAATGATAACGATAAAAGTAATTAAACGGGAAATTTTTCTAACGACAAATCTTGTTAAACGTTATAATATTATATTACTAAATGTTAAAAACAAAGATTTTTTTGGTGTTTGTCCTGTTTTATTATTGTATGAATAAAACTGAATCAAACCGTTTTATATTTCATGTAAATATTTTCTGTTATTCCAAAAATAAATTTATGGTAAATTAATGAATTCTGACAATATGAAGCGTAAATAACATATTAAGATAACGAATCTTGATGAATCGGTTTTCAATTGTAATCTGAATTGTTTCTTCATTAAATTAATAAAACGTTGATTTTCGTCTTTTTTAAATCTAAATTAAAACATTGATATTCTATCGCAACCCGTTTTTTTAGTGTTTAAAAGTTTTATATAAGCCATCAAAATTCAGCTTTAAAAAATCTTTTTGTGGTATGCAAACTGCTACTGTTTCAAAAGATTGAAACAACTTTTTAATTGTATTTTCATTCATTAATTGTATTTTGATTTCTTAATTGATAATTGATTATTTTATTGCAATTATTTATTTATTTTATTATAAATTATATTCTTTTAAATACGATGTTTTTGTTTTTATGGCAACGCAATATAGTTTTTTATCAGTGTATATTAATTACGTGGATTCAGTCGTCTTTAAAATAATTTGAGCACATATTAATTTGATCAAGTGTAAAAGCAAAATAACGTAAAAAAAAATCTTTGTCGATAACGGCGTAATCATTACTTCGCTAACACGGCTTAGATAAGCATTAAAACCCAGTGTTACGATTCTTTGTTAAAAGAGTCCTCACCAAAGTTACTTAGACTCGACTAAGAAGTTAGTTTTTCCCGACCTTCCTATCTATTATGGCCTGTCGTAAAACTGCCCCATAATTTAAATCTGTCGCAGCTGATACGATGATTTTATAAATAAAATTAATAATAACAATTTATTAATAAAAGGAATAATTTTTTTTTTTTTAAATTAAAATTTATTCTTATTTCTTCTACTTGATAATGACATTTCATAAATTACTCAAATCCTTCAACACTGAATTCTAAATCATGTAACAGGTTATTATTATTTTTTGAGTTAAACCTTTTGGCCAGCTACCAAATCGATTTCTCTAACAGACTGCTGAATGATGTTATGAGTGAAAGTTAGAGTTAATTAAAATTTTCTTTTAATTTTTTTTTTCATTGCAGTCGAACAATTGGATCAACAGATATTGTAAAATGAAACTATTCAGCACCAGATCTTTACTTTTTGCTTCTGACCCCTTTTTTTAATACCCTTTGCTCGGTTCACCCGGGTGGTTGAGGGAAGTTTTGACCTGTGTCGATATTTATGTTATCAACTAATTTGGTAGCATGACATTTTTAGGGAAACGTCAAGGAAATTAGTTTTCCTTGACGTTAGTTAAAGTGCCTAATTTTTGCCACTCTATTTCATACGTTTTTTTTTAGTATACTCCAGTCAGGTTTGACTTATACTTTCCTCAATAATTTATTCTATCTTAAAAATGATATATCTTTAAATAATTTAATTTTCTTTTATTTTTAAATCTTCTTTAAAAGTTGTCTAAAACAAACTTGAAATCGTTCCACCAAACAAATTTCCGCTTTAAAATTATATTTTAATAATTATATATTATTAAAATGAAATATTATTATTATTAGCGTCTCGACCTTTCATCTACGGGTCCTGTGTTCGAATCTCGGTCAGGTATGGCATTTCATACTCTAAAAAATTCCATTGTATGTTCTAATTTTACTTTTTATTGTATGGTTATTCCCACATTGGCTTCTCTGTTTGTAAAGGTTTTTGTATAACATTCTACGGCGAATTAATTCATGAAGCGTAGAAAAAAATCGAACCAATTTAAATAAAGATTTTTAACATATATACATTCGATTTGAAATTTTTCATTGTATGAAATCGATTAAAAAAATTATAAATTTTTATAAAGTTATTAGAATAAATAAAATAGTTTTACCTTGTGAGAGGTATAATTTGTTTACTTAAATATAAATGTCCCTTTCGGCACGTCGGAAGGTGGAGGTAGATGTTCATCGGTGCTATGTATGGGTTAAAAAAGATTTCCACCTTAAAGTTAAGAAAAACTTCAAATTTACTCAATACGACAACGGTTGCATGTGAAAAAATTTCACGTATTAAGCGTACGACAAGCCCCATCTTCTTACAATTCCAGCAACATTTTGATCATCCTTTGCCGTAAGGGTTGATCATATCATAAATTGTTTCAGATAAAGGTTTTAGGTAATGTTTAGAGGATTAACGACCAGTTTAAACCGCCTCGATACTGTCCCTATTAAGGGAGGTATGATTCTTTATTTTCTTTGAAACCTCATTTTTTCAACCCTCTGGGTCAATGGTTGGTGATATCAAAATACTTTACTTACTTAAGTTTTAGGCCCTTATCCAAGAAATAGCAGTAACTTTAGACTAATTCGATATTTTACTTAATAAGAAAGTTATAGCAATATTTCGGTTTTTTCAAAAAAGCCCCCTCCCCTATTTCCATCCCTATGGTCCGATTTTGGCCTTTAACGAACTCGACCGAGATTTTAGGACGAGTTATTTGTAATGAACAATTTGAAATTGCTTAGCGCAAATTTACCGCAGTTATCGTGTTCACAAGAAAGTGAAATGCATATATATATATAAACTTTTGAACTGACGGTGGTTTTGGGGTCTGGGGGCTGTGAAACGCGAAGATATGTCGAAATTTTCCCGAAGTCGAATCATGATACCCCTTAAAATAGGTCGTTTTCTTATGAAATCTACCTAAAAGAAACGCTTACGTTTTCCAGATGGTTAATTTAAAATAACTGATTTTTACAGACTTACCGTATTTTTTTCTTTTTTACACTACCGCCCAAAAAGGAGTTACTGTATTTAGGGTGTATGTATGAATGTATGTTTGTTCCACCGTAGCAGCTGAACCGATTAAGATGTATGACCACGCGTTGGAATCCTTATGTTACCGGGAGTGTCATAATATATATATATTTATTAATATAGCCCCCCTCACTCTCTCTCTCTCACTCACTCTCTCTCTCTCTCTCTCTCTCTCTCTCTCTCTCTCTCTCTCTCTCTCTCTCTCTCTCTCTCTCTCTCTCTCTCTCTCTCTCTCTCTCTCTCTCTCTCTCTCTCTCTCTCTCTCTCTCTCTCTCTCTCTCTCTCTCTCTCTCTCTCTCTCTCTCTCTCTCTCTCTCTCTCTCTCTCTCTCTCTCTCTCTCTCTCTCTCTCTCTCTCTCTCTCTCTCTCTCTCTCTCTCTCTCTCTCTCTCTCTCTCTCTCTCTCTCTCTCTCTCTCTCTCTCTCTCTCTCTCTCTCTCTCTCTCTCTCTCTCTCTCTCTCTCTCTCTCTCTCTCTGTGTGTGTGTGTGTGTGTGTGTGTGTGTGTGTGTGTGTGTGCGTGTGTGTGTGTGTATGTGTGCGTGTGCGTGTGTGTGTGTGTGTGATTTTCCGGTTGAAGCACAAACTTTAATGAATAAAATTAATGAACTGTGAGCCTCTATCACTTTGAGAGCTGGGTTTGAACTAAATTATTCGAATAACTAATATTACAAATGATATGAAATAAATTATATAATATTATATTAAATATACGTTAAATAAATTAAAAAAATTTCTGTTTAATATTAATGCGCTTCCCGAAGACTGCGTGTGGTGATGAGGTGATGTGAGCAACTCGTGCGAGGCTAGACCAATTATCATCCTCCTACTGGTAACAAACGGGGTGCCCCTGGGGCGCTGTTTTGGAAGGTGCAGTAGGGTGCTCTTATAGTATCCCGCATACAATCGTCCGATTTTCAAAATTCAAACGAGGCATTTGTTAGTAGGTTTAAAAGCTATCTTTTGCTTGCATCAGGTACATTCTCGATCTATTTTAAATTCAAACGTTGTTTACTAGTATAATACATAATTATGATGAAACCAAACCAGAACAAAAAGAGCATTGTTTGTAGGCAATGGTTTTTTTGCGGCAGTCGTGTTTTTTTTTTAATTTTTAATATTTATCTACCTCATATTTCTGAATATTGTGAATATTTTGAATAGTTGAAATACAGACTAAAATTATGCGAGCCAAAGATTGGTGTAAAAAAATGATTGTATTTAATTATATGTTTATAGCTGTTAAAATTTATTTAATGATTTGAAAAATATTGTGTATTTTTCATAAAACATTATATATCGTAACAAGTTTGGTATAGCGGGCCTGAGTAACGGATTCCTACCAATTATTATGAAAGTAATATAAAGTATAAGAATTGCAGGAATCCAGACAGGGGCAAAAAAGAGAATCCGTTTTGTAAAATATAGGTCCGTTTAACAATCGCCCTATGTTATACTGTCCGCTAACACACAATGAACACGTGTTGTACGATGAGAAGAGACGATATTTGGAATTCATGGGAACAAAAACCTCGGTCAATTGTTCTCACGCTTCGACTTGGGTCCGGTCCGGTAGGTAAAGAGGTTAGAAGTAAAAATAATCAGGATAAGACCAGCTAAAAAAGAATTCTATTATAACCAGTCTGCCAGGCGTTACGACATCAGACCCGCAAGGGCAGTTCTGCGAGGAGAGGCTGCGAGTTGTGTGGATTCGGCGGAGTTCTGCGAAACAGTCCAGCGACACGTTACGGCGACGGTCCAGCAAGGAGAGTCCTGAATCCAGTCCGTCGTGTGGATTCAGCGGAGTTTTCGAAATAGTCCAGCGATACGTTACGGCGACGGTCCAGCAAGATGAATCGAGTCCGATACGAGTAAGGTGACGCCACGAGTAAATCAAATTATAAAATAAATACTATCCGTGAGTTACAATAAAAGTATAAGTGTATAGGTGAAAGAAATAATGCGATAAACTTCATTCGTAAACTGTTAGGGTAGATAGCAAAGGTATTTGCAAGTGAACAGTATAAGTTTATTTGTTAATAGAAGACTAATGGTTAAAAAGGGTTAAGACTAGCAGTTTCTTTTGTTAATGTGTTTATTTTTTTGATCTTGCGTATAATCTTTATCACTCACTATTTGATTTATAATATCTTGATTGTTAATCTTTGTTGATTACGCTCTGTTTTTATGTCATACGTACTGTTTTGATTATGTATTATCTCATATACTTTATTACGTACAGGGTGTCCCATATAAAACGCAGCCCATCAATCACTCATCCATGAAATTTCAAAAGTCAAGCGTACTCCCCTACTTGTTACTGAAATGGACTCGTCCAACATCTGAACATCGCGGCGACGCTGTAGAACACTACCGATAGTAACAATAATGCGATCATAACGTTCAGTGTATCGCTAGAGACAAGATGGTGTTTTCGCTAGATGAACGTGTTTTCATTGTGAGTCGTACTTCAGTACAAAATCAGCGGTCGCAGTGCAAGATTTGTTTCGCCATAAGTACCCAGACAAGCCGGCTCCTAACAAAACATCAGTATTAAGGTTTGTCGCAAAATTTAGAGAGACCGGTTCTGTTAATAACAAGGAACACAAAACATGAGCGTCAGTGTTGAATACAGATACAGTCGCTGAAATCAAAGACCGATTACTCGCCTCGCCAAATAAATCGATCAGACGTTTGTCTGCTGAAATTAATTTATCTAAATCGACTGTTCATCGGGCGACCAAACGATTACAATTACCACCTTATCGCATTCAAACGGTTCATCGACTTCTTGAGCCCGACAAAGAAAAACGGCTACAATATTGTCAACGGTTCCGTCGATTTCTGCGTGAGGGAATTAACGTTATGGATTCGTTATTTTTCACAAATGAAGCACGGTTTCATTTGGACGGTTACGTAAACATCCAAAACAGTAGTATTTGGAGCGCTGAAAATCCCCACGTTTATCACGAAAAACAATTACACCCGCAGAAGTCGGGCGTGTGGTGCGCGATATCGCGGAAGAAAATAATCGGTCCTATTTTTTTACATTACACCATTAATGCAGAACGATATCAGGATATTTTATTTCAGTTCATCGCACTTTTGGAAGAGGAAGACGGGCACTGCCGGCTACAACATGACGGTGCGACATCGCATTACGCAGGTTCAACTTCTGATTTCGTCGAGGAATTCTTCGGTAATCATGTTATCGGTCGAGGCTTGTGGCCACCAAGATCTCCAGATTTGACTGCGGCGGATTTTTTTCTATGGGTTTACCTCAAAGAAAAAGCCTTGAACACCACTTGAACAATTGAAAGTCAATATTGAACAAGCTGTATTAAATATCCAGCTATAAACTTTGAAAAAAGTTGCAAGAAACGCTGTAAAAAGAATTGAAGCTTGTATTCAAGAAGATGGCGGCCACTTACAACATTTACTCTAAATGTAAGGTAATGGATGGTAATAATAAAAATTACATTTACATTTACTCATGCCTTTTTATTATTTCAATACCTACCAATATAAGGTTGGGTTGCGTTTTATATGGGACATTCTGTATTTTTATATTTGATTTGTTGTTATTGACAGGTAATATTATTACCGTTTACTACTATTATTATTGTGGTTGTAATTACTACATTAATATTTGTCTTCATTAATTGTTTTATTATTGTCACTTATTATTATTATTGTATTTATCACCATTATTATTAATATTGATTTGTCTGGTTGTAATTATGAACATTTTAAACTAATAAATGTAATTATATAAACATTCCAAATGCCAACTTCTCAGTATCTTGATCGAGCCGCGAAACACGCGACAATATGTTTATATATATATTTTTAATACTACTTTCTAATCTCTCTTACGAAACGTAACATTTTTATAAGTGCATTGACTTAGAAACTTAATAAGTTTGATATTTTTTCGTCTAATTTCTTCTTAGTAAATGACTACAGAATAATTGTTTTTAAAACATTAATTTCTTGAAAATTTTTTACTTAATAACTAAATCAGTTTTAAATTATAGGAAAATAATTCCTATTAAAATATTATTTATTATTTCAAAAAGAAAGAAAAACTTTTTATATCCGTGGGGTCTGGGTCAAAAATTAATATCATTACTCAGTTACATTTATTTTTATGTAAAAAGAAAAAAGTAAACTAACAATAGGCAATTTTGTAACTGTTATAGAAACTTTTACAACATTCTTTTGTTTTGTACTAAAAAAAAAGAAAAGTTTTGAAGTTACAAGTTTGGGAAATAGAATTTTTTTACTATTCTTCCCACAACCGTCTTCAGACCACACTATTCATTTGAATTTTTCAGATCTTAAAAAATAAAACTAAATATGACAAATAAAAAAGTCAGCGGTCTTTTGTTTAAACAATATATATTTTAACTCGGCGAGAATACTTCGAATTTTTAATTTTTCTTTATTTCCCTCCTATCATAATTTTTGATTATCCATGGATTCGATAATTTATATTTTTATATCATCCGTAATCATCGATTAATCGATAGTGTGTTTTTTTACTTCTTTGTATGAAGTAAAGGAAGTATTTTGATCGCGAAAAATTTCGGTTTTCAGAAATATCCATTTCGACCATCCCTGAATCCATTTTGACTAGTTTCGACGTGACGTCTGAACGTACGTGCGTATGTATCTCGCATAACTCAAAAACGATTAGGCGTAGAATGTTGAAATTTTGGATTTAGCACTGTTGTAACATATAATTGTACCCCCCCCCCCTATGATTCCAATCGACTTGCCTAAAAATGTCCAAAAAAGCCCATAATCTAAAAACATTTGGATTTTTTCTTAAATGTAGTAATAAGCTCTTATTTACAGCTTTTCAACGATATATTATAAATGGTATTTATTTTCATTGATTCCAGAGTTGTAGCCAAACGAAATATTAATTAATGAAATATTGGATCTAGAAGGGGAAGGCACATCGGTTGGAATCAGACTTCATCTCCTTTTTTTTTAACTTTTTTTTAAATTTAAATATATTGATTTATTAATAATTAATTATTAACCCTCTGATTGTAAAAAAATGTTTACGATGAGTAATAATACAATAATAACAATAAAAGACGCTCTGTTTTTATGTCATACGTACTGTTTTGATTATGTATTATCTCATATACTTTATTACGTACAGGGTGTCCCATATAAAACGCAGCCCATCAATCACTCATCCATGAAATTTCAAAAGTCAAGCTTACACCCCTACTCGTTACTGAAATGAACTCTTCCAACATCTGAACATCGCGGCGACGCAGTAGAACACTACCGATAGTAACAACAATGCGATCATAACGTTCAGTGTATTGCTAGAGACAAGACGGTGTTTTCGCTAGATAAACGTATTTTCATTGTCGAGTCGCACTTCAGTACGGATTCAGCGGTTGCAGTGCAAGATTTGTTTCGCCATAAGTACCCAGATAAACCGGCTCCTAACAAAACATCAGTATTAAGGTCAGTCGCAAAATTTAGAGAGACCGGTTCTGTTAATAACAAGGAACACAAAAGATCTGCGTCGGTGTTGAATACAGATACAGTTGCTGAAATCAAAGACCGATTACTCGCCTCGCCAAATAAATCGATCAGACGTTTGTCTGCTGAAATTAATTTATCTAAATCGACTGTTCATCGGGCGACCAAACGATTACAATTACCACCTTATCGCATTCAAACGGTTCATCGACTTCTTGAGCCCGACAAAGAAAAACGGCTACAATATTGTCAACGGTTCCGTCGATTTCTGCGTGAGGGAATTAACGTTATGGATTCGTTATTTTTCACAAATGAAGCACAGTTTCATTTGGACGGTTACGTAAACATCCAAAACAGTAGTATTTGGAGCGCTGAAAATCCCCACGTTTATCACGAAAAACAATTACACCCGCAGAAGTCGGGCGTGTGGTGCGCGATAAGGGGAAGGCATATTGGTTCAATCCAACTTCATCTCCTTTTTTTTAGTTTAAATATATTGATTTCTTAATAATTATTAACCACTGATTATAAAAAAGTTGTACAATAAATAATAATTTAATAATAACAATAAAAAAAATTAGAAAAAATATCAGAAGTTATTGATGAAATAAACTTTTATGTACTTTTAAAAATGTGTATATGTAATTTAATAGGCGTACAAGGTGTCTACATCACATTTTTTTGTTAAAAAGTAAAGAACTTTATGATATTACTCTTTTTTTTCGGAAATCTCTCATTAAAATACCGTTTAGCATTTATTAATGTTATCAGTTAATGGGATGATTTCACTGTACATACTACGTACTTTTAACCCCTTCCCACTCACCCATTAACTCCTCTTATTAACAGTCTTTTTCACTATTTCGTGAGATAATTCCTTTCTCTTCTCTGTACCGTTAATACCATTTTTCTTTGCTTCCTTTGTACATTAATTTTATACTTTGTTACGTACGTTTGTTATCGTTACTAAACGATCTAACCCTCAAAAACTTTTCTCTTTTTCCTTTAATTTCCGTTTTAGATATTTCTTCTCCTCTGTATTGTTAAAATTGTTGTGTTTTGCGCTGTGTTTCTATTATTTTTATTATTGTTAAATTTAATCTAAACACTGTTTTCATAATTGAAATTTAAATTTCTTGAATATTATAACGTTTGACTTTTTGACCTTGAAAGTGTGTTGATTTCAATCTTTATTTTAACACTATGAATTCTTACGTATTTCCTACTGAAGAAAGGAACCTTGTTCGGTTATCAGATTGATGCAAAGCATACCACTCGACTATTTTTATTTTTAAAGAGGCCGTAACTATTGCCTATCTGTATTGACTTATACTAAGCTTCCTTAACTTCGTGATGTATGGCAATCGTTTTTTACTTTCATGGTTTTGGATTGATATTTTACATTATTTCGTATCTTCAGTTTTTAGAATCTTATTTCTTGAACCGTTTAAAATATTAATGATTTATTAGATTTTAAGGAATATAGTTTTTCACCTTACCGAATTAATCTAATTTTCATTGATTATAATTAATTGTATTAACTTTATAAAGTAGTCTTCTTAAAATTAAAAATTTTTTTACACGTCACCCGTTTAACCGTTAACCTCTATTAACTGAAGGAATTGAATAAATGAATAAAATTCGTTTATTTGCGGTACAATATCATTCGTCAATATTTGCCGTTCAGTTCACTGTAACGTTCTTCTCCTTATGTTGTTTATTCTATATATTATAAAGAAAATTTGAAACTTAATAATGGTATCAGAAATATAATGAAGGAAAAGGATTAATCTTTTTTCTATTTAATGAATATCTTTAATTCACACCTTCATTCCCGCGGAGACTAGAGCCTTAATCCTTGATTTAAAACATTCCCTGATAACAAGAATGCTTCCTGAAAATTTGAAAGTAGTCGATCGGTTGGTTCACCCGTGATGATATTGCAAACAAAACAGACAAACTTTCGCATTTATATATTAAAATATATATAACCTATTAATCAGTTTTAAAGATGATACCACTCCGTAGATTGTTTTTAAATTCTGATTTATTATTTTTTTTATTAAACAGAAGTATTTTTGAAAAGTGGAAGGTAGTTGGACGACAAGAGTGATTGAAAGGGAGCCAAGTTAGACGTTAAGGAAAGTCGGGAGGCAAAGGAGGAGATGAAAAGACGACATCCCTAAAGACAGCAAGTCTGAAGTGGATGACGATAACAAAGGACGTGACAAGTGACGAAACCACCTAGGGGACGCCAGTACCTACCGGGTTGATCTGGTGGTGGACGCATCTTCGGAAATCAGCTGATTTCGAAGTCGAGAGTTCCAGCGTTCAAATCCTAGTAAAAGCAGTTACTTTTATACGGGTTTGAATACTAGATCGTGGGTACGGATGTCCTTTGGTGGTTGGGTTTCAATTAACCACGCATCTCAGAAATGGTCAACCTGAGACGTACAAGACTAAAGTTCATTTACACTCGTACATATCATCCTCATTCATTCTCTGAAATAATACCTAACAGTGATTCCCGGAGGCTAAACAGGAAAAAAGGGGAGGCCAATGCCCATTAAAAACAGTATGCTTTGTTTCCAAAGTTCAATTTGTAAATAGCATTTATAGTATTTAAAAATGCTTTGGCAAATAGAAGAAAGTATTAGATAATGAATAGTTGAATCTTTAATATTGATTCTGTTTTTTATAGAGTATGCATTATTTTATTTTAACATATTTTTTACTATTATTTTTTCATTTTGTTGATTTAAAAAATTGTGATAAATTTTCTGTCTGTGTCATCAATCCGTAGATTGATTTGCAGCGACCTTCCAAAGTGTTCTGCCCTATGCTTTCCTCTTGAGTTATTAATAGCCTTAGCAGTTCATATCAGTCATGATCTGCCTAATATATTCCGATCTTTCTCTTCTTTAGTGGTTCCTTATCTCAATCGCATGATTCTCGTGTCTCAACAGATGTCCAATTAACATTTCTTTTCTTCTTGTAAGATTCTTCCATAGGGATTTATTCGTTTGAGAATTTCCTCGTAGTTACTTTGTATATCCAGCTTACTTTTAGCTATTGCCTTGAGAAACACATTTCAAAGGCATCTAGGTTATTTCTTTCGGGGGTTCCAACCGTCCAATTTTCACTCCCGTACAGTGTTACGCTCCAGATATATATTTTGTGTAACCACTCTGTACTTCCATATCGATGGTATTGGAACGCAGTAGATCCTTCTTTTTATTAAATGCTATTTTTCCAATTTTATTGGTGTCTCTTTTACTACTGTGATCCGGTGTTATTTTGCTGCCTAGATATTTAAATTCCCTGACCTGTATATTTAAATTCCCCAGGACTTGCGCTGGAGAATGAATCATAAAGATAGAAAACAAGAATTATTTTTATTGTTAATGGTTTTTGAATTATTGAGACAATAAAATCTTTTTTTTTATTTATTTTACTTTATCTTGAAGAATATAAGATCAAGTAAAAAGGAAAAAAAATAGTTAATGTATAAGCGAGTACTAAACTATTCAAAGGAATTTGAAAGGGAATAAATAAACTCTAACAACGAGGTCCTTTTAGATTTCTACCAATGTAGTGAGCATCCATCCAATCTAAAAGAATTAGTCTCTTTTACCTTCATCCCAGGATAGTAATATAGCATTAATCTTTTATGTATATAAAATATAAAATGAATGTTTGTTTGTTCCGTATGCGTTCCTATTGTCCATTCATCCGATTGCGATGAAACTTTGGTGAGTTGTGTGAACGCCCGAGAAGGTTTCTCAATTAGTTTGGGCACTAGATGGCGCTGGGGTTGACATTCTTCGAAAAATGATATTTATGGTCCCATTTGGTTCATATTTAGAATACATATTAATTACTTGAAAATAAATATTTTGAGAAAAATGGACCTGCTAGTTGGCGGAGGGGTCGATATAATTCGAAAAATTGTATTTATGGTCTGATTTGGCTCATTCAGAATATGTATTAGTTACGTGAAGGAAAAAAGTAAAAGAGAGAAAGACATGAAGAAAGGAAGGGCTGAAGAGTGAAAAAGGGAAAGGTTAAATTTTGAGATGTTCCGAAATGTTCAGTTTTTTTAATGATTTATCGAACTTTCATTTGAGTCCATTTAATCTACAAATGTGTTTATATATATATATATATATATATATATATATATATATATATATATATATACTCTAGCAATAAATAAGCATTGTTGGATCAGCTAGTATTCAATATAACAAATTGTTTTGCATATAAATATTAGAGAATAACCTGAATCAAGCTTCAGGGTTATTTAAGGAAAATCTTGGGAATTTTGCGATATTTGAGATGTAATTACTGTTATTTATTAGACATTTTTCATAGGTTAATTATTTTATTTATACTGTTTATTTTTAGGTAACAAATTTTTGAACGTCAAGCCGCAGTGCGGGTAATAGAAAACCTTTGCAGCAAGTACAGTAATGCAATTTTAGACATCTATAATGACATCACTTATTAATTTGCTGTTACTTATTATCAAGCCTGGTAATTTTCTATATTATTTTTATTTATTGTTTTTACTAGAATAAAAATCCTTGCCTTTAAAGAGTTATATCTGATGAACTGTTTGATACAAAAAATAATTGAGTTGTTTTATCATATTAAACTCGTTATTTTCCTATATCATTCTTTAAAGTTTCAAATCTGTTAAAAGAAAACTTGTAGGAATTATGGCAAAATTATCCATAATGATTTCACCGGTTTTCCTGGTATTGTAATTTTAATATTACATTTGCTTTTAAGATGTTATATCTTAATTTATAATATCTTAAAAACATATATATATATATATATATATATATATATATACTACAAAAAATGCGTGTCTACGGCTCGCTGCGAGAATGTTATATGGTTTGTTTCATTACACATGATTTTGTTAAATGTTTTGTGAATTGTAACTAAATAACGTTCGTGAATTTAGCGTACTAACAACAAAAACTTTTACAACGAAAAGCTTCAAAATCCTGAACATTTTTAGCTGTTTCTTGAATTTTAATTTTTTAACACGGCTCTAATCCCAATGTATTCTTTTTTTACTCCCAAAATAGAATTGGCTATTGGTGCACCACTCCACTCTGTGCCAATAGCAGCTAAAATGAAAACGTGAGCACATACATCAAACAAACCCGCGCACCATCTTTTTTATAGAGAGTAATGCGGAGAATGATAACGCGAATTAAAACTTATTTAATTTAAAAAAGGGTTTTATATATCGTTTAAGTAGTTTTAAAAGATTCACTTATACGGCGACCAATTTTTTAATGTTATTTTGGCGATCGGTGAATATTAGAATTTTTTTAACGCTAAACTATATTCTATATCAATACTTAGGTAGATGTATCGTTTTAATTAACAATGCTACGAAAAAATGGTTATGGAAGTTACTATACCTTAACAGTGAAACTATAAGTCTGTTTTACAGAGTAATAATGACGTAAAAGAGTGCCATCCAGTGATACCTTCCAAGATAAAATAAACGTTTAAACAAAGTACACAACGACAAAAGATATAACGAATAGAAATATAACTAAGCGTAACAAAAAACAAACAAGTCGACAATTAACTGTTAAGAACAGAATAAAAATTAAATAGTAACATTAATTTAACATAGGTAGAGAGAACAATAAAATTAAACGGTTAAAAAACAGAACAGTATAGAAGTGTATACAGTATAAAAATATATTAGAGTATAGCGTTTTAAAAGAATTGTCACAAGTCATATATGAGAAAACAAGAAGACATAACAAATTGACACGGTCACGTAAGAAACAAAATCGAAACCACGAAAATTAATTCATAAACAACAAAGCAAAAGAATTCCTAATATTAAATTAAAATAATTCATAAATAGTATCACCAAAATTTCAGTAACAAAGGATGATGTACAACTTCTAGTTCCAGTACTTGCGGTCTCTCATCTCAAATCTTCACTGTTATCGAAAAGGTTAACAGAGATAATTTTCGTGCCCGTTAGGGTTAAATACATACTTTGAACTTAACGCAATCTTAATCTTTATCTTTTCACCTTGTACTGTTACTCCGAATCTAAATTGTTGTTAACATCATTAACTGCTAGTTTTATGTAAAGATTAAAAAGTAACGAGGATAGGGAACATCCTTGTCGGACTCCCTTTCTTATTACGGCTTCTTTAGTATGTTCTTCAATTATTACTGTTGCTGTTTGGTTCCTGTAAATGTTAGCAATCGTTCTTCTATCTCTGTATTTGAACCCTAATTATTTTAAAATACTGTACATTTTATTCCAGTCTACGTTATCGAATGTCTTTTCTAGGTCTATAAATGGCAATTATGTTGGTTTTTTCCTTTAATCTTCCTTCTATTATTAATTTGAGGCCTAAAATTGCTTCCCTTATCCCTATTCGTTTTCTGAAACCAAATCTGTCTTCTCCTAACACTTCTTCCACTCTCCTCTCAATTCTTCTGTACAGAATTCTAGTTAAGATTTCTGATACGTGATTAGTTAAGCTAATTGTTCTATATTCTTCACATTTATCTGCAATATAGAATCAACATCGTATTATATATCATTGTTTGAAATTGTCTTCATTTATTTAATTCCGTTAAAATTATATCAAATCGTACTAGATGTAGATATTACATTAAATAAATATGAAACCGTAATAATATATTTGAAAGAAATATGATAATATTAGCTGATGTTTAGAAATTAAAGGTGCGGTATCGCTGAAGAAATCATTGTTATGACAATAGGTATCGTGAAGACGTCATCCTTTGTTTGCCGTTTTCATTTGGAGCACACTAGATTTACGTACAAGTATATTATTCTTCTCCTTTGTCTGTTTATACATTATGAAATGAAAGTTAATTCTGTTAAAATAAATCGTTAGTATTTCATATCATCATTTTTTTAAAAGTATATCATAAAAGCTTACCTACTCTAAGGCAAGCTCCTTACACCATGTCTATCGCCGTTCTCTTCTATTCCCAGACAAACGTTTTGAACTCTCGATAGCTTTCATTTCCTTTTAGATCGTGCATTATTTTTTATCTTAAAATAAATAATAGCTCTTGTATTTTTATATCTATAAAAGGAAAAAATATATAAAATAACGTAATAAACATCACATACTAAAGTGATATACAAACAAAAATCTATATATACACATTTGGTAAAAAAAAGTTTTAAAAAACAGAATCAACGCAAAATATTATTTGACTAATTAACATATAAGGAATTAGGTACCTCAAAAGGCAAAACACAGATCGGAAGTTATCATCACTATAACAATCAAAAATTAAAAAACACGACTTCCAAAAATAAACGTATTTCCTTAATATAGGATTATTACTAATACAGGATAATTAAAGAGCGAATGTGTGACAATTTTGTATATACCATTTGTATATAGTATAAATGTTTTTTCTAATTTTTTAAATTTAAGTAAACATATATACAGAGTGTCCAACGAAAAACGGAGAAACTTTCAGGACATGTTCTACTAATAAAAATAGTGAGAAGAATTCATATAAACATAAGTTTGGAAACGCTTTGTTTTCGAGTTACGGTTAGCGATTTCGCCGGGAATTCAGCTTTTCTAATAAAAAAAAAGCCGTACTGTAATTTTTGGAACTCAATTAAGAAGTAAAGTTGGGGGGGGGGGGTTTCTTGTGATATTTGAACTGGGAAATAGGATAAAGGAGGTTCCAGAACTGTAACGCCAATAGTTTTTAAGATATCTGATGTAAAACACAAATTCGGCGTTGATAAACAAGTTTTTTTTTAGGAATATAGTACTAATAGCAATGGTAAATGACTAATTAATGCGGAAGATATAGTAAAAATAAAAAAATAAGTTGTATAGAATTTAATTTTGAGAAAATTAATGTAATATTAATAACTACAACCAATAAAAACTTTTTTAAAAATCGGTTTCTTACTAAAGCAAAACAGACGAAAAATAAACTCAAAATTATTTTAAAATTGCAAAACAAAAAAAATAATAAAATAAAATGCAAGAAATGATAAATGGTAACAGAATAACAAACCTCAGTTATAGTAATTTTTTGAAATTCCTACTTCACAATCTACACAGCACTCTGCCCGACGTAGAGTATTTCCAGTGGATTTCCGTATCATCTCGGAATCGTTTCGTATAAATTCAATAGCATTTCGTATTTTAATGAACATTCTCTTCTTTAGTAGTGACTTTTTGTCGATATACTATCGTTTTCGTATGGCCCCAAATGAAGTAATCTAGCGGTCTTAAGTCCGGTGATTGGTCCGCCACGTCCGATCCGGTTTAAGAAATTAGCATTCAAGTGATTTTTAGCTATTAAAGAAAAATATGGCGTTGCACCAAAGATCTAGAAAATTTTTTGCGACCTAGTTTGTAAAGGTATATCCTTCAAAGCTGGCAAATTATTTCTCAAGAAATGAACGTGTGCATCGCCCCGTAAGGTTTTCATTGAAAACAATCGGTCCCAGAAATTCATCATACATAATATCCCACCAAACATTAATGTGAAATCTGTGTTGGAAACTAATTTCCACACTATCATGTGGATTGCCCCCAAAATGAAATCGTAGCAATTTCATATCTTTTAATGCTCAAAATGTATTCTGTTAAATAATAAAATCGCTAAAATAAATTAATACTCTTAACGGATGACCTCCCTAGTTTTTAAAAACATCGAAATTATTTTTATTTTGATTTTAATTTATTTAAAATCAATTTTAATGAATATTTTAATCATTATAAAAACCCCCTAATGCATGAGCCCCAAATTTTCAAAAAGTCGAACACATACGAGTATTTTTCGAAATTGTGATGCTAATATACTAATATTAAAAATGTTAGTTATCACTTTATTTTGTTGATAATGTTAGCTTCACAGATTAAAATTTTAAAATAATTAAACAAGTAATTATATTTAATGAAAAAAAAACTTTTTAATCAATAAGAATAAATTTATCAAGTTACATGTTTTTTTTTTTTCATATATCGTTGAGAGATAAGTAAAACTGGCTAAGTAAATATTTTTGAATTATTTTATCATAAGGATACAAACAAAACTTAATAATCAATTGATTAACTTGACCGGCGTAGCTGGGAAAGTTCATTGCCGCCTTTTTTTAACCATTAACTATTAACACATAGAAATACACTTCAAAAATAACAATCTAGATGCTTCTTCAAGAATTTTTTTTTTTTTGTCTTCAGTCATTTGACTGGTTTGATGCAGCTCTCCAAGATTCCCTATCTAGTGCTAGTCGTTTCATTTCGTATACCCTCTACATCCTACATCCCCAACAATTTGTTTTACATACTGCAAACGTGGCCTGCCTACACAATTTGTCCCTTCTACCTGTCCTTCCAATATTAAAGTGACTATTCCAGTATGCCTTAGTATGTGGCCTATAAGTCTGTCTCTTCTTTTAACTATATTTTTCCAAATGCTTCTTTCTTCATCTGTTTGCCGCAATACCTCTTCATTTGTCACTTTATCCACCCATCTGATTTTTAACATTCTCCTATAGCACCACATTTCAAAAGCTTCTAATCTTTTCTTCTCAGATACTCCGATTGTCCAAGTTTCACTTCCATATAAAGCGACACTGCAAACATACACTTTCAAAAATCTTTTCCTGAGATTTAAATTAATTTTTGATGTAAACAAATTATATTTCTTACTGAAGGCTCGTTTAGCTTGTGCTATTCGGCATTTTATATCGCTCCTGCTTCGTCCATCTTTAGTAATTTTACTTCCCAAATAACAAAATTCTTCTACCTCCATAATCTTTTCTCCTCCTATTTTCACATTCAGCGGTCCATCTTTGTTATTTCTACTACATTTCATTACTTTTGTTTTGTTCTTGTTTATTTTCATGCGATAGTTCTTGCGTAGGACTTCATCTATGCCGTTCATTGTTTCTTCTAAATCCTTTTTACTCTCGGCTAGAATTACTATATCATCAGCAAATCGTAGCATCTTTATCTTTTCACCTTGTACTGTTACTCCGAATCTAAATTGTTCTTTAACATCATTAACTGCTAGTTCCATGAAAAGATTAAAAAGTAACGGAGATAGGGAACATCCTTGTCGGACTCCCTTTCTTATTAGGGCTTCTTTCTTATGTTCTTCAATTGTTACTGTTGCTGTTTGGTTCCTGTACATGTTAGCAATTGTTCTTCTATCTCTGTATTTGAACCCTAACGTTTTTTAAATGCTGTACATTTTATTCCAGTCTACGTTATCGAAAGGGACAAATTGTGTAGGCAGGCCACGTTTGGAGTATGTAAAACAAATTGTTGGGGATGTAGGATGTAGAGGGTATACTGAAATGAAACGACTAGCACTAGATAGGGAATCTTGTAGAGCTGCAACAAACCAGTCAAATGACTGAAGACAAAAAAAAAGTATTATCTAGCTTAGTCTTTATTACGGTTGTGATATGTACAGCATCTGAGGAACAAGAAGTACTAGTCAGGGTTTCTTTCTCTGAAAGTAATAGTGTCTACACTGGCCCGCTTCTGTGGGGCGAGTGGTAGCGTCTCGGCCTTTCATCCGAAGGCCCCGGGTTCGAATCCCGGTCAGGCATGGCATTTTCACATACGCTACAAATCATTCATCCCATCCTCTGAAGAATGCGTAACGGTGGATCCGGAGGTTAAAAAAAAATAGTGTCTACAACTCAATCAGAACTTGTATAGCAGTTGCATGTGGTGGGAATGGTATGCTACTGACAAACTGTTTATATTTGATATAGAAAAAGATAACAGGATACATTTAACTTTTCACTTTTCCTAGTAAGCCTGGCATGAAATGCTTATATTTTAGTAAAGGTATGTAAAGAATAGATAGAAGTTAATATTTTATCTTTTATATATATATATATATATATATATATACATATATATATATATATACATATGTACATACATACATGCATACATATACATATATATATATATGTATATGTATGCATGTATGTATGTATGTAAAAGCGCAAGTTTGTCTGTAAGTTTGCTCTTGCACCACACGAGAACCAACCGACCGATTGTTTTCAGATTTGCAGAGTACATTTGTGTTATCCCAGGGAAGGTTTTAAGCCATAACCGAGGCCCAAGCCCTCTTGGGGGTCAAGTTGAGAATTAAATATATTTATTAAAGAAAAAAAGGATTAAACTTTTATTTCATTACTCTATTTCTGTGACCTTGGTAACAGGAATAAGTTATGAATTTTCGTCATAGGTGTTTGTAGATTAATTATCATAGTTTCTAATATTCTGTTTGTAATTTAGTTTCTTTTTCAGGTTTCTATAAGCCTGAATATTTTAATTAGTATTAATCAGTATTATACTTACAACTACGAGGGTAACGAACAATGCGGGGGTCCAGGGAGCGGAGCCCTCTGACTAGACGGGAATGGTGAGCCAAGCAAGCTCTGCGGCCCTGGGGTAGGTCCTGTGACCCCGTGAAACCCCTGGGTCGGCTCCAAGATTCGCCAGAGGCGATCTGTATCCCGTGGGTCAGACTAAGACTAGTGTGTATGTGTGTGTGTGTGTGACACACACACACACACACACACACATATATATATATATATATATATAATTATCACTCATCACTAATTCCGGAATAACTATAAAGCTAAAATTTGTGGTGTAAATTATCCAATTAAGGTCTTTAGGACAAATAAGCAAAAATTAGTTTAATTAAAAATTCCCAACAGGTTATTATCAAATAAGATGTTGTTAACTCTAAATAGGGGTTGTGAGAAGGAATGCCTAGAACAGAAAAGCTCGAAGCTGGAAGCTTATATTTTTGGCAGAGATGCCAAGGAATGTCACCTAAATAATAAGCTACCACTAAGAAAGAATCTTCCTCACTCATTCCTAACTGGATGAGTAGAAGTGCAAAATAATATAAGAAAACCAAACCAGATTATCTCGCATGTTCAGTTATGATTTAATTGAATTGAAATATTCTGTTCAGTTTGATTTATATTCGTCGTAAAATCATACATTCAGTCAGTTTACAATTATTTACAAAGTATTCGTAACTATTAGTAATAATAGTAATAGAAAAATTTTCTTATTTTATACTGAATTTAGCAAAATGAATTTTAAAACAAAATTAAATTAATAAAGCGAAAAAGGATTTGCTGAAAATAATTGTGACACTTTAAATAGTGCCAGATTTACTGAAAACTATAAGTAATATTGTCGTTGCTGTTAATAATAATAATATTATTATTATTATTATTATTATTATCTTTTATATCATTATTATTATTTTTTATTGTTATTGTTGTTATTGTTATTATTATTATTATTGTTAATATTAATCAATATTTCCAGGGACACCTTATATCATTGGCGAACGTGAATGTACTATTTAAGTTTTTTTTTGTGAATCTTGAATTCGAAAATAAAACGATAAAAAATAAATTTGTCAAATATTTACGTAAGTGAAAATATTTAATAATGTACTGCGAAAACACGATGCTGTACAGTAGTATTGAAACAGTAATGAAGGAAAAAATGAAGAGAGATGTATCTAACGCGTACTATTTCAAGGTACATTGAAATATATTGAGTGATCTCAGTCGCATCAAGAGTGGAAGGATCGTGTGTTCAGGCTCTTTGGTTTGGTGATGGGTACTCCTCTTTACGATTTCTCACCGTCAACCCGTATATTACAAAAATGGAACCTCCATTTTAACCGGAAAAATCTGGAAAAAATCTTTTGCATATATATTTTTCCATCTGAAACTATAAATTCAAAAATTCATGAAAATCAGAAAATTGGTTTGGCCGAAACTGCTTCATAAATACACAAAATGGACAAAATGATGAAAGATCGAGTTAAAAATCTCGCTTGGATCGAGGATCTCGCTTGGAAATTGATAAATGGTTAAAGATAAAACTAAATACATTTTGTTGTTGGTCTGTAATAACTATTCACATCGATTAACACACAAATATTTACAAAAGCGTACGTACACACTCGTGCAACTAAGAAATAAAATCTCAAATTGACTGTGATTAAAAAAAAGCTAGCAAAAGTTGCATAACTTTATTGTTGAGAGATTTTTATTTCAAATATACTGTATGTTTTTTAAATATTAATGTTTTAAAAAGATCAAAATATTCTGTAAATAGTTTCGTTCGATTCGATCCCCTTGATCAAAACATATTTATGTTAAAAATTATTCATTACTAATATAACAATGAATAATTTTTTTTTGTACAATTGAGAAAAATTCTAATGGGGACATCACATCACTACCTTGTACCTCTATTAAATTATACATATACATTTTTTTTTAAATGAAAAATACCTAAAATTTATTTCATTAATAACGTTTGACATTTTTTCATATTTGTTATTTTGTATTGTTATTGTAAAAACTTTTTTTTACAATCAGAGGTTAATAATTATTAATAAATCAATATATTTAAGTTAAAAAAAGGAAATGAAATCTGATTTAAACCGATGTGCCTTCTCCTTGTTAGATCCAAATATTTTATTAATTAAATTTTTATTTGGCTATAAAGTTTTTATTTGGAACCGATGAAAATAAGTATCACTTATGATATATCGTTCAAACGTTCTCAATGAGGCCTTCCTTATTACTGCAGTTAAGAAAAAGTCCAAAATCCAATTTTTTTGGATTTTGGGCTTTCTTGGACACTTTTGGTCCAGTCGATTACAATCTAAAAGGGAGGTGCACAACTAGATGTCATATCACTGCTAAATTCAAAATTTCAACATCCTACGGCTAATAAATTTTGTGTTATGCGAGATACCTACGTTCAGACGTCACACCGAAACTAGTCAAAATGGATTCAGGGATGGTCAAATGGATATTTCCGTTGAAACCTGAAAACCGAATCTTTTCGCAATCTCATAATACTTCCTTTACTTCGTACAAGGAAGTAAAAAAAAACAAAGAACTTAGATTTTGCTAAAATTCAAAATTTTTAGAAAAAATTGGGTCCCAATTGATCACTTGTTCCACAACTATTATTTTTTAATAACAACCACAATTTGAAGAACAGATAAAGAAATTATAAATAAATTATAAATGATTAAAAAAATAATAACGTGTACGATTCTCTTACAAGGAAACTTTGAGAAAATTTCCTTCATTAATTAGAAATCTGTTTAATGATATTAGAAGAAAACTAACAAAATAAGAAATTGGTAACCGCCTTAAACGTATGTCCACGTAGGGTTTTAGACCGGAAATTTTCCATTCTGACAATTTTTTTTTGTTTTCACGCATAATTTTGCAATCCATTTAAGAAATTTCAACTATACGTTAACTTTTTATCAAGCGATTTGAACAAATGATTTTAATTATGTTCACATTCACAAAATTTTATTTAATAAAAACGATAAAACTAATATTTACAAAACTATTAATGATTAGAACATTTTAATGACCGCTATTTTTTTAGTTTTCATAGTTAAAATTTTTTAATTTATTTATTTTGGAAAAATGTTGGGACATATACACTAAATTTCAGTAAAATATCTCAATTTGTTCTGAAAATATAGACTTTTATTAAAAAAATACAAAATGATGGACAGACGGAAAAAGAAGCAAGTTTTTGTTTATTTTGATTTCCTGAACCAGCATTTTAAGAACAAAACCTTCCGCAGTATTATGCAGAGCTATTGCAAGGTACCGTGATGCCAGCTCTCTTATACGATGAGGGCCGAAAACAGGTCAAACTGGGATACATAAAATCAAATATTAGCGATCAATTTTTTTTCGAGAATCAGGGGAAAAAATTGTTTAGAAAGAACGTTGAATTAACTCAAAATCCTATCGATTTACAACGTTTTTAATTTTAAATACTTTAATAGGTACTTTCTATTACGTTTAGTTTTAGGTATTAGGTAACATGTATGTATTCTATTTTGTGTATGATAATATGATGAATAGTTTTAGGTATTGTTTGTTGAATACATATTATGTTCCTTGATTAGCAGTATTTGTACACGGATTACTGGTACTATGGTGTGCAGTCTGCTGTGTACTGATGCTGCTCACTGCATTGTTCATTTGGTGTTTATATTGTGTATTGTTCTGATTATTTTATGATCTCACGTAAGAATTTGTATTGTATTTTCAACTTATGATCTGTACTTTTAGTATGATATTTGAGTGGGCGATCTCCCCCTTCCTGATGGAATGCGTTATCAGCTATGCCAGGGAGGGCGGAGGTTAGCCAGGGTTGGAGGTTTAGTCGGTAGCGCGCAGGTATACATACCCTCTTCCTAAAACCTAGCGGGATCTGTTAGCGACCCCGACACTGCTTCGACGCCTGTAAAATGGATTCCCCAACTCTATAAAAAAAGGTACTTTCATCAACTAAGCTCAATTTTCTAGGATTTTCTACGACCGCTATGCAAAATGTCAAAACTTAAAAATTTTGAAAACTAACTCGGCTCCTTTTGTTTAATTTTTTCCAAAATGTTATCCCATCAACGCTCTATTTCTGTACTAGTCTTTAAAATATTTTTGAGGAGTTTTTGTCGAGCCAGTCCGAAGATATTAATCAAAATATAAGTCAACAGAAGTTCGTGCGTTCGTCTTCCGGAAATGTCAATGGTTTTTTTGGACTCGGGGGTTGTGAAATGAAAAAATTCGCAAAAAAGTTTGACATCCTAATTTTGCACCGACCTATACACATTAATATTATAGCTATAGGTGCTACGTAACAGCAATAGAGTTAAAGCCGTGAAAGTAAAAAACCGCCCTTGTTTTAAAATAGAATTTATAAAAATATATTTGTTGGAAAATAATAAATTCAACAAGACTCAGATGTAGAGTATTGTAATGGAATATCTTACCGGATTAATGCTCTCTAAAATTTGTTTATGTTTTGAATAAGTTAGACAGCTGCTTGAAATACAGCAGAGATGACAGCTTTATATTTTATCAAAACAACTTGAGTGTTTCTCTTTAAATAACCCTTAAAAGGTTATTTTCATAGTTCTTTTATATTCTGCAATCCAAGTGTGGTTGTAGCTGAGATCTAGTCGTAATATATGAGAAAAAACAAGATTGAGTTTACCTTTTTATCAGTCCTAAAGAATGAAACCCACTAAACACGGATTCCTTATTTCCTATTGATGTTTCTAACACGTGGTATGGAAACTTAAGGATATAAATACTTAGTACGACATTCTATTATAATTATCCCTTTTCCCTTTTGTTCCTTTCCCGCCTTTAATAAGGTGAAACTGGTTTATGAATTTTCAAAACTGCTGGAAATATTTAAATTTACTGTTTACTGTTCACATACCAGGTTGATATTCGTAAATAAATTTAAAAAGATATCTCTCCTGATTAACTTTTTAACTGATTCTCTTCCTATTACCGTATAATTAAGATTATAAAATTTAACAACGAAATTTATTTTTGTTGAGATCTGTACCTTGCCGTAAAGCGTTATTGCGGAGTGGAAACTGTATCTTTTGAAAATATTTTGAATACTTCTGTCTTCGCACTATGTATTTTTGGGGTAGATGATTGTGTGAATAGTAAAAAATATTATAAAATTGGTTTAATTCAAACAGTTAAACTCTTTTTTTAGTCTCAACTCAAATATTGAATTGAATCCAATAACGTATAACAAAGGAATTTAATTCTATTCAGTGGCAGCTCGTAGCTAAACTTAGCGGGGGTGCTACTCCAGAAAACCTTTTTCAGGGCATTTTTAAGGCCAGGTTAAAGTTTTCTGTAAAATAAAAGAACCGGAAAAAAATGAATCAAATAGAATAGCTGGAAGATGGATGATAGTCTAATTCTACGCTTTATCACATTGAATAATATGGTACACGGATTTTAAACACGTTGTGCTTAAAAACCGTATTCGGTTTAACCGAATAAATAATAAAATGTCAATACAGATAATATTTTTTAGTATTATTAGATAATAAATTAATAAAATGTCCGCTTAAAAATATTATACTCCAAAGGTGTTTAATTTAAATTTCTGTATACACAGAAACAAATACACAATCAGTTTTTACTAATTACCTTCTCTTTCGCCCTTTCAGCGTGTTTTTGGACAGATTTGGCAATCATAGAGCCCTCGCTTTTCGCCATCTTCTGATCGCTACTGAAAAGACAACTAAAACGCTTTCATATTCCTTCCACCCGCTAAACTAGAAAAGGGAACGAACAAGGAACGTTCCCTACACACGCGGAATAAAAAGAAACTACCTTCTACCAGCACGCCAGGGTCGGCGCGGCGGGAGCGATAGTAGACTATCTCCCTCGCAGCCTCGCGTTCAGCTTCCTATGTACGCATGCGCACAACTGCCAAACATCACGCCGCTGCAACTGTGAAGCGCACAGTTCCACACAAAAATGTTCGTATCTTTCTCATAAACTGGGGGTTGGCTATTGATATTAAGCTTAAGGATTATGTATTGTACAAATATAAAGAAAGAATGAAAGAAATAAGGATTCATCACATTAAGTTTTATCGATATCAATAAAATGGGGCGCTGCAGTTCCACAGTGCCTATACGCGGGTCGCCACTGATTCTACTTTATTAAACACCTTTACACTGTAATAATAGCTAATCGTTAATGTTATCTCTAATATTAGAAATTTAACTGAATTGGATGTATCTACAAACAGTAGCGTTCAAATTAATCCGAACATAGATGTTATTTAATAAAAAGTAACTTTATTTAGAAAAAAGTCATTCTCATAAAATTTGTAAATATCTAGTAATTAATATGTTCTCCAATATTGTTAATCACTTCACATCGATTCAACTCAACAACATACCGATTATCCATCGATTCAACAAGTAAAATACATATTTTTTTTATTTTTTCATCATGAAATCATACTGATGCTTTAGTGAGGTCAATTTTTGTGTACAATTAACTTTTGAAAATCGTTTTTTTTTTTTTTTTTACTATTCCCCAAAAATATTCAATTTGATTTAAATCTAGGGCGATGTCTGGCCACCGGAATACTTTAATTTTTAGTTCTTCCAATTTTTTTGGCAGTATGGCATGCCCCCAAATCTTGTCGAAACATTCCGTTGCTTTGTGAAATTTTGTTTTGAATTTGTCACAACCTTTTTTTTCGGAATCTTGATATAGCCATAATTTTTTAACATAATGGAAGTAATGAAAAAGGTCCCTCAAATGAGAATTTACTCCAAATCATATTTTTCTGGGAACGTTTAATTGATTGTTGGATATGAAACAGTGATGTATTTTCATGTAATGCTTTTCTAACGCATAGAACCCTTTGCCCCTGAACATAAAATGCGACTCGTCAGAAAACATAACCTTTTTCCAGTCATCTTTGGTCCAATAAACATGTGCTTTGGCCCACAAGAGTATTTTTTTTGCACGTTGCTGATGTTAAAAGCTGATTTTTTAGCTGACTGACGAGCTTTCCGTGCGACTGCAAGAAGTCAACCTCTGACATTTATCACAAGTAAATCTGTTCCGCTAGGTGTTAATTCGCAATTTAAGACCACAGCAGATAATTTTTGATAAAGTTTACTTTTTCTAAGTAATGATCGATCATATATTGAGGTAGTTTTTCTTTTACGACCTTTCCTGCGATATGCAAAGGAAACTGTTTCGTTAAATTGTTTTAAAATAGCATTCACTGTCCTGGTCCAACATCCCACTCAGAAGTTATTTGTCGTTGTCATACTGGTATGCTCAAGAAAAAATTTTCGAACTCCTTGTTGGAGTTACGTCCGTATTACATATTAAAAACAAGGGAAAAAATGAAAATATGATTGTATAATACAAAATGAAATAAACTTCATAAAACACTATAAAATGAAAACAAAAAGCAATTAAACAAGTAATCTAAATAACAAAAGAACAATAACTTCACACTACAGAGACAACTTGAGGAATGGGTGTGGTCAAGCAGTATAGTCAAAACTAAAAATAAACAAAAATTCCCTGTGTTCGGATTAAATTGCACGATACTGTACTTGGAAGCGAGGAAGGCGGGAATAAATTAGGGTGGGGGAACGCTACCAACCAATGGAAAAGCGTCTTATTTAGAATTTATTGATTCTAATAATATTTATTCCTCTATATAAATTATTATATTTTATAATAAGTAATAGTAGCAGTGAACTAATGATTTCAACTTATGATCGATTTATCTATATAGGCTAAACAATTTTATACTAGGTAAATTATCCTTTCTTTCTCCAGAGACCAAACATTTATTTTCAAAAATGAAACCTCAGTCTAAGTTCAAAAATTCAATAAAATATTTCGTGTAAAATTATACCAAATTTTATTTTTCCCTCGAAAATTGCTTAATTAAATTCATTTATATTCTGTGAAAAACAAATGAAAAATTGTTCTCACAATATGGAGAAAAAACTGCATTAAAATTTGGGAAAGTTGAATACAGTTCCATTTTATTAATTTTTATCGCTTGAAATTTTTTGGTTAGATAATTCCTAATTATATAAAACGGGTAAATGATTCCTGAACATGTAAACATTTTTTTTTTCTTAATATCTACGTTGCAATCTGTTCAACTAGTGAATAGTAAGCAACCCAATGAAATGAGGATGATATATATGATACGTAAATTAGGTATAGTGTTCTAAGGATTCAGGCTAATGATCGTGAGCCAATCACCAAAGTACACCGATATACTCTGTGTAATATTCAAATCCGTTTAAAAGAAATTAATTGTTACTAGGATTCGAACCTGAGAACCCTCAGCCTTCTAAAATCAGCTGTTAAACAAGTGATTTGCGACAAGTTAACCGCTAGATCAGCCCGGTGGGCAATAAATAAAAAGATTATTTCGGAAAATTCATCTTTTCAATTAATTTTTTTATTTTGGAAAGGTAAGTAATAAAAATTACCTACCTTTCAAGAGATAGCGGCTTTCTGATAAATATTTCAAGTCAAGAAATAGCAAACATTGCTAAGATTTTTAAATTTTAATCTTGTAGCTTGCTGTGTCAAGTTACAGTCTTGTCAGTTTGTCTAGTCTTGTTAAAAGAAAGTACGTTTTCATGTGTAATTTCATTCAAACGTTAAAACTGACAATCTGAAATATAAAAAAAAAACCTATTGAAACTTAGTTTCGATAGTTATCTATGATTTAGTTATTTATGAAATACAAAGATAAAATTTTAAATAAAATACCCCTTTTTATAATTATATTTACTCTTAACCTTAATTTCAAGTGTATGTTATGACTCAGGATTACTTAAATGATTTATTTAAATACCTTTATAAATGTTCACTTTTTTTGTTGCTCTGTCTAAATCTTGGAACTTTAATTTTCATTTAATATAGACTTTTAAATTTAAAGTTCTTCGGCTTCGGTACACAGACTTTCGCTACCAAAAATTACTTTCGTCTACCTACAAAAGTCGTGATACAGTAAAATGTATTCTGTTAAACAGCCGATGGTATCTCGAGAACAATTTATACTTTATTTTATAACTTAAATGAAATAGACCAAAATAAAATCACTTTTTTTCTCGAACCTTTTTTCCGAGATTTAAACAAAAATTTATCCTACCAGTTAAAGGTAGTGATTTAGTCAGCGACTCAAGATATTACTGCACGTAGACTAAAGCGGTAAAATACGGGACCCTCTTCGTTCAAGCTTGTATTTATTAATTAGTAATGGAGTTATTTGGATCATTTTTTATCTGAAAGACCAGTAAAAATATTAAATGAATCATTAAGATCGCTTCAGCGTTTACTACGTTTTAAAGGTGCATCGGTGTAAACATACATACGGATATCTCTGATTTATATATAAAGAGGACGAAATTTATTTCAGTACTGTTAATAAAAAATCTTTCTTTTTTTAAAAAAACGAGAAAAACTAATGAACTTATAACTTTCCACGAATATATTTTTTTCCTTCGGCCTATACTCATCTTTTACTATACGGTATACTATTTCCTCCTCTTCACTTCCCATATATCTTTTCCCCTTTTCCTCCTTCCATCGCAGCGGTTATCCCTTGAGAAATCTCACCTCATCCACTTACTGTTAGGTTAGACGTTCTCATTTATTTGCTTCCATTTCGTTAGTCTAGCCGCTTCTCGACCTACCTCGACCGTACTGAGATAAAAAATAAATCAATAAATTTTTTCTTTATCCAACACCGAAAGAATTAAAGAGATTTTTTTATTTATTTATACGTTTCTATTAATTATTTCATATAATAATTTACTGTCGTTAATTTAAACGAATTGTAACCGCATTCTTTTCCTGTTTATAGGTATAAAATAACCAAACAATTTTTTTTTTTTTGGAGGGGAAAAACGCTTTCGTGTTATCATCTCCCGGAATAAACAGATTATAACAAAAATCAACTAAAACTAGTACAAAAATAAAATATTAAAAAGCAAAAAAATTACGACAGTAAGCTATCACTTCAAATTAATATCACAGTCGTAATATTAAAAATAAATCTGATGTGAACCCCACATGATTTCCTTTACGCTGATTAGATTGCATATACACATTTTTTTTTTAATGAAAAGTACGTAAATTTTTGATTTCATAAACAAGTTCGGATATTTTTTCATTTTTTTTATTTTTATTATTGAATTATTATTTATCATAAAACCTTTGCAATCAGAAGTTAATAATTATTAATAAAACAATATATTACATTTTAAAAAAAGTTTAAAAAAAGGAGATGAAGACGGATTTGAACCGATGTGCCTTTCTCTTGAAAAATCTAAATATATCATTATTAAATATTTATCTGGCTATAACTCTGAAACCAATGAAAATAATTACCACATATATCGTTGAAAAAATTTCAATGAGAGCTTATTATGCAGTTAAGAAAAAGTTCAAAATCCAAATTTTTTGGACTTTGGGATTTTTTGGACGTTTTTGGTCCAGTCGATTGCAGTGTAAAGGGGAGGTACACAACTAGATGTTACAACAGTCCTACTCCAAAACGTAAACATCGTATGGCTAATCGTTTTTGAGTTATGCGAAATACGTACGTACAGACGTCACGTCGAAACTAGTCAGAATGGATTCAGAGATGGGATATTTCCGTTGAAATACGAAATTTTTCGCGATCACAATAGCCCTTCCTTCATTTCATTTCGTACAAGGAAGTAAAAACAAAAAATTACAACTAAACCATCACTTAAAACTATCACAGTCGTAATATTAATAATAAGATATGTTTATTTAAAAAATCCCTTTCGGCGCGCCAGAAGACGGAGGTAGATTTCACCGGTGCTAGGTACGGGATAAAAAAGATTTTCACCTTAAAGTTAAGATAAACTTAAAATTTACTCAATACGACAATTGTTGCATGTGAAAAAAGCTTCATATACTTAGCAAACACATGCCCATCTTGCATGTTGCATGTGCATCTTCTTACGATTCCAATAATATTTTGGTCATCCCTTGCCGTAAGGGTTGGTCGTATCAAAAGTTGTTTTAGATAATATTCAGAGGTTAACGATCACTTTAAACAGATTCGATACTGTGCCTATTAAGGGAGGTACGATTTTTTTGTCTTCAAAACCTTATTTTTCCACACTCTGGACCAATGGTTGTTATCAAAAAACTTGAGATAGGTTTTAAGCCCTTATCCAAAGAATAGTAGGATCTTTAAACGAATTCGAATTTTACTTAATAAGAAAGTTATAGCGATATTTTTTTTTTTTTTTGAAAAAGTCATCCTTTTCCACCTTGATGGTCCGATGTTGGCTGTTAACGAACTCGACCGAGATTTTCGGACGTGTTATTTTTAAAGAATAATTTGAAAGTGATTGGTTGAAAATTAAGGCAGTTATCGTGTTCTCAAGAAAGTGAAATATATATATATATATATATATAAAGTGGAATCATGGTAACGAAATTTACCTGAAACAAACGCAAACAAGGAAATTTTAAAATTAAACGTAAATAAAATTTAACGAGCACTGTAAACTCCTCTCGGATAATAAAAAATTAAAGAACTAATGTTAAATTCTGCAAAGCATGCAGATACATCGTAGAAATAACAACACCCGTTGTAAAACCTGCTTATAATTTGCCCAGGATTCGGCGAATATTTCTTGGCAATTTAAGTTTTCGTCGCAAGACTGCATAACATATGCGATCCACAAAGACATAGCGAACAGCAGTCGAGCAGCAGTTGGATCGTACACATACGGGTGAATCTTCTGGTGACATCAGATATCCTTGCGAATTTTTGGTATGTCCTAATCGTAATCGGCAGAGGACCGCTTCGTCAGGGCGAATTTTTCTTCGTGAAGAGTCCCGAGGCAGCACAGTATCTTTATGTGTCGGAGGTATTCATAAGAAATAAATTTTATAATATATATTGTCTTTAGAGATCAGTTTATAAATTTCCGCTTTTTCAATCGGTTACTTTTATCGTTAGCCTTTCCGATTATATAAACCAATTTTCTTAGACGAAGTCACGATAACATTAAAGTTGTAAATTAAAAACAAAATGCTTTTTTTTTAATCTATTAATATATGAAGGGCAGTAAGCAATTTCTATCCGTGCCTTCTCCAATCCTTTCTTTTAATGTTGAAGAGAGTTAAGTTTTTTGTTATTGCCAGTGGTGTCTGTAGTAAAAGTATTGATATCAGATTTATATTCAATAAGTTAATTTCTTCACGTTCAGATGAAGCAGCAAACACTTCTCTCTGTAAGCCATCGCATTAAATGCCGCCAGTTTATTTTGTTAGTGATTTCATATCAGTTTGCGTATTTTATCACGATATATACATTTAAATGTTAGAAAAAGTTAATATGCTGTAATGAAATACTTGGGCGACTCTGGTGAAGTACAGTACTTACTTTACGTATATGCACACACACACACACACACACACACACACACACACACACACACACACACACACACATATATATATATATATATATATATATATATATATATAATATAAAAATTTAAAAAAAATGTTTGCATTCGATATACAGTAGATGTAGTTAATTTTATGTTGTAAAATTATTATTAAAATTTCTTTTTTTATTTATTTAGGAATTTATTTGCTATTCAAATTTTCCATGTCGGAATTTTTTCAGGTGGTAACAGTTTCCTTCTAACAAAAAAATACAATTTTTGAATTGAGATATTTCAAGAAGATTATATATTTACCTGTTTTTTGCTTAATACTTCCAGACTGGATAGATCTATTTGAATAAAATTCAGCGCAATCCTGTCTGCATATGGATCAGTGATGTCGATTAATTTTGGTCAAAATCTGTCAAAGAGGCAGGAATATACGAACCAAAAGTTCCCGTATGTCAAATTTTTAGCCAGAAATTAGATATTTATTTTCATATAATTGTCTCTTACTTAGCCAAGATATTTTCTGATTATGATTAATCTTAGTAAAACCCTAAAAAGAAGTCGGGCTAAAAAGTTCTTTTTTTGTCGTTTTTAGATTCAAAGATAATCCAAAAACACGGCTCGTCAGGGTGCTTCCTTCGGCGAGGCGTTTTGGCATCATACCCTGGTTACCAGAGATATTCGCTGTATGCTTATTAAATTTGTGAATTTGAGTGTCAGTCAAGTAATGATCTTAATGCATAGTCTGAGTGATTGTGTGAAACCTTCAGTGTTACAGGAAGGCGGGTTAAAGGTAGGATCGCGCTTCCCAAATCTGTTAATTCGATAATATAATGATAATATAAAGGTAACAAAGATGAAACTTAGATCAAAGGTTACTTTTGATCACTCGAGGGATTTTCATCCAAAGAATTTTTCAATCGAATTTTTTCTCTCTTGCTGAATACTAAAATAAGTTTTCATCTAAGTAAAACAAATCAAACCGGAAGATTTTACAACAAAAAATTATTTAACGGGAGTAAATGAGAAATGAGATGTAATTTTAATAATTTATTAGACTGTTTTAAGGAGAAACCTAATCAAATTTTCCTCAACATATATGATACATATCGATAAAATAAAGAATAAAATATTGATTTTAATAAATTAAAATGGATTATGGGAACTAAATAAGGCCACGATCATTCGCCTATTTGTTCTTTGACTATATAAACGATAATTAAAACCGGTTGATTATCGTTGTTTTTCATGTTATACACAGTATTAGGTAATTCGTGATGACCTAATAGAATGGTCATAAACATTTTTTTTCTTTCCTTAACCAAAAGATTTTCATAGTACAACGGTTTTTATTTGTTTAAGAAGCACTGGCCTCAACTAACAACTACCAAGAGCAGTGAAACTCCATTCAAACTTATTAAATTTCGATGATCTACGACAACCAGTTTATTTAAAACGTAGTTTACGTTCATCAGAATTTTACCTTATTACGACAAATCCTTCATTTTCAGTACATCCTGAGATATCGTTGTGGAACAATCGAATAGTAAAGGCGTATAATTTACCGTCTTTCATAGGGCACCAAAAATTATAATAAACCGGTTTAAAGGACAAGTTTTATATTTAAGGTACAATTTAAACATTAAATACTCTAAATTTTAAGTGTTCCATACTTTTTTAAAACATACTGTACAATTAATGATACTTATTTTTACTTATTTTTAGATACTTATTTTTAATAAATGGCAAGTAAGTAATTAAAAGTTCCTGTAGGTGAAAAGAAAAAACTCAACAGAGGAAAATGGACTGAAGAAAGAAGAATTAACTATGCCGAAAGAATGAATAACTTGGGATAGAAAAAGAAAGAAATTACGTAAAATGATATTTGTGTGGTCTTTCAAGGACCACACAAATATTAAATAAATCAAAAGGACTTTGAGTAAATTGAATTGTAGGACAAAATTGTCGTAGATGTCATCAATACTTGTTTTATTGGTATGAGAATAGTATTTTTTGTGTTTAAAAGACTCAATCAATAATGAACTGAGTGCATAGCCTAATTTAAGTTAGATATAGGAAGAATTTTTATGTGAAAGAATTTTTATGTGAAACCTTCCGTATTAAACGAAGGCGTGGGAATCGCGCTTCCGCGAATCGATTAATTTGACGGTTGAGGATTGTAAATTACATTAGACGGTCGTGGTTAGAAGAGACCATACAGGTTGTGTAAATACACTGATGGAAATACCTGCCGATACATTTGCATCGGTGGCATTCTGACAGAGGCTAAACTGATGTGTTGTTTTATCAATTTTAGAGGGTGTAAAAGACGATCTCTGATAAAGCATCTCATGGCTAGGAATGGAGAGGGTGGTGTGGCGTCCAGGATCGTTAATCTTTGCGATCATATTTAGGGTGTCTTCTCCTACGGGGGTCAGGATGATTCAAAGTTAATATATTTGTAAATGTTCATTAAACATCATGAGGGTAATAAGTCCAATTTCTTTGCTTTTTTGTCGGTTATCGTTTTTCTTGATATCTTCAAACTGGATTTCTATAAACGTTTGTACATTGACTTCTGAATACGGGTCATTGATACCATTAATTTTGATTACAGTTGGCGAAGGGAATGGGGTTGTATGATCACCATACACACCGATTCTCAACATTTTACTCAAAGAGTAGAGTAATTTTTTTTTACGTAAATCTTAAGTTGTACATTTACATACTTTAACTTTCCAGTTCCCTTCTAAGAAATAATTTATTGAGGGTGGGTTCCTCAATGTTTTCGTTGGGAGAGTTATGCAAATCTATCTGTTTTTTACAAATTTAAAAAAATTTAAATTTTAAAAACCGATTCAGATTAAATGTATTATTAATTGATATCATAAAGGATGTAGATTATAACATGTTTTGCAAAGTTGAATTTATCAGTATTTTTTCTAGATTTCATTTATATAAATTTTAACCTATATTTAAATTGATCGATTTAGTATATAATATAATATTCATTGTATCAGTTTCATTCGCCATTCTCGGTTCAAAACATAAATCATATTAAGTTTGATACTCAATCTATTTTAATATTCGTCTACTTGTACGGTACACCGTTTATCCTGCTTCCCTTAATATATATTTCATCAATTTTTTTATTCTTTCCACCAAAAACTGTTTTATATTCTTTAAATTTTTTATATTCTCAAAATTTTTCTTTAAATTTCTTCACTTCCCAAAAATAATCGACGAATTTATTTCTAATTTGTATATCTAATTTCCTGATTAATAGGTTTTTTATTCAGAAGCGTTTCTTAATTTATACCAGCTTGTATCTGTTTTTTTTTTTTCACCGAACCTCACTAATTCCTACTTCATCCACATTTATCCTATCCATTTCCCCTTTTAAATTTTCTAGCCTACCAACCTTTTTTAAACTTCTAACGTTCCACGCTCCGACTCGTAGAATGTTATTTTTTAATTTTCTGGTAACCCCTTCCTTAGTAGTCCCCACCCGGAGATCCGAACGGGGGGACTAGTTTACCTCCGGAATATTTCAGCAAGGAAGGCGCCTCCATCATCGCTATATGAAAATGCAGAGAGCCAAATTTTCTTGGAAAAAAAGCAGCCGTAGGTTTTCCATTGCTTTCGGCTGCGCAGTACTCAGAGGACCGAGTGATGTTGATATGGCCGTTTAAGTCGTCCTGACTCACGCCCCTAACAACTAATGACGTAAGTTTTTTGAGATTTTTTATAAAAATAAGTAAGTCTAGAAACACCATGCTTCTTGATACACGAACATTGTATATACATATATTAAAATATGTAAATGCAATAATCCTTTTACTTCATTACATTTCTGTCAGCTTGGCAACAGAAATAAAATTAAGTAAAATTACTAATCTTTTTTTCTTTAATGGATACCTGTAAAATACTTAATATTCTTACAAATATGAGGATATGAACGCGTCGAGGGTTCAGGGGACGGACCCCGCTGGCTAGACGGTCGGGCGAGCGAAGCGGCTCTAACCGGCAAGTTTATATAAATTATAAACTATGAATTGTTATTCATTTTTGTGACATTTCATCACGTTAAAGTAATCGTCGTTTACTTTTATCTCGCTCACAAAAATATTCATATATTCAAAAAGCTATTTCCATTTTTAGCGTTTAATGTTGTGCATCCAAAATATCTTTTCGAGCTATTACAGAGTTCCTTCGTCGTTGGTGTTTCAATCTTTGAGTTCTGCCACTACATTGAATATAACAGTTATATAATCTTGATATCAGATGGTAAAACATATTTTATCTGTATAATATTTTTTAATTTAGTATATCGGTCAGATGTATTGTAATCGATGAACGGTTGGTTAATTTAAATATTCTCGGTGTAAAATTTGAATATTAGGATTATTATGTTTACATTTATTCTTCTTTTAATTTTTCGCAGTTTCAATAATAGAATTTATAAAATCATCAGTCAATCGATTACATATTGTTGTTCTTTGTAGTGAACAATTGTGTCTCGTTTTTTTTTTTTTTTATCTTTTAGTTCGTTAAATGTTTCTTTTATGTACAGATTAAAAAGCCTTGGGCATAGGCATTAGCCTTGTGGCACTCTGTCTGTATTATAGCTTGCCTTTCCCCATTTCTACTCTTTAACTTTTTTCTTTGAAAAGATTTACTTTTAATAATAATTTTATTTACAGAGTGTAATTAGTGAAGGTACACAAAGCGTTAACGATAAAAAATAAAAAAAAAAAAGGTAATCAGATAAATGGTGAATTCAACGATTAATTATAATTTCTAGATTATTCTACCTTAAATAAAGAAGTAAAAAAAAAAGTTTATAAATTAAATAAAGCTTTTGTAATGCGTATAATTTTGTATGTTTAAAGATTTTTATGAATTGTATTTTTAATTTTAGTATGGCGTACTAAGAACAGCGTAACGTGTATATAATATTGCTTTAAGGCTTACGTTATTTCTATTTGTTATTACAGTATTTTGATTCATCTTCATATATACCCTATTCTTTACATCATCCTTCATTTTATTGATCTTTCTCTAACTTTTATTCCTCCCTTCCTTTATTCAATCTATCTCTCTTTCTCTAACGCCCGCATCCGTATTCATATCCATCTTAAGAACATTTATAAATTGAATATGAGGATGTAAGTATCCGAGATTGACTGACGTCGCACACACGCACATACACACATACACACATACACATACAGTTTGCTTTCATTCAATTTGATTTAACATGTCTATACTACTTCCTTTAAATTTATCCTAACGTCTTTTATCTTCCACATGATTTAAGAATATATTTACATATATGCATGCACGTACCTGGTAAACCGTAGAAAGTGTTAAAAAAGATATCATTTAACAAAATGTTTCAGATAAAGTATTAGTTGGTCGTGACATTTTTAAAAAAAATAAAAACTTATGTTCATGTTATATCATTAACAATGAGTTTTATTTTTAATAACTCGCTTCATAATAATGGTAAAGTTTGTGGATGGTTTAGTATAGTTTCTACACAAAACATTTGTAGAAACGGTTTCATTAGTTTATAATCGGATAAAATTCAGTGATCTACGTAAGTAAAATCGCGATCACAAATTTACATATTATAGTAAAGCCCGCTATAACGCGGCTCGATATACCGCGATTTATAATCTATTCCCCAAAATGAAATAATGTCCTCCAAAATCTGAAAAAATAAAATAGCATGAAGAACTAACTTGATCGTTAAATTATTTCTATCAAGTACACATTATACTGTATTGGTTTTTTCTATTAAACCGCTTGATTTTTTGCTTATATTTTTAATCGATCCCCTTTTTGATTTAAAATTTACTTCTCAAAATAACGTGGGTGTCAGGAAAGTCCCTCGATAGCCACGTTATAGCGGGGTTACGTTGTATATGATATTTAATTAAATTTCTATCTAAATTGTCAACAAAAAAAACCTTCCAAAATTTTTCAAAATTTTGTTTTTTCTTCCGGCTAACAAAATGTTTGCATAATCGTTTGAAAATGAAATATACAATTATATTTGGTGGTGTTTAGTAATACAGAATAGATCCTGGAGAATACAGTATCTCTCTTCTGTATAAACTAAGAAAACTTTTCACATTTTCTTTCGTTGTTTTGGCTTATTTCATTATTTTTTTTTACTTCCCTGGCATAATAGTTTTAGAGCTATGATGCAAGAAGTACGGTAATCAGTCAAAAATCGGGTTATAGGTTTTTTACATTTCTCGACGTTTCATGACCCAGGGATCCAAAATAAAACAAAATAAAGTGGAAGATATTGGAATGTTTGAAGCTTAATAACCTTTTGACTGGATAAACCAATTTTGATGTAATTTTGTAAAGAGACTCGTGTAGATAGGGGAAATTTAATAGTAAAATTTGGGATCAATATCTCCAGCGGTGGAGGTGGTTTTGGGAGTCAAATTTTTCAAGCATAACGCTACTTATATTAAGCTCAGTACATGAGGACATGCTTATCTTACCGTTTGTTTTTAATTTGTCTTAAAATTTCCTCTTCCCAAAAATCGAAAAGAACTATCTTTTTTATTTATTGCATATTTTTTAACCGATTTTTACTCTGTTCTTGGCCATAATAGTAGTGCAAGCGATCCAAAAAAAAATATTTTGTGAAGGCAATGTTGTGGGTAGGAGAGTCGATCAAAATTTAAAAATATCGATCTTTTTGAATTTTTCAAAATTTATGTTATTTAAACATGTAATGGAATGCTACAATAGAACTTCATATAGTACTACTGTATGTAATATTGTAATATTATGTGATATAATATCACCCCTCCTCCAAAAAAAATCTTAGTGTATTAGTAATTTTGAATGAACCCTCTCGGAATCAGTTTGAACACTTTTTATTTCAACTCGGTTTATCGTGGTTAATGGAATATACAATGCCGATACTCGCACTATAAATTTCAACAATTTACCAAATTTTTATATTTTTTTCTTTGCGAATAAGATAATTAAGGCGATTTTGAAAAGCGTCAGTCGAAACTTCACCCGGTCTTTGATTACGATGAAAAATCGATGATACTTGTTTTCTTCGATTTAAACCGCTCGATTTATTTGTAAAAATTTGCACAAATAATACATACGCTTTTTACCAAACTGCCTTAAGATCTGCTAGTGGATTTCAGCCGTTTTTACAGGTCCATAAAATAAAAATCATGTAACAGTACAGGTTCTTCCGTGGTATACGTTAAAAGCGAAACCGAAATTTGAAATAAACCAAAAAGGTGTCATAATAATGATAATATTTTTTAAATAGCTGATATTTTGTATGACAGGGGTGCCAATCTGAATATCAGGCAGTTTCAGTGTATTTTATTAAATAGTTTTCCGCTTTTGCCATTTGTCTCTTTAATTATTAAATAACCCTCGTATTTCGGAAGTCATCTTGCGTTACTACAAGCCCTGTTTACTGATATTCTTTTATAAATATATCGATTTCTCTTCGTTTTGTTTACGTGAATCTCATTCTGTTGAATGCAAAATGAGTCACATTTATGTTAAATACTTTCTTAGTATCTTATTGATTAGTTGAATTTAATCCTACTGTATTGTTTCGTTTGTACAAATAAAGTTCTTACATCTAAGCTTTTTGATAATCTCTGCATGCGTAGTCATGAGGTTTCAATTTTTTTTATGGTACAATAATTATTTTCATTTTTTATAAATCGGTAAAAATATTTATAAAATTATAATAAAATTTCAGTTAATTAATCTCCTGGCTTGTTCCCTGTTTGGGATCAGTTCTTCTGATATTTTTACGTCACTCTTGACGATTTTTTGTCGTTTCTTGCGTTAAGCACATCTTCAGCATATAATTATGGATGGTTTGCATCCAGGTAGTCGGTGGGCGGTCTCTGCCCCTTTTGCCTTCCTTTATGGCAAAAAACCTGTCCGGTTATATTATCTTCACTTCCACGCATTACGTGTTCAAACCAGCGTAAACGGCTTTCTCGCATTTTTTTTTGTATTTCAATTACTTTAATGGTTCCTCGGATGCATTTGTTTTGGATTTTGTCAAGTCTCGTAACACCACCTGGCCGTCACAGCATTTTCATCTCCATGATATGCGTATTTGCTCTTCGCATTTCCTTAACCCCCAGCACTCGGATCCATATAGCATCGCCAGTCTAACGGCTCGCTTGTTGTACACGGTGCCTTTAGTTCTAATAGGTATTTTCGCGTCACAGAGGACCCCAGAGAGCGACCTCCACTCGAGTCAGCCTGCCTTAATTCTATTTTCTAAATCCCTTTCCGTGTTTACCCTGACGTTGTTTGATGCAAGGTACTTGAATTCCTCTACTTTATTTAGGGGAGTTCCTTCGATAGTGTTGTAACCAAAACAGCAGCAGCAATTTTATAATAATTTTACAACTAATATACAATTCCAAAAATTGAAAATTTTAAAGATCGTATGATGATCATATACGATGGCTCCTAAGAATTATAACTTAATATTTGGGAATCCGGGGCTTATTCTGCGAGTAAATGATCCCTTTGGAATAGAATATTTGAGATGATTGATCCAGAAAGTTTTTTCCTGTCCATCGACCGATTTCCATGCTTATGAGATCTGATCGGTGTCTTTATTACGGTATTATTTGAGTTGTTTGACGAATATACGTTAATCGCTTTGTCTTTTCATGTTGTTCAATACATGTGATAAACAACAACTGATGTGATGATATCGATCGTGGTATGATATTTGTCTTCTATATTTGAATGGTAAATTGTTCAAATTTGATTACAGAAGTAAGGATCAATATGTCAATTCAGTGAAATTCTATGTTTGTTTGAGGGAAAATACGTTATACGATAATTTTATGGTGAATACCAAATGAAGCCTCTTTTAAAGTTAGTATTAAATTTATGTTTTAATTTTGTTCTCTTTATATTAATTAATTACATTGCTGGTAATCTCTGAAAAGGCTTGCCTCTAGAGATACCTAATTTACGATAATTTGGAGCGTCGTATTAAGAAATCTAAATTAATTTTGATTGTAAGATAGAATAACAATTATAATTTTTAGTATTTGATTTAATTGGAAATTTAATTATTAATTATTTTCCAAATTACGAGTAGAATATTATTTTCATGAAGATATGAAATAAAGATAAAACAAAAGAACCAAAATCAATTTGAGATATCTTATTTCTCTGTTACGATACCTGTCATCTGTCAGGTTACATTTAAATAATAATTTCTTCAAATTCTGTTTGTCGATCGAATTGAATTTCAAAGCTTTTCATTTTCTATATGTTTTAGAGAATTTATGTATTCTTTTTCAATTGATTTGCGATACAGGTCTTCTAGTGCAATCACCCGATATCATTTTTTTTTAAATAGGACGTTTTATTGTAATCTTCATATAAATATTAAAAATATTATCCAAATTGTTTCTAACTTTTTTTATCATATCGCTATTTCAATGTTTGTATTTTTAAATGACAATAATATAGGTCTTTCAATTTAAAAGAGACCTCATCACTCAGTAGTTTGTACTGAATGCACATTTTTAAAAAAATGCATATATTGGTGTGAGATGGGTAAAATAATGTGGAAGATATTGGTATGACTGGAGCTATAGTGGGAAGGACTCTTTATGTCAGTCTGTGTCGAGCATCGGCTTTTGAATAAGGTTTTTTAATCGCGTGTTGTGTGTTAAAATGCGATTAACCGTTGAAGAACGTGTATCGGTGATGGCAACTTATTTACAGACGAAATCTTATGTTGTATATCGGCGAAATTTCAAGGAGAAATTTGTAAAAAGGAAGCACAAGTGATAACTGTTATTTAGAAGTTAATCAAAAGATTTCGTGAAAGAGGTTCAGTGTTAGACCAGAAATTTGCACGACACTGGTTCGTTTAGGGCAATAATCAGCAGTTAAAAACCTTTGTGGAGACTAAGGAAAAGAAAATTTCAGTCGGTTCAGCTCATACTGCAGGGAGGAGAATGCTGAAATGTTATCCGTATAGAATGTAGGTTTTCCATCAGAGCTAGCTGATAAAAGTTGTCAGTGTGATAAAAGGGTTCACTACTACCGACGGTTGAAGAACATCATTAGAGGTAACATTGAAATTTTGAGATCAAGCGTTTTCACGGTTTTTTTCACTTTGATGAGTATAAATAGTCAGAACTATCGGACCAGGGATACTGAAACCCCGCAGATTTTCTTCGAATCTTCCCTACATCTACAAAAACTAGGCCCCGATGGAGAGTCTTACTCGTTAAGACTTTGGGGATTGGCGTCCCCACGGCTCTAGCCTCTGTAGATTTTCTTCCCGCTACACACGTGCTGCAGAAGCTTTGACACCATACACATACACCACAAGATAAACACTACAAAAATTATAACGTACACCCTTACACAGCAACACAACGACATTTTAGACTGTTTTTATTTCACTTACACTCGGTATTGTTGCGATACGAAACGCAACCGTAACCAAAGGTGGAACCTGTCGTGCCGATGGGTGGATGTTACTTTGTAGTAGGTCTCAAACGATGTTCTCTGGGCAACAGGGTGAACCGGTTGTGTACAGCCCTAGCTCCAGTAAGCGCAGCTCTGCTGGAGTGGTCCGTTGTATCGCCGGTACCCCTCGTGGGAACGGGACGGCAGTCCGAAATAGCAATTTTTCGGTGGTTGTTGGTTTGCGTGAAAAAAACTAACAAACCGAGGAGTTTGAAAAGACTTCAACCGACGTTGTCAGCCGAAGATGTATCAGGAGATATGGGAATAAAAAATCACGGGGTGTGGTTTCAAGGCGACGAATAAAGGACCCTGGTAAAAAAAAAACCTGAAGATGGTGTCATCTACCGAGAAATTTCCTAACAGTTCATAGCCTTATACAAGAGGATAATGCTGTTGCAGTAGGACAGTGCCACTTGCCTTACAGTTCCCTCTACTGTGGAAATGCTACAGGATGTTTTCGATGGAAGAATAATTTCTAACGAATTGCGGCCAACAAGATCCGCTGATCTGACTTGACCAGGTTCTTTCTATAGGGTTAAAATAAATAGTTTATAGCAATCCACACACTCTGCAAAATTTTGAGACAAACATCACCAATGCCGCTGGGTACAGCTGACACGAGTAACCAGGAGCATAAAAAGTGTTGATAAGTGCATAGAAGTATGTGGACATATTTTCAACATCTTTTGTAGGTGATTACATAAGTATTTGCCAATAAACTGTTATATATAAAGTAGACTAAGCGAGGCCCCATCACATAGCCTACTTTATAAATAATAGTCTTTTGAGTTGAATACTTCGTATATTCGAGCTTATATGAAACTGAAATTAAAAATACAATAAATACACGAATAAAACTGAGATATCAAGTCATAATTAAATGATTATGAAGGCGAATTGGTTAGTTATCATTTGGAGATATTTGTTTCTTATAATTCTAATAAATAAAACATAATTCGATAAAATTTATGTTTTCAGAGGTATTTATGTTTTCAGTCTATTCCAATCTTTGTCTTTCTTCCCTGGTACCTTCTACTTCTTACTCATTTTTGTAATAAAAAAAACGTGAACATTTTTAAATATAGCCTTCAACCTAGTTCACCTTTACAAAATTTTTCCATAAATATTTTTCGTCTGTTATTATTCCTGTTATGAACTCTTCGTCGTATATTTTATAAACCCATTTACTTTTTTAATATCCTCCTGTAACATTGCATTTCAATCTCCTCTACTCTTTTATCTTCTGATTTTCGTGTTGTCCACGTATCATTACTAAAAACCGCTACATTTCGCACAAATTTTATCAAGAAATATATATATTTCATACTAAAAATTTATTTTCTGCATAAAATCTCTCATTTTTTGTGCTAATCAACTGTTGATATTTGCATTCCTTCGTAATTCTAAACCTTAATAACAATTTTTTTTTTAATTCGGTATTTTGTGTTCGACAGTGTTAATATTTAATTTCTCATTTCTTTATCACGTTTCATTACTTTCTTTTCACTCTTATTTTCTAATTGAAATTCTCTCCTACCAACAAATACATCCTAGAAGTTATTTACTAAAATTTTACCGGCTTTTTATATCTAATTACACATATTTCTAATTATTTAATTATTCATATCCTATACATTTTTAATAAGATATATTTTAGATTTTTTATGTGGATACACCTACAAGTCAGCGTAAGCAGTAATGCGCAATTTTTTACATCGTATGATAGTTTTTTCCATTTACTACCCTTACATTAATTAATAAATTATTTTTCAAAAAGCTTTGGTAGCCTCTTGTAATTTATCACCTTCTGAACAAAAATAATGGTTCATAAAGGTATAAAAAAAATTAAATATAGAATTTAGTTCGGATGATTTCGAACTCATTTTATTAATCGGCCTAATTTCATTTGTCAAAATTATAAAAATCTGATTTGGGCACCGTATGAGTTCTCTGTTCGCCTATTAAATTACATATACACATTTTTTTTGATGAAGAGTACATAAAATTTTATTTCATTAATAACATTTGATTTTTTTTATTGTTATTGAATTATTATTTTATGTAAAAACTTTTTTTCAATCAGAGGATAATAATTATTAATAAATCAATGTATTGAAATTAAAAAAAAAAAAAATCGGAAATGAAGACGGATTCGAACCGATGCTTTCCCATTGAAAGATCCAAATATTTCATTAATTAAAATTTCACTTAGCTATATCTCTGGAACCAATGAATATAAGTACCACGTATGATATATCGTTGAAAAGCTCTCATTGGGAGCTTATTACTGTTATTAAGAAAAAGTTCAAAATCAATTTTTTTTATTTTGATTTTGGAATTTTTTCGATTCTATGATCTAGTCAATTGTAGTCAAAAGGGAATCTGCACAACCAGATGTTACAACAGTCCTAAATTCAACATTTCAACATTCTACGGCTTTGAGTTACGCGAGATATATACACGTACAGACGTCACGCCGAGTCAAAATAGATTCAGGGACGGTCAGAATGGATATTCCGTCGAAATCTGAAAACCCAAATTTTTCGCGATCACTCACTATTTATATATATTGATTTGGTAATAATTATTAACATTTGATTGTAAAAAAATAGATAATAAAAAATTATAGAAATGCAATAAATTACAATATTCATTCAATGACAAAAAATAAATATCAGAATTTGTTAATGAAATAAAATGTTATGTACTTCTCATTTAAAAAAAAAAAATGTGTATATGTAATGTAATAGGCGTACAAGGAACTCATGTGGTGTCCACATCAAATTTTTTTGAGTTATTCACCTATTCGCTCATGTTGACATTATCTACGTAATGTATAATTACGCCCCGATTCGAATAAAGTATTTATTAATGTGTCAATAAACAAGCAATTTAATTATTTCTATATTAATCATGTATTGCGAAACAGCTGAATTTTCTGGTTCCCCTTGATGTGAAATGTGCATTTTGAAACACCTGTTAGTTGCAGAATTTCCGACACCGAATCGGTAAGTGGATTGCGTTGCGTATATATCTAACGAAAGGGAACGATTCCAAAAACTAGGGGAAAATGTGCGCATGTCAGGTAAAGGGCAGGAAGGGGGATTTAACGACGGTTCTGTTGGTAATATATACACCAGTGTGTATTTGTGCGTTTGCGTGCGTGAATTTTCGTATTCCATACAACAACGTTGTACAATGCACGCAGAGAATGTCATCCGCAGTATTATATATTTAATATTTTCATTCCCTAGAGCCGGATTTTAGGTATTTTTAAATAGATTTTTTCGCAGTGTTTGTTTTTTTACTATTATACAGTGTTAATAAATACAGCTAGGTTTTTCCTCCAAACCTCTCTTAAACAAATTCTACCTAATATTTGTTTTTTCTTTTCACCGTAGAGAATGCTTAAAATTTTATATAATAGAAAAGAAAATTTAACTAGAATAATTGTAATGTAATTGAACAGAATTCAAATTTTTCCATAAATCTAAGAAATTTACGCGTTTCCAAATCAAATTATATTAAATTTGGGTTACCCAATACAGATGATAGTTAAAATTAAATTTTCTAAAATTTTATATATATATATATATATATTTCTCTGACGTACAGCTTATACGCACGCACGCCACACACACACACACACACACACACACACACACACACACACACACGCGCGCGCGCGCGCGCACCAGCTTAATTTAAAATACGTCAGTGTTACACTAGCGCTCCTTGTGGTGATAGTGGATACTATTGACACAGTATACTCCGTAAATAGTGCCCCTTTTAGGGCACTTTTTAGGGTGGCAGCGCAATTTGGAAAAAATATTTTTTGCAAATATTATTTCTTAATTAACAAATATGTCTAAGAAAAATAAGATCTTAATTTGGCGAAACCTGGTGATACTGAGGGTGACCGTGCGTTACAGCCTCACCAGCTGGATCTTTTTAAGTTGAAAATTTAATGGCATCAATGCCCCATATACAGAAGTAATTAGATCAAGTTTGGTCTAAATCGGTCCAGCAGACACCGAACACACACCTACATACGAACATTTCCGGAAAATTTCCGTCCGATTTTACGGTTTTTTGGGTTCCTTAGATGTCAAAACGTCAAGATCCGGTGAAAACCGCGTATGCCCAAATTAGACCGATTACATCACTTTTCCTTCTAGAGCTTATAGCTCGACTATAGTGCAAGACGGGAAAGTAAAATTAATAGACGAAAAAGATAGGAATAATTAAAATTTTGAATTTTTTTCATGTGATAGCTATTTCAAGTAGAAATGGGTTTTAAAAATAAAAAAAAATTTAATTCGAAAAATTGGATGATAATCCTAGTAAGAAAATGCATTTAACAATGAAAAAGTAAACATTATTGCATCGCTAATGAAATGATATTGTAAATAAAACTGATAAAACTATTTTTATATATATTACGTTATTAAAATAGAGAATATTTTTCATTAGTCGGTACCTCGTTGCACAAGCATCAGTCCACAATAGCAGCTATATACTATTTTTTACGTTATTATTATAGTAAGTTGTTCCCCAAACTAATGAATAATGAATTTTTTAAATAATTTTTTCTTTCTGTAAAAAATCAAATTTTAATCTTTTTAGTCGGTAAATAGATTTTAACCGATCCGTTTGATTAATAATTATTTTTAATTACTCTACACATTTTCTTCTTTAGTTTATTTCAAAATAATTATTCCGGGTTGAAAAAAATTTATAATCAGAAGACCGTTCGTTAAGAAAAAAATCTACGTTTGACGAATAATGAAAATTTGTTATTAATAATTTGTTAGGATGTATTCTTATAATATTATTTATTCATTTTTAACTATTGTTATTTGACGGTGTACGAAGGAGAGGGAATGGATGCGTGCGCCCAAATGCGTAAGTCTGTACCCATATTAACGCCCTGCTTGTTATTTCCTGTAAAATCGATATCGCTCTCTCAGCTCAAGGTCTGGGCCACTTCTCCCATACCTCTAATTCTCATCACTTCGTATCATCGTCCAACCTTCACTTATACTTCGTATTCTGTGTATATTATTATTTATCTAAAAACAAGTTTCTAATTTTTTTTTTTATCATTTACCGCCTTTATTAATTTTATGTATTTGTGTTTTTTCTATTTTTAAAGTTGTTTTGTAATCGATTTTATACATTTAATTTTCATAATAATTTATTTTGTTTGTTCTTTATTTTACTTTTTTATGGATTGTTTTGTCATTGATGTGTTTATTTGGTCGTATTATTATTTTTAATAATGTTTTACTTTTCGGGTTCTTTTTATTTTTTGTTTTTCTAATAATGATTCGTAAACAAGGTTTTTATTAAAAGTATTTATTTATCCAAGTGAGGCTTATAAAATTTCACTTATAAAAAAAATTCACTTATAAAATTAATAAAAACACACACACACACACACAAACAGAGAGAGATTGAGAGAGAAACACATAGGTAATATATTTTTATTCTTTACAGAATTGATAACGTTAAATTTATTGATGGTGGAAAGGTTCTATAAACATAGTAATACAGCTTCAGCTATTGATATATATTTTATTTATCTCCAATTCAACCATTTGTTTTTTTGTTTTTTTTTTTACTTAAAATAACCTGTTTTTGGTAATTTTTACAGTACTTATGTATTTATGAGAAACCACTTCATTAATTATAGATTTAATACAGTCACTATAGATTTCTAGTTCAGAATCCTATAAACTATTGAGATATTATGATACAGAGCGTTCAAAAAGTGACGCAATCTTATGGAAAAATGACTAAATTACAATAGTTGTTGAAAGTGATTTCATTATGAGCTTCACATGATAGAATACGACGTTGCACGCTCTTAAACACGTGTTGCAACCGACGGAACTGCAACGGAATTGCAACCGCATATCGTTCAATTTCGCTCTGCAATTCGGTAACGGTATGAGGATGAGTTTTACAGGCGGCATCCTTAAGGTATCCTCACAAGAAAAAGTAAGGAGGGGGTAAATGAGAGGACCGACGGGGCCGTAACCCCTTCGAAATCACTTGTCCATGAGAATACTGATTCAAGAAACTACGTATACTCTAGCCGGTCTGCAGATATAGCGTTTACAAATAGTTACACCGTCTGCATGTAACGCTCACTGTTCACAATGTAATGAAGATTCGTCTATGTAAGATCGCACAGCAAACACCCGCTTTTTGTTTGTGCGGCTGATGTAGATTTTGCGATTCACGTATCCACCGCGATGGAACTACGTTTCATCACACCGAACTAATCATCGAGTTTTTCCAAGTCTGGCGTTACAGATGAAATGAACTGCTGGCAGAAAGCTACAGGCTTTTCCAGTATTTACAGGTAAAAAAACTCGTGAACAACACGAATTCTGTATGTACTCATCTTTCCAACGCTTGGGCGAGGCCGTGTAAGCGCTACCGACGGAGAGAACAGACCGGCTAGATAGGCATTGCACAGACGTCTTAGGACTAACAGAATATGCAGCTTGCACGTCGATCAACTTTTCTTGCGTAAGAACTTTCGGTTGACCACCTTTGGCTGCATTTGCCAAAAGTGTCTCTTGGAACTTGCCGAACAGCTGCTTGATGTAGGACTTGTTTGGCGCATCCACACCGCTCTTTTCTGCAAAGGCATTTTGAGACTGGACATAACTGGCGCATCTAATGTATCGGGAGACGATGAATATTCTCTGCTGCTTTGTGTAAACCGTTTTTCCTCGATTAAACCTACAACAAAAGAAGAAAACATTCTTCCATAAGGTTGCGTCACTTTGTGAACGATCTATTTTAGTGAACCTTGAATTACAATCGTGGGTGGAGGGTTAACGTTTTTACTGCAAAGTATTGTATAATACATCTAGCGTTTAATTATATTTTAACAAATACAAACTTATCGTAAATTTTAAGTACAGATGATAATAAATGAAATCGGTTTCAGAAGTAAATTATTGCTCTTCTAAAAGCGGTTATTTTATTTCTGTCTAGAACAAAGAAAGAATTTCAATTAAATAATGCGAGAAACAACTGCAGATTATTATTTTTAATTTTTTCGACTTGAAATAGGCAACTGATTGCACGGAAGAGATGTACACACTACAGTTACATCAACGATCCTCTGAAAAATAAAATTGCGATTACGGTTTCGTAGAGGAAAATAAGGTCAGGCAACATTTTTATAATAATAAATATTCCGTGAATTTATTAAACAAAAAAAGATATACTTTTCAGACAGAATAATTTCCGATAGATCTTTTGGTATAATAACATATGCTATTAAAATCAATATTAAGGTGGGATTTGCCATTAATTCTTATTGATTACTAGTTTATTTTATTACTACACTCGATACAACGGAATTTTAAATTTCAATTTTAATTACAGTTATAACTTTACGGTCATAATGAGCAGCGCACAAAATCGTAAATCGACAGGATTTACGATTAAAGCGCAGTATAGTTAAACATCAGTTGGTTTCATCAGTATCGGCATGTCACGGGTAATCATTTTAAAGAGATACTTCGTCCTATTAAAAACTTCTGGTAGCAGTGAGTTAACAGTAAAGTAAGTAAATATTAGGTATTTAATAAATATTATAAGGTGGGCTGTCTTGGAGGGGGGAGTTAAGACCGTGTCCCGGTGGTAGCTACCTTTGGGGATTCACCACTTGAGGCAAGGCGTAAAGACCATAGTCCCGATGGGGATTCCCGTTAGAGGCACGGCAATGGCAGACCTTAGGCCCACTCTTAATAAAAAATATAAAAAAGATTTCTACCTTAAATTTAAGAAAAACTTCAAATTTACTCAATACGACAACGGTTGCACGTGAAAAAAAGTTTCACGTGCATACGACACGACAAGACCCATCTTCCTACAATTCCAGCAACATTTTGTTCGTCCCTTGCCTTAAGGGTTGGTCATATCAAATATTGATTCAGACAAAAGTTTTAGGAGGACTAACGACCACTTGAAGCCGATTCGATACTGTGCATATTAAGGGAGGTATGATTTTTTTTCTTCGAAACCCCATTTTTTCACCCCCTGCGCCAACGGTTGTTGATATTAAAAAACTTTACTTAAATTAGTTTTAGGCCCTTATCCAAAGAATAGTAGAAACTTTAAACGCATTCGATATTTTATTTAATAAGAAAGTTATAGCAATATTTTGTTTTTTTTTCGAAAAAGCCCCCCCCCCTTTCTTTTACAATGGTCCGATTTTGCCCCTTAACAAACTAGACCTATATTTTGGGACGTTATATTTTATGTATTAATCTGAAAGTGATCGGCAGAAAATTACGGCAATTATCATGTCTACAAGAAAGTGAAATATATATGTATATGCTCGTATAATATTTTGAGCTGACGGTGGTTTTGAGTTCTGGGGGGATGTGAAACGTGAAAATATGTCGAAATTTTCCGGAATTCGAATCATGGTGTCCATTACAATAGGTCGCTTTCTTATAAAATCTACCTAAAGTTCCTTTCTAAATAAAGTATCACTAAAAGGCTGAAATAAGCAAAAAAAATCAGACCCATTAGAACTCCTTCGAAAATAAATATAACCTAATACCCTACGCTCAAATCCCGTTTATTTTCCGGCTTTTATAAGGAAAATTATTATGTTTTTAAGTTTATTTTAATATATCCAGTTTTTTTAGTCAAAAAAGCATTATTATTATATGGCATCTATTTTGTAATATTTCTAAAAAGGGATGCAGTACAAACGTGAGATTTTGTTTAGCGAGTGACTCGTGTACGGTACGGGTTGATGCTTTTATTATTAACATTATTATTAAATTTCTTTTAATAAAAATCGGTTAAGGATTGAGGTTATACCTTTTTAATCTACGGTTGGGGTTAAATATAGCTGGGATCAAACCCACGATGCCACCTTTTTTTCAAAACCAGTGAATATTTTAGTTACTTCATTGATTTTTAAATCCCTATATAACTGTTATAAATATTTTGTCGTTCAGTAAATGAAAATGTATCACAACAACCTTTTCTCCTGATACAGTACTTAATTTATTGATGCATTTATTTTGTAACAACATATAAAAATTAAAATATATACTAAACATAAATAAAACTGCAATAGTTTTGAGTTTTTATTTTTGTTAATAAAAAATAAATACAAAGTATATAAACTGTTAAAAATAGCCGTTTTAATTTCGTGATTACTTTTCAATTATTATTTATGCATTGTTAAAATCTTTTCATATCTTTTGTACAATCAATGATTGTTTAATAATCAAAATGGAAGTCTAGTTTTAGAATTTAAGTATTTTTGTTTAATCATTTTAAGTTTATCCTATTTTTTGTTATAAATTTTATATAATATTATAAAATGTAAAAGAGAATAATCAATTTTCTGTAAAAAAAGTGGATGATGCAACAAAATTTCTTTGAATACATAATTACTTAATTTATTCAAAATTTATGCTAGTTTTGTTTTATCAACCTCGTCCTCGGTATTTTAATCAAAATTATTAAAACATCTGTTGCAATGCTTATTTGTTTTGTTTATACGACGGTTCAAAATTTGTAATACATAAAACATTAAACGAAATGAATTTCATACAGAAATGAGAACACCAGTCAGACAAATATGAATCGATTACTTTTGTAATAAATCGAACGTATATATCCAGCTTTTCTACTATTTTCATCTATGATATGAATAAATTTGCATTTATAAATACATTTAAACAAATAATTACTATTTTTATAATCGAAATACCTTTTCGTTGGGTTTTATTTGTTTATATGTAAGGTCGGTAAGAAACTGGCTATTTAAATACAACCAACTTTTTGTTACAGAGATTATATCTGTAATTCTGGTAAACTTAAAATTAACCTACGTCTAATACAAAAGTTACTTTTTTAATAGTGTAGCTAATATATTACCAAAATTTTCTATTTTAATTACTCAAAAACCGTCTATATGCAGTTAATTAAACATTTTGTATATTTTAATTACTTGCAATAGTCTTTCAATAATTAAAGAGTGCAGAAAATTTATTATTAAGAAGCTTATTGACACCCTTCTCTCCTTGCTGATCGATGATGTGGTTGTTCAGTTCAAGCCGGCCGCAAAGTACCTCGATATGATGATTGACCGGAAACTCAGCTTCGGAGAGCCGTCGTCAAAGCCGCGAGAACCGTAACCGCTCTCAGCCGGTTATAGCGAATATCGGCGGACGTGAAGCGGTTCGCGCACGTGAAACGCATCGCTGCCTTTCGAGTCGTTTCCGCTTATCGGACCAGTTTCCGAGCCGTTCAGGTTGTCGCATGCGTTATACCTATTACTGTTTTGGCAAGGGAGCGCCAGGCGGCCTACAGAATGCGACGGGCAGGCGAAAACCGGGAGACTATCGCCGGAGAAAAATGGACACGCACGTTACTAGCCTGGCAAGAGACCTGTGACCACGATACCATAAGACAGATCGTGGACAGAGCTGCACCACGGAGAGGTGGAGTACTATGTGACTCAGGTTTTAACGGGTTACGGGTACTTCCACACTTATATCCATCCTATAGTGAAAGCGCCGTCACACGACTGCCTCTATTGCCCCGGTGCACGGGATGACGCCGAGCATATCTTTTTCAAATGTGGTAGGTGAACGGTAGGTTAAGGGACGCTAGAAGCGAGTCTCGGAGCACTGAGCCTCACAACGTGGTTACGATTAAACGTTTTCTGAGCAACTAGGAGAGTGTGGCCTGATTCTTCGGGGGTATTTACAGGGCCAAGAACGGTGACCTGAATAGTCCTGAGCCAGGTGAAAACTACGGAGCGGCCTTATCAGGCAGAAGGACTCGACCTGAAGTAATGTTTAAAATGCTTCCGGGCCGAGTCCTGGTAGAAATGGGAGTGGTTTTACCTGGTCGTCTACTGATTGGCAAGGAACGGAGGGGGTGGTGTAGCGACCGGACACACTACGATAACGAGATCTTCTCCCCTCGGGGGGGAATCGAGATGGTCATCTACTGATGACGATTTAACAAGACACCAGTGGGAGCTTGACTTTCCGTGAGTATCTCATTTTTCACCTCCCAAAAAAAAAAAAATTATTGTTATTATTCAATGACAATGAAAGTAACCCTACATTTTTTTACATAATGCTCGATTGCATTTGGTCACTTTTCCAATCTTTCTGTGAGCTTTCTTATTCCAGTAGTAAAGAATTATTAGCTTTAATGCCCGAGCCATTCTTGACCCGGTCTCATTAACCGTCAATCGGAAATTCTACCACCAGTCTTCCGGTACTACGAAAATAGGTGACATTTTACCGTTCAAATCAAAATAGCCGATCTCCCAGACGGAATGGCCTACCCTTCCGCCACGGAATATTATTCCGACACGGAATAATATTCTTTAGCCTTTTATCCGAAGGTCCTTGGTTCAAATTCCGGTAAGGCATGGCATTTTTCATACGCTACAAATTTCTATCTTCATCTACTTACTACAAGCTTCTTCGCAAGCTTCTGTGGTGAATTAATCCGTCAGTCACAAATATTAGAAACTTTTTATCCCCGATTTAACTTATCCTATTATATTTATTACCAAATATATTTTTTAACATAACTATTAATTAAATTAATAAATTATTAATTAAAATATATATTTTAACATAACATCAGCGAATTAATTTCAACCGGTTTTACACCTTCAGAAAATAAAAATCTTAATAGATATGTTGTTCTGTCACGGTATTTGTTTCAGGCGTAGTCGATATTTAAAAAAAAAAAATAAGGTTTTGAGACTGGAAATTCCTTAAAACAGTTGTTATTTTCTACGTCAGGAATACCAAATATGAATGCATATTCAGTTTAGTGTATTTATTAGTTTTTCTGCTGTTGTCATTTTTCCCTTTAATTATTGATTAACCTTTCTTCAAATAATTATCACGAAATTATTGAAGATTTGATTTTTATTTAAAACATTTAACCTTACCGGTTGCTGTTTTATGAATTTTAATTGTTGTTTTTGATATTAACTATAATATGGAATTTTTATTAGAAACATACATTAAAAAATATGCTGACAACATAGCTTTGATCCTTTCCTGGTATTGGTTATTTATTCTTATATACTGAAAAAATGATGATAAATGAAAAAAAATTAAATAAAAATTATTTTTTGTGATGGGGTAATTTATGATGAAATTTTATTGTAAAATTATCATTATATGTTTAAATAAGCCAAAAAAAAATTTTTTTTTAATTAAAAAATCTGTATTTTTAATTTTTTTCTGCTCCTCTACCCCTCTACCCACAAAATTACATTACAGGAATTTTTTTTGAATTTTCTACCTTTACTTTGTTAAATGGAAGAGACTAAAAAACTTTCACTAAAATATGTACGATCGATAAAACGTTATCCAAGACTTCTTATTGTTGGTGTGAGGGGTGAATTTTGTTTTCTTTGCTTGATGATATTGCCGCATAAGCTTGAAGTTTGTGCGTGGGAATGGGATATGGAAATGGAATTTTTGTAGCGTATGAAAAATGCCATGCCTGACCGGGATTCAAACCCAGACCTCCAGATGTATGGCTGAGACGCTACCATTCCGGCTACGAATACCGCAAAATTATGATGAATATTATTGTAAAAGTTTTATTTTTAGCTTTTAATAATATTAAAAGTTTAACCAAAAAAAAATTTGAAAAATTCAAAAAATCGGCACCACCACCCCAATATTGTTCCCAAGTTTTATTGGGGGTTTCTTGCGATACTATTATGCCTAGCAGACATTAAAAAAATCGGTTAAAAAAGATGCAATAAATAAAAAGAGATTTTTTTTGCTTTTGGTGGAAGAAGGAATTTTGGGGCAATTTTTTTTTTTTAAATGGTAAGATAAGTATGCATGCATATACTGAGCTTAATATAAAGTGGTGTTATATTTGAAAAACCTTGCGAAGATTGGCCCCTAAAACCTCCCTACCCATCCGCTGGAGATATTGACCCCAAAAGTTTTACCAGCAAATTGCCCCATATATACAAGAGTCTCTACACAAAATCTCATAAAAATCGGTTGAGCCAGTCAGAAGTTAATGTGCTTTAAACATGCAACACACGTACCGCATATACGAACATTATCCCTTTCTGTTTTTTGGGGTTTCTGGGTCATGGAATATGGAGAAATGAAAAAACCCATACCCATTTTTTAACTGATTACCTACCACATTCCTTCTTGCAGCTTAACTCTAGAGTTATGATGTCAGGAAAATAAAAAGAACGATTTTTTTCAAAATTAATTTATCATTTTGTTATTCCGAAAATGAATAACCATAATTTTGATAATCCCAATAATATTCTTATTATTGAATTTCTTAGAAAACCAAAATACAATCAATTATTGTTATATTGAAAATGATATCGTTAATCTGTATAAATTACTTAAGAATTAAAAATATTTTTATTTAACGCAAGTTTTGTAATAAAATTATAAATTATCTAGTCAATTTAAATTATATTTTTCCTGTTATTAACGTAGCGCATTCATTGTACTATATAAATCTTTCTAACTAAATTTTTAAAATTTTCAAACAGTTATATTTAAAATTAAATTTAAAAAAATGTAAATCATTTTTCGTTTGTGTGAAAGATCGAGCATCATCAGCTTTGGTCATTAGCCCTGTGGAAATCGGTAGCATAAGAAAAGATGCCATACTTGAACGGGATTCGAACATGGAACCTCCACACGAAATGCCGAGACGCTTCCTATTTACCCACGGAGGTCGGTTACATTATTAAGGTTAATAAAATAATTTTTTTTTACAAAAAAAAAGGAAAACTTGATTATTGGATTAAAGTTTGGATTTTAAAATGTTAACATTAAACTAATGATTACAAAATTTATTTTATTTCGTATAAATTTTATAAAAATATTATTAATATGTTTTATGAACAGTGATTGGATTAGCATATCCTTTTCTTGTTCTTTTAGATGAAATTTTTTTTATTAAATTCAGTTCTATTTTGAATTTGAAAAAATAAAATTAATTTTCTTTTGTTTTTGGTTGATTTACTTGTTACATTAGTATTTTTATATTTTTGGATCAGTGTGTACTGAATGCAGAGCATTATATACAAGATTATATGGCAATTATATTTGGTATTTAACTTATAATAATTGTTCATAGTTTTCAAAAAAACTTAAAATTTTAACTGTATTCCACTAATTGAAATAGGGAATTATATTTATTAATTCGTATTTTAAGAAATATTATAAAATTAATTATTCAATTAACTTAAAAATAAATAATAAATCTGATGTGGATCTACATGACGTCATTGTACCCCTATAAAATTACACATACACATTTTGATAAAATTAAAAGTATATAAAATTTTATTTCATTAATAACTTCTGATATTTTTTCATATATATATATATATATATATATATATATTATTGTTATTATTAAATTATTTATTGTAATTTTTTTTTTACAATCAGGTTAATAATTATTAATACATCAATATATTTTAATTTAAAAAAAGAAATAAAAATAATAAAGATGACGTCGGATTCGATCCGATGTGCCTTCTCCTTGTAAGATCCAAATATTTCATTAATTAAAATTTTATTTGGCTACAACTCTGGAAACAATAAAAATAAGTACCACTGACAACATCGAGAGCTTGTGATAAGCTCTCAATGAGGGCTTATTACTGTAGTTAAGAAAAAGTCCAAAATCTACATTTTTTGGATTTTGGGCTTTTTTGGACACTTTTGGTTCAGTCGAATGCAATCAAAAGGGCAATCGCACAACTGATGTTACAACAGTTAAATCCAAAATTTCAACATCCTACGGCTAATCGTTTGAGTTATGCGAAATACATACGTAGGTGCAGACGTCACGTCGAAATTAGTGAAAATGGATTCAGGCATAGTCAAAATGGATAATTCCGTTGAAATTTTAAAACCTAAATTTTTCGCGATCACAATACTTCCTTTATTTGGAACAAGGAAGTAAACATTAATAAAATTTGTATTTATCCTCAATTCTGTGGAAAGATATTTTCGTTAGTTATTGTAAAATATAATTAACGTGTCGATAGAATTCACATCAATAATAAAGGTAGTATTTTTTTGCTCAAAAGTTTCTGAATGTTTAATCGGGTGACAAATTTTATAAGATGATCAAATTAATTTAATTTGTAAAAAAAATCGAAACGTATGTTTTGCTCTGATATTAGATAGATTTCATAAGAAGCTACCTATTGTAATGGGTACTGTGGTTTGACATCCGGAAAATTTCGACATATCTTCACATTTCACATCCACCAGACCCCAAAACCACCGTCAGTTTAAAAGTTTATATATATATTATATAAATATTTCACTTTCTTGTGAACACTATAACTGCCGTAAGTTTGCGCCAATCACTTTGAAATTGATACATAAAACATAACAACTCAAAATCTCGGTCGAATTTGTTAATGATCAAAATCGGACCATCGGGGTGGAAATGGGGGGACTTTTTGGAAAAAATAAAAAACTGCTGTAAATTTCTTAAGTAAGATATCGAATTCGTTTAAAGTTCCTACTATTCTTTGGGCAAGGGCCTAAAACTTATCTAAGCAAAGTTTTTTGATATCACCAATCATTGTTCCAGCGGGTGGAAAATATGGGGTTTCGAAGACAAAAAAAATCATACCTTCCTTAATAGGCACAGTACCAAATCGATTTAAAGTGGGGGTTAGTCCTCTAAACATTACCTAAAACCTTTGTCTATAACAATTTTTGATATGACCAACCTTTACGGCAAGGAATGACCAACATTTTTGCTGGAATTGTAAGAAGATCAGGTTTGTCATACGCTAAACAAGTGAAACTTTTTCACATGCAACCGTTGTCGTATTGAGTAAATTTGAAGTTTTTCTTTTCTATCCCTACCACCGGTGAAATCCACCTCCGCTTTCCGGCGTCCGCTACGTCATCATTATAAAATAGTTATTGTGCCTACAAATAGATTCGTATAAAGTATAATGTAATACCTTGGGGGCCTTTCAAAAAGTCAGAATGGGTTTTTATGATACAAAAATAGGTCTCAGATGGCCTCTGTAAGAATGAATCGTGTAGGCCGGTTATTAACTTACCTTTGTGTTTATATTTATTACAAAGATATGTTATGTTATTATTATTCCTAATATATACGTTGCAAACTAGTGAACAATAAGCAACCCTCCACGGCCCAATGAGATGAGGATGATATGTAAATGAGGTATAGTCTTATACAGACTCAGGCGGACCATTACTGAGATGTGTGGTTAATTAAACACCGACCGCCAAAATACACCGTTATCCAATGTCTAGTATTTTTATCCGTATAAAAGCAACAACTTTTGCTAAAGTAAACTTATAATTACAAAGATATATTGATAATATATTCTAGGATAAATTTATATATATTAATCTGCCACGATAAAGAAACCCGGCCTCCATCAAGCGAGTGGTAGCGTCTCAGCCTTTTATCCGAAGGCCCTGGGTTCGAATCCCGGTCAGCTTGGCATTTTTCATACGCTAAAAATTTCAACCTGGACTAAATGACCACGGCAATCAATACTCGCACATTTCCTAAAAAAAATTTTAAAAAAGTAGAATGATCAAATATAACAATATCAATTGTTATCAAACCAGACAAAGGAACTGTTTTTATATAACTCAACACAATACTTCGGCTTACAAGAAATAACCTTATCCGAACCGTTTGAAAATATTTTACTACCAATTTATTTACAATAAATTTTAAGAAATTCTTGTATGGAAATAATATTATTCATTCGATTAATTTTTTAAAAATCTGATGTGGACACCACATGACTTTCTTGAATACCTATTAAGTTACGTATACACATTCTTAAAAGTACATGTTTAAACTTATTTTATTTGAAAGTGAGATACGATCCTTCCGTTCTTTAATAAAGTGAAAAATTGCTGAGACTAGAGAACGAGTACACAAATTAAGTTCAGAAGAATTTTATCAAAACAAGGAGCGATTAAATGATTTACAACAATAAACAAATAAACGAAACGATGACCAACTCCGATTTGGGAGAATATTGTTCGACACAATCAGAGGAGTAATGAACTAAAAGAAGAATTTTTTGCAGTTTATTAAAGATCGAGCATGTATGCCTCAGTGTATATGTTGTTCTTGCGAGGGTCTATTTTTCAGTCACGAGTTAAATTTAACGTCGATAAAATTAAACAGAAATTCCAGAATAATTAAATAAAAATAAACTGGCAAACCCAAAAATAATACGATTCTAAATTATAATTTTTCGATTAATATTAAATAATTAGATGTTTCATCAAATCTATTACATATACAAATACGTAATAATGCCTATTAAACTACATACATACATTTTTAAAGGAACATAACATTTTATTTCACTATTAAGTTCAGATTTTTTTTTATTATTATTGAATTATTATTATTTATTGTAATTTTTTTACAATCACGGGTTAATAATTTCTAATAAATCAATATGTTTAAATTTAAAAAATAATTTAAAAAAAGGTGATGAAGTGTGATTCGAACTGATGTGCCTTACCCTTTTAAGACCCAAATATTTTATTAATTAAAATTTTATTTGGCTACAACTCTGGAAACAATAAAAATAAGTACGACTGACAACATCGAGAGCTTGTGATAAGCTCTCAATGAGGGCTTATTACTGTAGTTAAGAAAAAGTCCAAAATCTACATTTTTGGGATTTTGGGTTTTTTTGGACACTTTTGGTTCAGTCGAATGGAATCAAAAGGGCAAGCGCACAACTGATGTTACAACAGTTAAATCCAAAATTTCAACATCCTACGGCTAATCGTTTTTGAGTTATGCGAGATGCGTACATACGTACGTACAGACGTCACGCCGAAACTACACAAAATGGGTTCAGGGAATAGTATTTAAATAATTAACATAGAATTTAAAGAAATCTATTTTCATCTTACGATTTGTTTTATTTTTATAATCTATCTTATGAAATGATCTATATAATGTATTAATGTGTATCGAACAGAATCAAAGATTTATTTATTTAAAGACAATATTTTGGAATTCATTAGAAAAACCTTTTTTTTTTTATTTTTTGCATTGCCTTTTTTAAATCTCCTTTCTTTTTTAATAAGATTTAAAAAATAATCCTGTTCTGATAATGCTTCATTTTGAGAAAAACTACAACAAAATTTTGAAACGAAATAAATGTTCTTTTTCTATTTTCTATGGTTTTTAATTAAAAATTGTTAGTTTCTGTATTTATTTTTTAAAATTAATTATAAATCATAATTTTTGCAGGTTTTATTAGTGTTAAAATGCCGTATCAATCTATTAAGATTTTGTTTCTCACATTTTAGTAATAAAAATGTGAGCAGCTGAAGCGACAAAGGGTTTACCCGCTATTATATACTGTAGAAAGTAAATAGGGTGCCGTTAATTTCTAATGTAGGCTAAACTATGTTTACCCTAAAACATTTTTGAATCCTAACTTGATAATTCAGGTTTTTTTTGGTTTTAGGTAATATTTATATAATTAATACGATAAATACCGATTAATTAATTAAGTGTCTGATAAAAGGAATAACAGAAAAAAAAACGCTTATTTTTGGTGAAGAAATTGTGATATGTTTAGGTTTTTCTTTTTTTTATAGTCGAGTGTAAAATAGAGTTTGGTTTGAAAGTTATTTTTTCGGTGTGAGGTTTTTAAATTTCAAACTCATATACAAAAAAAGTACGCGACTAATGTAATTACGTAAGTTATATGAAATAAATTATAAAATTATTATTATTATTTATTAATTTTAGCTTCAATTGTAAAATAATCAAATAGACAAACTACCAACAGATGTGATTTTCAGAAAGCTTACGGGAGGTAAATTCCAACAAAACATAAATTTACCAGATGATGGGAGTTCTTATTTTCGTCAAACTAAGCGGGTATATTTTTAGAAAAAGTGGTGGTACAGTCACTTTTATTGCGTTAGACTATTATAGTTTATCTTTAAACTACAGACTACAAAAATAATTAATATAGTTAGTTACTTTATTGACTATCACAGGAAAGAATGGTACAGTCATTTTTACTCCGCGTATACGATTACAGTTTATCTTTACATTACAGAATACAAAAAGCTGTAGTGTAAATAACCCTATCATATATAGTTACTTTATGATTATCACAGAAGGAGCAGTGAGTGAAATAGATCATAATATGAATGTCTTTATCACTTCAACAAATTTTTTTAATCATTTTTAACAGGTTTTTTATAATATTAATTTTTAAAATGCTGTAAGATTTATTTGAAATCTTTACCGTATTAAATTAAAAATTTTTGAATTACACCGAAATACAAAAATACTCAAATTAAATGTTGGGTACTTTTCAAAAATAGAAATATATTTAATAAAACTAATGAATAATTCGGATTAATGCAAATAAAATAGTTTAATTTTTGTCTACACCTTTTTTCTTTCATTGTCGATAAAATTTATAATTTCAACGAAAAAAATCATGATAAAAAATTACACCTTCTTTTCTTTTCTCTTTAGTATTATTAATTAAACTAAGGATATTTAAAACAATTTTTTATTGGGTTTTATAGTAATAGATTGCTATCTGATAATTCTCTTTTCTTATAATTTTTTTTTTTTTAAGGTAATGGTTAAATCAAAAGTAGGCGCTTTAATGTTACGTACTACAATCCCATATAAAACTGAAAAAAATAATAATAGGAAATTCTAAATTTATAACTTTGAAAAAAAAATGTTTAAATGGTAGTCAATAAAAATAATGGTTACATTTTAAATTAAATACAGTTATACATTTAAATTTATTACGTCTCTTTAAAGTTCATTAATTATAATTTACACATTTCACAATTAGTAACCTTTATTAAACTTAGCTTACATTATCATCAGTAACAGTAGTATAAATTATATTGTTTTGTCACTCATTCTATTTTCATTTGTTCGTTTATTACCTATTATTTTTCAATTTCTCCTCCTTTCTCTTTTCCCTTCTCTCTTTCTATTTGAACATTTTAAATATAAATGTTTGTTTTTTGTGTGTGTGTGTGTGTGTGTGTGTGTGTGTATGTTCGCCTATGTATGTGTTTTCGTATTAGTCCTTCATAAATGACGGCAATTAAAATGAGGTCACGTGATTGATAGATTATTATAAAAGTAAGAGAGAGAAAATCCGAACGAGTAAGAGATAAAGGCGGAGGGGTGGTTATAAAAGAGACGCCGTGGGACGCCGGGACGCTAGCGCTGTGCTGTGTGTTATAACACAGCTCACCACCGGTTTCCATGGTTACAGACTATTTCCCCTCAGTGCTTGCGCGCTAACCCCTATCAACCAGCCAAGCCCTCTCTTCTTCTCCCTGTTGAATAGGGAGCACGCGGCGTCCCCATTCTACAACCGCCACGCTTGCTTCTGCTGTTACTGATGTTGATGCCCTCTGCACACTACAGTACTGAATTTCGGTATCAACCATACCATTGCTCACACGTGCGCGCGCGATATATTTTTTACCGCTTCTGTTTCCTCTATTTCTCTCTCTCTCCTTTTATTTGCTTTACTCGTTCTTTGTCTTTGTTATCTGCAATTCTATATGAATGCATTACATTTTCATTACTTAATAGTTGTAATATTATTTGTTACTAATTTTCATCGTTAATAAAACGTAATTTCTTAATTTCATACTTTCTCGTCTATATCCTCTCCCGATAGGTTATTTAAAAAAGCAAAATATTTGCACTACCCAGAAATATTTGAAATTCTGGTCCTGTAATATTATCAGGTAAATAAAGCCTAGTGATGCATTGGGTTTTTTATTTAGTTGTTCCGTTTCTTAAAATAAATCATTAGTAAAATTGTTTGAAATATATATATATATATATATATATATATTGAAAATCATTTGTCATTGTATAATGTTTACCCAACGTTTAGTTATATTGATTTTGGTTAAAACCATTATAAATTCGTTGCAATCACGTGATTGGTCACGTCTTTCACGTGATTAGTTTGACGCAGCTCTTTTCTGTCTGTTCTACGTCATCTCTTAAAATAAATAACTCAAGCATCCTACATTGTTAATTATATTTTCAAGTTTTATCGTTCTTTACAATTTTTACTCTCTCTCAGTCTATAAACTCTTTTCCAAATAAATTCATTTACGCTGAATGTCTTATTCATGGACAAATCTTGCTGTTTTTCAAGATTCAACCGCAATATCCTTCCTTCTCCGATTTTCCTTTGAATCTCTTCATTTCATACTTTTATCATCTCATCTAAATTTCAGAATCTATATTTAACATCACATCTTAAAAGTCTCTATTCTTTGTGGCATTTCAAACTTTACTATTCTCCCCCCCCCCTCTTGTTTTAACGTCAAAGATCAATATACTGTATTTAAATATTTGCAGTGATTATTTTATTAATTTGAAATAAAGACAAATTGCAAAAAAAAAACATTACGCTAAAAAAAAATTGTATAGAGAAAATACGCTAAATAAAATAACGATTAAACACAATTCTTTTATTTAATTGTTAGCGCAAAAATCCCTTTTCACAGGGGTAAAACGTGGTTAAGGGGATTAATATGTTCAGTGCTTCTGTGACTAAATTTCGATATTCACTTGGACGAGCAAGCCAAGATGTGATAAATCTCCGTATATAAATCGTAGTTGTAACGTTTTATCGGCAGACATTTGGATGAGCCGATCGTGAATCTCAGTCGGTAACTTAGTAGCTTCAACAACGTTTTCACTAAATGGATTCAGTGCCCGTCTCTTCGAGAAATCATCTTTATCTTCCGGGAAATACTCCGCTAATTAAATTTTTCACTCGAGCAAATGCATCTTCATGCTATCCAACCTGTGCTGAATAATATTGTCTTCGTCAAAATTTTGTGTCAATATAATCGGCAGTGGAAACGTATCAATTTTTTTTTGCTTTGAAGGCGAATAATCCAGAAATCAAGGTTCTTATTGAACGCATGAACTTTGTCTATCATTAATAAATGTTTTTATCACTTCCTTTGTAAATTCACATTCAAGTTGTTTAAATCCAAAAATACATCAGCTAAGTATGCCAAAAGCAGCATATTTTCATTATTCTGTAAAAACATCGAGAATTTGTTTATCCTGGAAAAATATTTTTAATTCATCTCGGTATTCCAATAACCTTGTTAACATTTTCCCTCGCTATAACCATTTGACTTCTGTATGGAAAAGAGATTTTTTTTCTTTCCCCCATTTAATCGTATAGTTTTATTCTGTAATGGCCGACTTTTAATAAAATTCGTCATTTTTACAGCTTTAGAATTTGTTTGAGAAGCGGGTTTTTTATCAATTTTATTTTTCTTCCTCCACGCCTATTAACACACTGATTGTTTCAAATGAGACAGTCAATATGAGATTTTCTTCGATTATACGGGGTTTGGACATATTAGCTACTCTTAATACTACGAGATAAGATGCTTCAAGTGTACTTTTATCAGTACTATTTCATTTACAAATAGAAGCTTGTTGTTGATTTCTCAAAATATGTAATTTTCTTTCGAAAAATTCATCGGTTTGCTTTAAAGATCCGGAGGTTTATTTTCGAAGTGCCAGATTAAATTTTGATGGCTTCGTGCTTTTATCGGAGAGGACTTGAAAGCAAACTACGCACTTTCACTTTCCATCTGATGAGGTAAAACCGTAATTTAAACAATTCCCGTTGTACAATCTTGTTTTTTTACCGATCGATTCACTGGATGTAGATGGCGCACTTCGTTTTTTAACAAATTTATCCATTTTGCATAAGAATCTAATCGAAATAAAAAGAACAGTTAGACCGTTTGACCGCACAATAAAATACCGAAACCTGAATTATTATTTGCAATGAAACTCCGTTTTTAAAAACTTAAAGAAAGGTACCAGACGCACGCTTCGCATTCGAAATTAAACTGATGTTCTGCAATTCCTTACGCCTTTTTTATTCTGCTGAGAGCACGACGTGTTCAATCATGACATGTACTTGTTGGAAGATGACATTTTCTCAGCGAATATTACGGTATCAGACCAAATTACAAGGAGCATGTACACATCAAGTTTTTTTTGTGTTTCTTCTTCTGCTCTCCTGGGCCGGCTCAATAATCTAGTATTACTCAGCCCAGGGTAGTGTCCTTGCGACTCTAATGAGCCTCCCCGCCTACCGGCAGTACGTCCTGCATTTTCCTTATTTTTATTTTGCCTCTGCCTCAAACCGCTAAGGCCAGGGAGAACCGGGCCCGGAACCTGTAAACTCCTCATGTTTGTACACGTCATACATGCAATGTTCATACCCGTCGCTATCAACGCAATTTTTACTTTACCGCTTGAGAACAACCGGTAACCGCCTAGAAGACGTTACTTCGGTCGGTTCCAATTGACGTGGCTGAAGACTAACCCCCCCCCCCCTTAGAGCAGCTTGAAGCTGGTCTCCCGACGGACTCCCTCTTGGATCATTGAGACATCACGACATCCCTCCCGGTTGCCATGGTAACTCTCCCCAAGAGGGCTACCTTTTCCTTCGCTATCTCCTAGTCTGGATCCGGGTATGCACCCCACGCATTCCCCCTCCTGAATCGCGCACCCGCCTCGAAAACCTCGAGGGTCCTCATTGCGTCATCAGAACGTCCTGATCCAGCCATCTGCTGGACCCAAACGCCCTCAGCAATGAGACTGCCTCCCTGGCCCTGCATGTATTCACCATTCGACCCCCTGGCGACAGAATCTTTTTCGCCAGTTCCCCCCGATTTTTTTTTCTAAAGAAGCTATCAACGCAGTTAAATTGTTTTAACTACGTTTTTTGATTTGGGGTTAGAAGTCGAAATATTCTTCTTTATACATTGTTTTTTTTTGGGGGGGGGGTCGAGGAGCTAAAAAGTTTGGGAATCAATTCCTTACATTTTATATATATATATATATATATATATAATAATGATTTATTATGTACTGATCAGAATAATAGATAATTATTGATTTAACAATTCAGTTTCAATAAAGTTTAGTATGATACATATTTTGTGTTATTCTTAATTTTTTTTTAATGTAGGTAAAAGTACCGTTTAAAATTAGGAAAAAGAATTTTTTATTCTTATAAAGAAATGTTTGTTGATACTTAGTTAAGCCATTCCTTTCTTCGATGTTTGCATTTACCGTCTACATGTTTCCATTTGTTTGGATCGTATATCACCCATATATTTCTCAAAAACCTTTTTCCATGACTTTCTTAATCTTATGTCGTTTTCTTTCAATTCCCTACATTACAGTGTTTAATAAAAAATATTTTCGGGTGTTTTCTCTAGTCTGTTACTCTTTATTTTCCTCAAAAAATTACCTTAGGTCGCTTCCCACCAGGTTGAAATTTGGGCATTCTCTTGAATTTCATTCTCGCAATTTTATCGATTTCATTTAATTTTTTAATCGACCACGTTTTTTTTATTCCCAATACATTTCTTAGAAATTTCTACCGTTTTCATTTTATTTATTTCTTATCCACTTTCATATTAAGTATATAAAGATTATAAAATAATACGTTTCATTGAACTTTACTAGATCCTTTTTCAAATGACACATCGGGTTGGTCTAGTAGTGAACGCGTCTTCCCAAATCAGATGACTTGGAAGTCGAGAGTTCTAGCGTTAAAGTCCTAGTAAAGTAAGTTACTTTTATACGGATTTAAATATTAGATCTTGGATACCGGTGTTGGGTTTCAATTAACCATCTCAAGAATGGTCGAACTGAGATTGTACAAGACTACATTTCATTTACACTCACATATATATTATCCTCTGAAGTACCTGAAATGTAATTCCCGTAGGCTAAACACGAAAAAGAAAGAGAGAGAGAGATCCTTTATCAATACTAAATCTCTTATATTCTGTAAAAAATAGAATCCTTTGTGACTTTTTTCCTAGTTCTTTTAATAACTTGTAAACTCCAAATAATGTCCTCAAATATTTAAATTCTCTTTATTATTTCAAGTTTAAGATCATTTATTGAATATCGTTCAAGATATTATAACTATACTAATAATTCAATTTTTTCACTGTTAATTTAAGATTTGCCTAAAATTTGTTTTTCTCATTTATTTTGAATTACTTCCTTTATTTTCTCCCCAAATAACAACGTCAAGGTATACAAATGTTTGATAATGAATCGTGTAATAAAATTAAAAAGAAAATATATGGTAAAATAACATTTTTTTTTTTTTTGTAATAGCAGAATAAACTAAAGGAAGTCGTAATTCGTCGATACACGAAACGATAGAGATAAAAATGTAATTGAATCTAGTTTTTTCAACCTAAATACAGAAAAGCAGAAAATTGAATTGGTAAATAAAATTTTTATAATAAAGTTAGAATATAAAAAGAGAAAATAAACATGATAAGATTCAATTTATTATAATATTGATATTTTGATAGATACTAAAAATAACTTTAAAAAACACTTAATATTTTAAGTTGTTTTTATTTTTTGGAAACAGTTTAATTTTTAAAGTAAGTTAAATTTAAAACAAAAAAATAGTTGTGTGAAAAACAATTGCAGCTAAAGAATTGAAAGATATTTGTTTTGAAAGTAATACTTTAATTAGATTGGATAAATAAATATAAAATATATATATCTATATATGAATATTAACTTAATGTAATTTATATAAGTTTATTTTCCTCTTGATTGGTTGCAATTAAATATAAGACATATTTTACTTTAAAATATAATCTTTATTAATCTGTTGGGTTAACCAATCAACTATACAAACTTATAAATTAAATTCACTACGTTTCACTTAAAATTCTGTAAGCTTCATCAACTGGCAATACACATTCATACACACATCATACAAAATTTTCTTACATATTAAGAAATTAACTGGTCTACACATCCTAGATAACAATATTTTATCCGCATCCTTGTTGCAATAGATCCTTCTACTCATCTTATGTTAGATAATTATATGTATCTGTTTGTATAACCCGGTTGCTGTTTCCTGTGTATTGAAACCTTTGCGATGCACATATTTTTTCTCAAAAATTACAAACGTTAAACAATATTTTCCTTCAAACTAAATTTTGTAATGTAAATATGTGATTTTTTGTATTGTCACGTGAGGATGCTTAAAGAATTCTACGTGAAAATTAGTTTGTTTAATTTATAAGTTTGTATAGTTGATTGGTTAATCCAGGAGATTAATTAAAATAATATCTTTAAGCAAAATATCCCTTGTTGTTATTATATATATATACTAGCATCCCCGTCACAGCTTTCCCTTTGAGATCAAGGAACATTTAGCCAGAGGATCATTAGATGTCTAGTCAGGGGCTTTGCTCCTTGAATCTCCTGTATTTATTAAACTCATAAGAATAATAATGATAATAAAAATTAAAGTTTGTTCAATTTATGAAAATTATCAGTGTATTTTAATTTCTTCAGAGCAGCATTTTGGTCAATTCAGAATTCACTATTGGTTTTCAGATTTCCCACCCCATCTTTGCTCGCGAAATATGTAATCAGAATTATAATCATAAATTACCATCTTCGTGTTGCCAAATCTAGTAAAGATTGTTACAATAAAACGGTAAAAATTTCAAAAAAAATTTATGTTTTTTACCCCTTAAATTATAAATCCATCAATCATATCCAGGAGAAGAGCAGATATTGATAGCGACCATAATTTAGTAATAATGAAATGTAGACTGGGGTTAGAAAACCTGAAGGAAAGGTGTCAGATAGATCGGTGGAATTTAGAGAAGCTTGAGAAAGAGGAGGTAAAGATGATGTTTGAGGAAGACATCACAAGAGGTCTGAGTAAAATATATACGGTAGAAAATATAGAAGAAGAGTGGGAGAATGTTAAAACGGAAATTCTTAAATCAGTAGAAGCGAACTTAGGCGGAAGAAAGAGAACTGGTAGAAAACCTTGGATACCGGAGGATATATTGCAGGCGATGGATGAACGTAGAAATTATAAGTGTGCTAGTGATGAAGAAGGTAAAAGGAACTATCGAAAATTAAAAAATACTATAAACAGGTAGTGCAAATTAGCGAAAGAAGAGCGGATTAAATAATTAAAGTATTCAGGAGTAGAAAGAGAAATGATCATTGGACGGAGCATACAAAAAAATTAAGAAGTATTTTGTAGTACAGAAATTAAAATGTAATAATCTGTTAAATAAAGATGGTGCACCAATTTATAATACAAAAGAAAAGGTTGGTAGGTGGAGTGGAATATATTGAAGAGTTATACGGAGGAAATAAATTAGAAACTGGTGTTATAGAGATAGAAGATAAAGTCAAAAAGGATGAAAAGGGAGATACAATACTGAGATTTGAATTTAATAGAGAATTTGAATGGCAGAAAGGCTCCTGCAATAGACGGAATACCTGCAGAATTACTGCACAGTGCCAGTGATGAAGCGTTAGATAGATTATACAAAGTGTTGTGTAATATTTACAAAAGAGGGAAGTTCCGTCAGACTTCAAAAAGAGTGTTATGATACCAAAGAAAGCAGGATCAGATAAATGTGAAGAATACAGAACACTTAGCTTAATTATTCGTGCATCAAAAATCTTAACTGGAATTCTGTACTGAAGAATTGAGAGGAGAGTGGAAGAAGTGTTAGGAGAAGACCAGTTTGATTTCAGGAAAATTATAGGAATAAGAGAAGCAATTTTAGTGCTCAGATTAATAGTAGAAGGAATATTAAAGAAAAGCAAACCAACCAATGTATATATGGCATTTATAGACTTAGAAAAGGCGTTTGATAACGTAGAGTGGAATGAAATCTTCACTATTTTAAAAGGTTTAGGGTTCAAGTGTAGAGCTAGAAGAACAACTGCTAACATTTACAGGAACCAAACTGCAGCAGCAATAATCGAAGAACGTAAGAAAGAAGCCGTAATAAAAAAGGGTTCGACAAGGATGTTCCCTATCCTCGTTACTTCTTAATCTTTACATAGAGCTAGCATTTAATGATGTTAAAGAATAATTTAGATCCGGAGTAACAGTGCAAGGGGAAAAGATAAAGATGCTACGATTTGCTGATGATATAGTAATTCTAGCTGAGAGTAAAAATAGATTTAGAAGAAGCAGTGAATGGCATGGATGTAGTTCTACGTAGGCAAAACCTACCGCATGAAAATAAACAAGAACAAAACAAAAGTAATGAAATGTAGTAGAAATAACGAAGATGGACCACTGAATGTGAAAATAGGAGGAGAAAAGATTATGGAGGTAGAAGAATTTTGTTATTTGGGAAGTAGAATTACTAAAGATGGACGAAGCAGCAGCGATATAAAATGCCGAATAGCACAAGCGAAACAAGCTTTCAGTCAGAAATATAATTTGTTTACATCAAAAATTAATTTAAATGTCAGGAAAAGATTTTTGAAAGTATATGTTTGGAGCGTCGCTTTATATGAAAGTGAAACTTGGACGATCGGAATACCTGAGAAGAAAAGATTAGAAGCTTTTGAAATGCGGTGCTATAGGAGAATGTTAAAAATCAAATAGGTGGATAAAGTGACAAATTAAGAGGTGTTGCGGCAAATCGATAAAGAAAGAAGCATTTGGAAAAGTGTAGTTAAAAAAAGAAACAGTCTTATAAGCCACATAATAAGGCATCCTGGAATAGTCGTTTTAATATTAGAGGGTCAAGTAGATGAGAAAAATTGTGCAGGCAGGCAACGTTTGGAATATCTAAAACAAATTGTTAGGGATGTAAGTTGAAGGGGATATACCGAAATGAAACGACTGGCACTTGATAGGGAATCTTGGAATGCTACATCAAACCAGTCAAATGAGTGAAACCAAAAAATATTATAAAAGCCGAAAATAGTTTTTAGTTATTTATCTCAAGAGAAAAGAAGTTATGTTAAATTACATTTATATATTGAGTAGTGAATGTTTTTTATAAAATATGAACAAAGGAAAACCAGTTAAAGATTAACGAAGTGAGTTGTAATTAAATAGATTAGAGAAGAATAGTTTATAAAACATTCTTTTAAAAAAAGAAGAGCAATTTATGGTTCAGATACATATATTAAGGAATGTAGGGTCAGTTAATTGAATTACACGTTCCTAATGGACCAGTTAAATTCATGTAACTAGTACTTTTTTAATTTTAAAGAAGGTCTCGTTGGGGAAAATCAAAATAAATTAAATTATTTTTTATTACATCGAATTTACTTTAGATTTAACAACTTCCTTTTAAATTTTAACAAGATCAAAGACGTAATGAGTGTTTTTTCTTTTTTTATTAAAAAATATCAAAATTTTTAAAATTTATAACTGCAAACATATATTAGCTTAATGTACATATTATAACCCACCAAAGAAAGATCTACCCTTGTCCCAAACATTCCTCCTACTGTATAAATTTACTGTTCACAACGAAAATAGGTTTTTTTCATAGGCGCACAAAGATGTCTTTATTAGCTCCGTGAGACAAAATTACAACAGTAAATAATTAATTAAAATTGACCTTAAAAGTTAAACGGAACTTATACGCCTCTAAGGTATGCTAAATGCAAAATAAAATCAAAATAGAGACAATATTAATAATATTAAAATGCGTAATATTAAATTGCCCATAGACAAAACATATTGTAGGAATAATCTAATATGTAAATATAGATGTACGGCCTTAAGAAACAATAAGACATCGGATAACATCGCCGTATTTTTCCCTAAAATATTACGGATTTTGGCCTCGTAATTTAAATTTCCAATGCAATGCCGCATAACACAGTATGTGATGTGCCATCAGATGGCAGTCGCAGAGAACGTAAACAGGTCCATCGGTCCGAGTCATAAGATGTCCACGAGTGAATCTAGAATGTTCTACTCGCAAACGGCAAACAATAACTTCCTCTGGTCGACGGCAACTCCTAGATGAAGAGCCCCACTGCGGCATAGTATTCTTAATCAGACGAAAGTTATTGTCGATGGTAGCATTCCGTTTACTTTATCGCTTATCACGAACCGCTTGTTCAGAAAATAGACAAGATCGTCAGAAACAACACGATTAGTGAAAGGACACTGAAAACAAGTCTTTTGCCGCACTATCAGCACGCTCATTGCCTGAAATTCCTGTAAGGTTGAGGAGCCAGGAGAATCTCACGGTTATGTTACCCTGAGTCGTTTCAGAGGTAATAACAGACTTGTCTGTTACAGACGACAGGGTGTCTGGAGTACATGCCTCTAATCGCCTGTAAGGCACTGTGGTATAATATTTAAGACCTTACTAATAGCGAACAGTTCCGTGAGGAAAATACTGGCGATGCTAGGAAGGCCAAATATGTATGTTCTATTGCCGACCACAAAAGCACATCCAACAAAGTTATTGTGTTTTGAGCCATCTGTATAAACTACAGCATCAGGATCAAAGCTGTTTAAAATATTATAAAATTCTTCTCCTAAGATAACCGGATTCGTGTACTTTTTACGGTATCAACAAAGACTAAAACAGTAATTTACCGGAGAAGACCCCCGACCAGAGTAATAAGAAGTGAAGGTAATATGTTTACAGCAGTAGATCTCAGTTGCTCCTGATATCGATTTAAATACGTGTTAGAGAACACGTTTGGTTGTGCTTTAATGCGAGCTACATAAAAGCCGATCATTTGTTTTCGTCTATTCCAAAGAAAAGGATCACCATTGTCCACTAGTAGACTACCACGGGGCTTGAACGAAACACACCTGTAGCAAAACTAATAAATGAATGATAAATGAATAGCTGATTGAGCATCTTTAGAGCGGTGATCCGTGCGGATGAATAAACCACACAGCTATAGTCTAAGCGGGAATGGACCAGAGTTCGGTAGAAGTGCAACTTGCGTACACGATCAGCTACCCAACGAGTATTAAATAGAACTCTCATCGTGTCTAGCATTTTTAGACGTTTTACTTTCAGCTCCTTCAAATGTGTTACCCACGTCAGTTGTGAGTCAAATCGTAATTTTAGAAATATAACCCGCGTGCATTGTTCAACCGGTTCATCGTATAAAAAACGTGGGGTCAATATGTTCCCTTAACCGGGAAAAGCAGATGCATGTCGATTTTAGATATTTAAGATGTACGGGTATATCCTATTAGCTAACAAAAGTTAGCTAAAGATAATTGTAATTAAATAAAAATTATTACAATTGGTAACCGAATCGATTGTCGATCATTTAATGATTCATGAATCATCATGAATGCTTAATGTAATTTGTATCTACAAATTACATTAAGCTTCATAATTACAAAACTTTTTTCAAATTTTTTAAAAACTTTCTTTATAGTTTTTAGTCATACTTTAATCAAATTACTATCATACATTGCGTATGATTTTAATTAGTAGGTTAATTTGAATTTCAAAAGATAACATCATATATTGAAATTTCTAATATATTTGTAAAATATGAAACACATTTTCAATCAAAAATTTACTATAAAAAGCAACGAAGTAGTGAAATTTTTATTTCATTTGCTAAATTAAATGATTAATTAAGGAGCTGTGTCCCAACTTACTCCGCCAAAAATCATTTGTATATATATATATACAAATGTGTGTGTATGAGTGATGACAAAATGTTGTCAAATTCCAAACCACAAAAACTCCCGTACCAAGATTTTGTCATTTTTTTATTTCAAACGGCTATCGGATTTGTCATCTGCGAACCGAAAAAACCCGCAAGGCCTTTTCAGATTTTGCGATTTTTTACACCCGCATTCTTAATTTCTATCCTTAATTTATCCCCGTATGGGGGGGATGTTTGCAAAAGTAATGGTGGAATATTGTATTGTCATCCGACCTTAGTAACTGTTCAAAATGTTTTGAGGACCAACATGAAAAAAAAAACCATTGCGAGTTAAAGAAAAGCAAGTAAATACAATACCAAAGCATCTATAATTTAAAAAAAACAAAAAAAAAACATTTTTTAGCAGCCTGTAATCAAAATATATCCGAAATTTTGAATTATTCTTTACTGCAGCCCAACATGCAAATACTGGCCGAATCATTGCCGTTTCCATGCTTGCCATCGATGGTTGATTATTTTATTTTAATTCATTACTAATTTTTTCTAACAAACAAAATTTAATTATTACTTACCTACAATTTATTTAAATTTTTTTATCGTTTTCGTGGTTATTCGCAAAAAGATGTATTTATTAAACTGTTTAAAGAATACTAAGTGTGTGCTTATTTACCAGATAATGATACGAAAAAATAGAAAATAAAATTGAATATCAGAACGTGGTGGTTCAAAGAATTCACAAAGAAAGTTTAATCTCAAAAAAAAGCTATTTTTTGAGATCGATTGTTATACTTTTCCTTTAATAAAATTATACTAACTATATTAACCAGAAAATAAAAAACTACTGTGTATTGTATCTTAAAATGTAATACTGTAATATTATTAATAATATTTATATTTATATTTGTCTTGATGATGAATGTAAAATTAATTAATTAAAAATAACTGTAGGATAAATTATAAGTAATTGTTATAAAGTGGTGGTAATCTAATTTTTAAATAGAAAAAGAGTATCTGTGCATAAAAACACTCTCTTATTCGATCTTTAAAAATTAAATTCTTTAATCCATTTAAACCGCTCCTGAAATAATTCACAAGTTTAACCTAGTACTACTCATCTGAAATGCTAATTAGGATATTTCTTGTTCCCCGTAGCTCTTTTCCCAAATCAATAAAACTGAAGATTGTAAAAAATGTATAACATTATTTTGTGTGTTATACAGGAAGCAGATTCATCTATTTTACCAATTTACCGACTACTACATTATTTAAACAGAGCATTTCACCTTTACTTCCTCATATAATATTAATTTTAAAAAAATTATATATGAATTTTATAAATAATGTATTTTCTTTCCAATAGATATATATTTAATTTGGAATATACATTATTAAATTATAAGCGGTTATTATTTCCGTTTGATATACACCTTTTGACTTTGGCATAACTTCCTTTTAAATAACACAGCACTGAATCTTCCATATGTCTTTAACGATATCTTATATTAAATTTTTTATTATACGGAATGTATAAAAACATGACCCTATTTCAAACAGCTATATTTCATAATTAAAATATGTTACAATTCCACGACATATTACGTACTACTCAAACATTTTTTAATTTCACTTAATAAGTTATAATGTACTATCGAGTGATTCAGGAGAAAAAGGAAATAATTTGGGAACTGATTCTAAAACTTGAAATTAGGAAAACGTTCATACAAACATTACGAAAATGCTTTTTTATCGAGTTACGGCTAATGAAAATGAGGCCATACTGAATTCTTTCGTTATATAAGGAATAATCTTATGGTTTTTTGTTTCTGACCTGAAAAATCTAATAAAATAGATTCCAGAACTGAATCTCCCGCGGTTTTCATGATATTAAATGTAGAACATAAATATTTCATGATGAAAACAAATTTTTTAGGTTTGAGGTACAATAAATTTGTTAAATGACTAATAGATTCTTAAATTTTATTACTAAAACTTGTATAGTTTAATTCTGAAAAAAAAATTAATGATATAAAGTTTATGAATAAAAATCCAACTTTTATTATTTAAAAAAAAAAACTTAAGAGAAAAATTTTATGAATTTGTAAAAATTAAAAACAGCTGTTTTTCGTACAATAAATATTTAAACCTTTGAAAAATTAGGTTGGTAACCCTAATTGTATGCTTCCAAATTAATTTTAATAGTACTCAATGTTTTCATAATATTTTTTATTTATTTAGGTTACGTGTTAATAATAAGCGTTAGACGGTTTACTTGTTTATGGACATAATTTTGATTGTGTTTAATTATTTTTGAGAATCTAGTTATGCAGTGATTTTGTGATTGTTGTTCTCTAAGCATCAGTCAGAAATATAATTTTTTTACATCAAAAATTAATTTAAATGTTAGGAAAAGATTTTTGAAACTATATGTTTCGACCGTCGCTTTATATGGAAGTGAAACTTGGACGATCGGAATACCTGAGAAGAAAAGATTAGAAGCTTTTGAAATGCGGTGCTATAGGAGAATGTTAAAAATCAGACGGGTGGATAAAGCGACAAATGAAGAGGTGTTGTGGCAAATAGATGAAGAAAGAAGCATTTGGAAAAATATAGCTAAAAGAAGAGACAGACTTATAGGCCACATATTAAGGCATCCTGGAATAGTCGCTTTAATATTGGAGGGACAGGTAGAAGGAAACAATTGTGTAGGCAGGCAACGTTTGGAATATCTAAAACAAATTGTTAGGGATGTAGGATGTAGGAGGTATACCGAAATGAAACGACTAGCACTAGATAAGTCATCTTGGAGAGCTGCATCAAACCAGTCAAATGACTTAAGACAAAAGAAAAGAAAAAAGTACTCTAAGCCATACTTACATTTTTTCCACTTGGATATGAATTTAAAAAAGTGAAATTCGTTTAGAATTCTTTGCTTTGAAAAAATGCGGCGTCTCTTCACTCATGCAGTATATGCTGATACGATTTTTATGTACGATTTTTGCGATGGAAGTGATCCAGCTGCGGTGGATAACACCAACACGATAGCCGAGTTCTTTTGCAAAGCGTTGTTGAAAATATTTTACAGCAGTTGCTGCAACTAATATTCAAGTTTTTAATCTCATCAAAAGCAGCAGATAATGGTTTAATGTAAACATATTTTTTTACATATCCCCACAAGATAAGTCACACAAGATGTTTGTAGATCTTGAGACTAAAAATGTAGAGTTAAATTTTGAGCAGTAATGAGTAAACTAGACGGTATCTTATGTTTTTAACTTGTAACATCTTTAAAATTACACCAAAATATATAGGTACCAGAACAGAGATTTGTAGCGTAACGAAACGGTTTATATCGTCCTTCCTTAATAACTCCCTAATTATTAGTCTCAGAGACGTAAAAATGGTGTCATTTTATAACTTACACGGTCAGCTCACTGATACGACTTTGAGTTTGCGTCACTAGCGAACGGGTTGGCGGGGAGGCGGCACAGCGCAGATCGGCCAAAACTGGCGGTCTCGCTCATTTCCATTAAGTGTAGCTTACGACTTGGACGTGATAGCTCGGTGATTCGTGTGTCTGTGTTTATATTTTGTCGAGATAAATCGATTTAAGTAATAAGTTTATTTTTATTCCTTCAAAAAAAAGGGCCATATATGTTTGTAAACGGTATGGCACAAAAAAATGGAGTTGTAATAAATCTTGCCCCTATTGTACAATCTCAAGTCTCCATACGCAAAAATTGTGATGCGAAACGTTACCTCTTAAATGAAATGTCGCTTCATAATTAAAAATTAACCGCGGTAAAAACCTATTGTCTTACATATAGATTAAAAGGATATCATAGAAATCTTTACGTGTTCTTTTATCGCTTACACGAAGAGCATGTACCGGTTGTATTCGGTATGGCCAACGTCTTAACACACGTCAAACTGTCATATGGTTTCTGGCTGGCGCAACGAGTGGATTTTTTCGGCTTTTCATTGAAAAGCCTCTTGAATTCGTTATATATTTTCTTCTGAGGTACGTGGTCGCCCTAGAATCTTACCCTTTCATAAACATATCGATTCTACAAACAGTTTTTACCAATAAAGAATGTTTTTAGCCGATGATGGATTGATCCTGAAACGCTATCGAAACGCAAACGGATTCGTTGGTAATTAGCAAGGTAAATATCCTTTTAAAAAACAGGATTTTTAAAATCTTGATAAAATAATAGCTATTGTTGCATTAATAAAATTAAAATTTTTTTTTTTTTTACTTTTTTACGAATTGAAAATAGTTTCAATTTATAACAACCAAAGAAAGAATGTTTATTTTCATAGATATATGCGTGTTATAAATGTGTGCTGTACTTTAATTCGATTATATTATATAATAACATTATACTCTTAGTATGTGATTTAATGAGATGAATTCCATGCTTTTAACTCTCCTCACCTTATAATATAATGTTCGTTTATGTCTTGTAAAATGATGGATGTGTAATGTTCAGAACGCTACAAGCTATACCAGGTAGGTATCGCTTTAAGTGGTGGGGTTTCGGGTGGTAGTAGGGTGTCTTTTTAAATAAATAGCCTGTCTACATACTGCTATTACCATCTCTCCACTCTTTCATAGTTCTATACTATAAACTTACGTAATGCAATTTATGTTCTCCTTCTTCCCTTCTCTTCTTCTTATCTCTATATAATTGACCTTTTCATTATTTTATTAATCCTTATTTCTAAATTTTTTAAATTAATTTTATTTCTAAATGTAGAAATATTTCTTTCTATTTAATTAAATTAAAATAGTTATATGCGTAAAGGTTTCACGAAAAGCTTTTTTACGTTTAACCTTATAATTCTAAAACCCCAGAAAATGTTGTTTATTTGTTTTAAAATCTTTAATTATTATAAAAGATATACAAAAGGTTCTTTACTTTACCAAATAACCTAAACAATCACTAATTGAAAGCTCCATTCGCTTTGCAGATGGTATCAAATGCAAATCGAGTTCACGGAATCTAATATCATTTGATCCTGTCTACCTTTGCGTTCATTCACGTGTAAATCTGATTTCCAGTGTAGACCAGCCCCGTTCAAGACCGACAAGTTTGAAATAATGTTACTTATCAGTTAAATTATTCATAGAATAAACCGGTTTAGCTGCACAAACGCTTGCAATAATTTCTGTTTAGCAACAGTACAAAATTATCGTTTTTATTATTTAAGGTATCACTCTCTTTTAAATTCTACCTTGGGTCGATCTTGAACATCAGGAATGATTTGAAGAAAGAAATCACGGCTAGGATAAAGACAGAAAATCGGTACGTGTATAAATCGGATAGAATGCTGAAGACAAAACTTGTATCTTCTAACACGAAGTTGCAGTTAAATCTGTTTTACTCCACGGGTTCGAAACACAGATTTTACTTGTCAAGAAAGATGGAAGCAAGGTCTGATAGCTTTTGAAAGGAAAGTGCTCAGGAAGATACTTGGTCCGGTTAGGGAAGGAGATGCCTGGAGCATTAGAAGGAATCGAAAGGTGAATTTGCCGTTTGGTAGGCCAGACCTTGCGACACAGGTTAAAAGTCGACGTTAGGGATGATTTAAACATGTTATGAGAAGAGGATGATATCGGGTAGAATTGATGCGACAAGACAGTCGGGAAGACCCAAGCAAAGATGGTGCAACGATGTTTGGGAGGATCTGGCAGAGGACAGGATGCGTGAGGCTATGAATCGACTACGGTTCGTTCGGCCGGCTAAGTAAGAAATCTCCTTAAAATTTCAAATAGGTTATTTTTTAAAATTTTTGATTTTCTAAATGTAGATGGTTGCCAAATAATTAATCATCTAACAGCTCATTTTTTTGTACGTTTAAAATTTTTGGTCTGATTTTCTGAAGGAGCCCAGGGAGATGTTATTATATTTCAGACTGGAATTCACATAAGCGTGATAAATATTTAATACGCAACAAGTTTATAGTTTTATTAAGGACCTTCAATAGAAAACAAAACCGTTTGACTGTCGCAAACGAAATAAATCTATTGTCCCGAGAGAATTTGTCATGAATAAAGCACCTAAATATTTTACTTTGTCAGCAATAGAAATAACTACTGTTACCGTTTATGTGAATTATACCCACGCGATCAACGACGGTTTTGTCTACCTGAAAAGCACAACGGTTTTATCCATATTTAAAGTTATACGGTTAAAATACATGTAGAAAATAATTTTTTTAACTGCTAACGTAGAATTTTGAAAACCTTTTAAATTATCATATCTGGATAACGGATAAATTTTAATTACATTCATATCGTACGATATACTATACTAATTTTAACAATTTGTTTTATAATAATTTTAACAAACATGGCCCGTTGGTATGATTATATAATTAATAATTTCTTTTATATATACGTGCAAACACTTTCAGAATAAAATTCCATCATCAGGAACTTAAAAAATGTATGTTATAATGTTAATCAAACTAAAACTTCGTCATGTAAATTTATTTATGTAACGTAATAACAGTGGACTTAACGTCCAGAACGTTAAGTCGACATAATTTTAAACATTTGACGACCGCTGTTATATTACATTACATTTACAAAATTAATATAAACAAAAAGTTTTAACATAAAAATTTAAACATAAACATTTAGTTTTATTAAGATTATAACGTACATTTTTTAACTTCCTGATGAGAATTTTTTTCTGAAAGCGCTTTTATAAGCGTTTGTATTCTAAAACGTATATGTAAAAGAATTGTTGGTAAGCGGGTTTTTTAATCTTTTTTTTTTTTTTTTTTATAAAAATCATTGCGGTGAGGGGATAGTTTCTCTTTTAATCATGTTAAAGACGGCCGGCAAAGTTTCGAAACCACTTTGACAGATTTTTTGTATTTAATTGTATAAAACAGGAAAATTATTATTAATAACAATTCATCCCTAAATATATCGATAAATCTGTAAATCAAAACCGTTTTCAACTTTTAGTTTAGGAATAAATTTAATTATAAAATTATTTGTAATAGGCTATAAACTTTGTTTCAAATCAAACTAAATTATACAGTTAATTGAATAATGTCGTAATCATTCGTTTAAAATTTAAAACGAGTTAAATTTGTTTTGAAACTTTTATTGTGTTATGTTATTAAAATATTAAACTTTAATGTATAGCTTTTTTTAATTTTTTAAAAATAAATAAAAGTACACTTTATTTAATAAAAATTGGTAGAAAATTTTTTTGTTAATATTATAGGTTGAAAGGGGATTTAATTTTATTATAATAATCTGATTTATTTTTCTCCATTTATAGAACCTAACGTGAAAAAACCTATGACCGAATTATTCCTTTGCGCATAGATCAATTAAACAAATTAAAACAAAACTAATTAACCGGATTTAATTTTATTATAATAATCTGATTTATTTTTCTCCATTTATAGAACCTAACGTGAAAAAACCTATGACCGAATTATTCCTTTGCGCATAGATCAATTAAACAAATTAAAACAAAACTAATTAACCGGATTTATTATTTATGTAATTTTTGAATTGTTTATTAATTTTTATTTTTTTATATTTATCTCGTAGTACCATTAAAAATCGAATAAATTAAACAATTAATATTATTATTAATGATAATAAAGTTATTATAAAATTTTAATGTATCTAAGTGGATTTATAATTATTTTAATAGTAAGTTTGCGAGTTTATTGTAGTGTAATTTTAGAAATGCTACGTCGATTTACATTATAAGGTGATTATGAAACGATTCCTCCCGATCAAATAACTTAGTAACTAGGGTGGACGATGTCTTAAGAAGAAAATACAAAAATAAAAAAATCTAAAAAAATTGATGTAAACATAAATAAAAAATAATTTTTTTTTCAACAAAATAATACGTATATGTATACCACAATGGAAAAGCACGAAACGCGCTTTCATATTCAATATCTATATAAATTCTTTAAATATAACAAAGTTTTTTATGCAAAGTGGTAATGATTGCTTCAATATACGAGGATATTTCTAAAGTAAAGACCGCTGGGAAACTTCTCTCCATAAGATTGGCGAACCTGTGTCGTTCATGGCCATGCCAGTAATGCACAGACTGCATTGTTGTCTGTAAGTTGTTGTCTTCTTTGATTAAGTGTGAGTTATTACGTTATAAAATGAATAGGAAAATCGATGTGCCGCCGACTGTGAAATACGTGTTCATATGTTTTTTAACCCGTAAAAACGTGAAGCCGGTTGAAATTCATAAACAGTTGGGATTGCTGTGTACGGTGATAATGTAATAATTGAAATAAATGTCCGAAAATGGTGTGAAAGGTTTAAAAATAACAGAATTGATGTGCATGATGAAGAACGTTTGGGGAGACCCTCGATAATCACCGAGGACTTGAATCACGTCGATGATAAAATCGGAAAAGTCGTCGCTAACGATTTCCGACCTGTCCCTTCTTTTTCCTGATGTATCAAGAGCTGAATCGGTTGCATTGTTCACGAACATTTAGGTTTCAAAATGTTTTGTGCACGTCGGGTGCCGTACGTCTTAATGGAACGTCACAAAAAAACCCGAATGGGATCTGCTTTGGAATTTTTGATGCGTTACACAGAAAATGGTGATGAGTTCCTTAATTCAATTGTTACCGGCGATAAAACATGTATTTTGTGTAACACGCCACAGAGAAGTCAAATCAATGGCGTCATCCTCAATCCCTAACCAGACCGACAAAGGTCAAGCCACAGCTATTTCGACGCAAACAGATGGCCTCAATCTTTTAGGATCGGTTTAGCACACTTCTGATTGATTTCAGTCCACGTAGAACGACTATAAATTCAGAAGCCTGCTGTGAAACTGTACGTAAGTTACGGCCCTCCACTCAAAATCGGCGACTTCGGCGGCTGACCGACGGCGTCGTCCTGCTGCACGATAATGCATGTCCACATGTTACGATGGGTCCGATACGTGATTTACTGAGAACATTTGGATGGGAAATTTACTATCACCCACCATATAGTCCGGACTGAGCTCCTTCTGTTTATCATTTGTTTGGGAAATTGAAAGAATTTTTGAACGGTAAGCGATTCGCGGGTGACGATGAACTGAAAAATGCTGTTAATCAGTGGCTAAATGGACTGGCGGCAGAAGAATACGACGAGGGTATATTGAAGCTGGTGTATCGCTACGATAAATGCCTTAATTCATGTGGCGATTATATAGAGAAGTAGTATAAGGTATATAGTTTAGGAGAATTAAAAAATACTTAAAAAGTTTTCAGAATAATTTTTTTTACAATGAAACGGTCTTTACTTTAGATGATCACATCTCGTACAATATTTAGTAAATCTCTTTGGATGAACTAAAGTTAAGATGCAAAACAGAACCGAGGTCGCGCCCCGTGCTTTTTATTGCGGTCTTGCAAAAATAGACAACTTTAAACATATTATTGTGTTGCAAACAAAATTATCACCTATTTATATTTACTGGTAATCCATTTACGTCCAAAAAGTACTCCCATGGTCGGATTTTGGACGTTAACAATCTAGACCTAGATTTTGGGTCGTTATATTTTACGTATCAATTTGAAAGTGACTGGTGCAAAATTACGGCAGTTATCGTGTCCACAAGAAAGTGAAATACATACATATATATATATATATAAACTTTTGAACTGACAGTGATTTTGGGGTCGGGGGATGTGAGGCGCCCGAAAATTTCTGGAAGTAGAATCATGGTACCCGTTATAAAATCTACCTAATAACAATATTTTCAAAAAAACTTTCGAAAACTCGCACTCCCGTTCAAATAAATGCTGTTGTAGTCGACTTATGTTGTGACGTCACAGGTAAGCTGGAAGAATTAAATAAATTAATAATATTAAAACTGTAAAAAAAGAACTCGGTCAGGCTGATTCTCGGACTATTATCACCCGATTGACTCGGTACCTAGTGCGTTAAGCCTTGCGGCTACACCAGTCTGCCGACCGTACAAGCTATATTTGTTTTATGTAAGTTGTGAAATTACATTATTTCAGTTAGTGACGACCGAAGCCGCTAGAACTGCCACCCGCGCGAATTAAATATGGTATGCGCACGAGCTTTAGTTAGAATAATTTGATTAAATAAATGAAAAAAATATTATATAAAATGACAAATATTTTAAATTAAATTGCGTTCGTAAGCCGTGCATCAGAAACAACTGTTCTCGGCTTTTTAATTTCAAACGAGGAATTGATAATTCCTTTAACGGAAAGTCTAATGGTAGCGTGTTTTATGACATATTTATATTTTTAGCGACAGATTTTAAAAGGACATAATCGTTGAAACATTTTTCATGTAAAACGTACTTTTTAAATTTTGTCTATGCTTTCCTTTTGCATAATAAATAAATGAACTACCCCGACGTTTCTCCGGGTAAATCAATTAGTTAATCGGTGAAACACGAGATAATTATTTATTCAGAAATATATATATTTTTTTAATACGGTATTTAATTACTAAATAACACTTAAATGCATTACATCAGTTGAATACATGAAAAGAGACAATCGGCATCTGATTCGGTGACAATCGATCATCCCCTTTACATTACTCCAGTACAGAAACCGTTTTATTTAATAGGGTGCTCAGTACAGGAACATGTACGGGAACACCGATTCCTGTTACTGATTAAGGACACCTATTTTGTTGAACGTGTGAAAACGCTGAGTAATCCTTCATTGAAATCACACTTTGATTTTCAATCGATGAAGTTCTCGGATAACTTATTTATAACAGTACTTACGATACGATTTGTATAGTGTTATAAAATAAAAATACTTTATTACACAAATGAGTACCTCTATTCTATTATTACTAACACTGAACGCACGGAAAAATTTTCTCTATTCTTTTCCTGCTTCCCCTTATCTCGTAGTATCCTGACTCAAGCGATGAATCAAACAACCTTTTTAGTTTTATTCTTCACTCTAACCCCTTTTTTCTGTAACTTTTTCCATTTGCTCATTCTTACTTATAATATTCATTTAATAAATTATATCCGTCTACATGAACTATTAACACGTTAAAAGTATGATATACTTAATTTTAACGCTTTTCGGAACTCTGCTACATCTTCAGAAAATCACTCACCGAAAGTCGCCATCATATCAAGATAAAATGAAAAACAAAAAATCTGATGGGGACACCACATGACTTACTTGTACGCTTTTTAAATTACAAATACACCTTTTTTTTTTAAAATGAGAAATACATAAAATTGTATTTTATTTATTATTCATCGTAAATTTTTTTTACAGTCAGAGGTTAATCATTATTAATAAATCAAGATATTTAAATTTAAAAAAAAATTAAAAAAAAGGAGATGAATTCTGATTTGAACTGATGTGCCTTCCCCTTATAAGATCAATTATTTAATTAATTAAATTTTATTTAGCTGTAACTCTGGAACCGATGAAAATAAGTACCACTTATGATATATTTTTGAAAAGCTCTCGATGAGGGCTTATTATTGCAGTTAAGAAAAAGTAAAAAATCCATTTTTTTTGTTGGATTTTGGGCTTTTTTAGACACTTTTGGTTCAGTCGATCGATTGCAATCATAAGGGGAGGTGTACAACTTGATGTTACAACAGTTCTAAATACAAAATTTCAACATCCCACGGCTAATCGTTTTTGAGTTATGCACGAGATACATACGTACGTACAGACGTCACGCCGAAACTAGTTAAAATAGATTCAGGGATGATCAAAATGGATATTTCCGTTGAAATCTGAAAACCCAAATTTTTCGCGATCACAATACTTCCTTGTACAAGGAAGTAAGAAACAAACACACACAAAGTCGTAACACAATGGACAACACATAAAATTACGCACAATTGCGACGTTTGCACATCGTCGTCTACGCATAGCGACTGAAGAACGCAAACGCTGGTATTGTCTGCTGCCATCCTCTGGAATCGCCGTATCCTAAACGAATCGTACTGAATGTTTATATATAATTTTAAAAAAAAGAACAAAAAAGTAAAAAAACCGGATGGAAATTTTCCGGATGTTAATGTTCGTATGAACATGTGTGTGTTCGGTGCCGGACTCTAAATCACCTTATATATCAAGAAATACTGGACCGATTCGACCAAACTTGGTCAGATTATTTCTGTATATGGGGCATTGATGTCATTAAATTTTCAACTTAAAAGGTCAAGAGGGTGAGGCTGTAGGGCAAGGTCACTCTCAGTATCTCGAGATTTCCTCTAAATAAGGTCATATTTTTGTTACGCACATTTGTTAACGATTAAAAAATAACAGTATCTGCAAAAACATTTTTTTTCAAATTCTCCCCCACCCCAAACAATGTTCTAAATTACTGCTGCGTTGTGACGTCACAGGTAAGCGGTAGAATTAAATAAATGAATAATATTTAAAGTGTAACAAAGTAACTCGGGCTGGCCGGATCTCTACCTCGATTACCCGGTTGACTCCGTGTCTGGTGTCTGGTAGCCGCGAGGAAGCGAATTTTGTTCTATGTAAATTATAAAAATACATTAGTTCAGTTAGTATCGACCATCACCACTATTACCACCAAATTCGCGCGAATTAAATACGTTATGCGCGCGCGCTTATTTAGAATCATCGAATCAAATAAACGAAAAAAATATTATATTTAAATAAAATGGTAAGTTGTGTGTGTAGGCCCTGTATCAGAAACCCACAGTTGTAAGGCTTTCCCGGAATGCGGCGTTAGGTACAATTTCCATGGCGGAAATTTTCTTATAAGCTGGATGATGTAACACGATTAATTAATGTTTCTTGTGATAGTGAATAAATTAATTTAAAAAAACTTGCACGTTATTAAAATTACTGTTTGTTTGGTATTTAGTCCGTAAACGTATGCTATAAACCAACGGGTTGATCTAATAATGAACACTTCTTCGCAAATCAGCTGATTTCGAAGTCGGGAGTTCCAGCGTTCAAATCCTAGTAAAGGGAGTTACTTTTATACGGATTTGAATACTATATCATGGATACCGGTGTTATTTGGTGGTTGGGATTCAATTAACTACACACCTAGAAATGGTCGACCTGACTGTACAAGACTACACTTCACTTACACTTACTTATACATATCATTCTCATTCATCCTCTGAAGTAATACCACCTAATGGTGATTCCCGGAGGCTAATCAAGAAAAAAACGTGTCGTAGAATAAAAAAGGATTTTTTTTCGATGTTATATGAATCTAAAATTTGATTGAAAAATTTTTCTTGATATTAATAAAAATAAAAATTATTTTTATGTTTTTTTTTTGTGGAGTATCTAATATGAAATTTGTATAAACAAACATTTTTAAAAAATAAATTTAATTTTGTATATAAATAAATGTGTAATAACATAAAAATATATAAGGACGCTTTATTAAAAAAAAGAATTGACGATTTAAAAAATAAATCGGTTATATGTTGAAAAAAGAATCGCTTAGAATTTATAATATAAAAAAACTTTTAAAATAGATAAATTCACAAGAAAGAAAGTTTTTGTTTCACCGACATATCACATATTGAGGTTTAAAAGTGTAAACCTAACTTAAAAATTGTGAAAGCTATTGTTTTGGCAGAAGATATTTATTGTGAATAAAAAACTGTGCGAGTGAAAATGTTAAAAAAATTATCGACATATTTTGTTATAAATTTATATGAAGTTATGAAGTTTTATAAGTTGTTGAAGGTTGTTGAAGTTTGTAAAGTTAAAACAATATGACTGTATTTAAGATTTATATACGATAAAGAAGTAGTTGTTACCTTTAATAACTATAGTTTAATAGCTCAAATATAAAAGTTTTGTAATTATTATTTTTATTTTTTTATTTATAGTGGCAACAGCAGTTAAGTAATTAGCGACTCATCAAGCACTGTGTGAATCTACCGATAACGTATAGCCTTAAATTCAGGCCAACCATTCCTGAGATATGTCGTTAATTGAAACCCAAGCACCAAAGAACACCAGCATCCACGATCTAGTATTCAAATACAAATCAAAGCGACTACCTTTTTTACCTTTTGAACCTTACCAAACTCTCGACTTCAATATCAGCTGATTTACGATGATGAGTTTTACCACTAGACCGACCCGGTGAGTTAAATATATATATATTTTAAATACTTTTATCTATAGTCGCATCAACATTAAAATCATAGCGAATTATCAATGTAATGTATCTATACCGGTAAATGCGTAAACAATCTCAGATCGACCATATCTGAGACGTGTGGTTAATTAAAACCCAACCACCAAAGAACACCGGTATTTACGATCTAGTATTCAAATTCGAATCGACTACCTTTTTTAGTATTTTAACCACAGAACTATCGACTTCGAAATCAATCGATTTACGACGACGAGTTTTACATTAGACCAACCCGGTGGGTTGTTATTATTTTATTTATTTTACTGATATAAAAAATAGTTAAAACGTATTTTGTTAATCAAAATATAAATTTTTTGGATAATCACATTGATTTTTCAATCCAATTTTTGTTTTTGAATAAAATCATATTGTACTGTTTTACGACTTTGAAATATCTTAATTTAATGGTTGCCGATTTCCGTGGCGGAGTATTAGCATCTCAGTCTTTCATCCCAAAGTCCTGGGTTCGAATCCCGTTCAGGCATGGCTAATTTCATACGCTAAAAATATCCAGTTTCATAGGACAAAATGATAAAACCAGTTTATTCCCGTCATCTCAAAAATAAATAGATAAAAAAAATAATAGTAAAATATATATATTTTTTTTTTTTGTCTTGGGTCACTTGACTAGTTTGATGCAGCTCTCCCTATCTAATGCTAGTCGTTTCATTTCGGTATACCCCTACATCCTATATCCCTAACAATTTGTTTTACGTATTCAAAACGTTGCCTGCTTGCACAATTTTTTCCTTACCTGTCCCTCCAATATTAAAGCGATTATTCCAGGATGCCTTAATATGTAGCTTATAAACCTGTCTGTTCTTTAAACTATATTTTTCTAAATGCTTCTTTCTTCAACTTTCCTCAAAACCTCCTCTTCTTTTATCACATTATCCACCCGTCTGATTTTTAACATTCTCCTATAACACCGCATTTTAAAAGCTTCTATTCTTTTCTTCTCGGATACTCCGATCGTCCAAGTTTCACTTTCATATAAAGCTACACCCCAAACATATACTTTTTTCTGACATTTAAATTAATTTTGATGTAAACAAAGTATATTTCTGACTGAAGGCTCGTTTCGCCTGTGGCATTCGGCATTTTATATCGCTCCTACTTCGACCAACTTTAGTAATTCTACTTCCCAAATAACAAAATTCTTTTACCTCCATAATCATGGAGGAATCTCTTCCTATTTTTACATTCAGTGGTCCATCTTCGTTATTTCTACTACATTTCATTACTTTCGTTTTGTTCTTGTTTATTTTCGTGCGGTATTTCTTGCGTAGGACTTCATCCATGCCGTTCATTGTTCCTTGTAAATCTTTTTACTCTCGGCTAGAATTACTATATCATCAGCAAATCGTAACATCTTTATCTTTTCACCTTGTACTGTTACTCCTAAATTGTTGTTTAACATCATTAACTGTTAGTTCTAAGTAAAAATGAAGAAGTAACGGGGATAGGGAACATCCTTGTCGGACTCCCTTTCTTATTACGGCTTCTTTCTTATGTTCTTCAAATATTACCGTTTAGTTCCTGTAAATGTTAGCAATCGTTTTTCTATCTCTGTATTTGAATCCTGTAATTTTTTTTAATTCTGATCTTTTTATTCGAGTCTACGTTAATAATAAATAAAATGTCAAGCATTAATAAATATTTATTTTATTTTTATATATTCTCATCTAAAAAAAAATGTTATGTCTTAAATATTGCTAAAAAAAAGAAAACAGAAAGTGACAAATTAAAAAACGAATTGCTGTCGGTTCATTGTTTGATGATCATAAATATAAATTACGTAACTGATATTTTGCAAATGAAATATGTTAAATCATCCTTATATTTATATTTATGATCGTGCAATCTTTGCTAAAAAAAATAGAAATAAAAAACAATAATCAGTTTCTTAAAAATGACAATATCTATTTCTACCAAATTAGAAAACAAAACTGTTTTCGTCTAACTTTATACCACACTTTGCCACAAGAATTGACCTTTATGCTTCGGTTGCATTTTTAAAAGCATACCGAACCGTACAAAAATCATCCACCAATTTATTTAAAATATAAATATTTTTTTTAATAAAAACAATACTACTCTGTCAACCTACGAGGCTAAGTAGGTAGCGTCTCGGCATTTCCCGCGGAAGTCTCAGATTCGAATCCGAGTCAGGCGTGGCATCATTTCATACGCTACAAATTTCCAAAGGGCTAATGTTCATAACTGTTTATGCCCTCTCCATAACAAAAAAAAATTAATCTTTCAAATTTATAGATAGGTACTAATTAAATATGTTAAAACAAATTATTTTCTACATTCCATTTAACGTATATATAAAAATGCGCTTACCAATATTCAAATAAATCTGAATTGTGAATTATTTTGCTGTTATTTTTTTAATTTAATATCTTCAAATATTTTCCTTAAAATTATTTCATGTAATTATATTTTAAATAATGAATGGACTTAAAATAGCAAATTTAAAACATAAAAAAGGCTGGAAATTTTTAAAATATTATTTTAATTTAAATTCAAATTCATATTTTCAGTTGAAAAGAAAAACAGAAATTTATTTATTTCACCCATTTTTAGTGTGTTATTATTTTAAATATCGATAGGCTTGTCCGATGTAAAATTCAATTCGTACGTGAAAACCGCCATTCGTAAGAAACACTCCAAAAGCGAATATACCTCTTTGATAGATTATATTTTATCCGAATTTTTCTAATTTTTGTTATTCAATTTTCGCTTGAAATAATTAAAAGTCAACATATAATGAGCGTGTATATTATTACACCATCATAATACAGAGTTTGCCTTTTGGCAAGTCCTTGGCACCATTGTTGTCGCCATCTGTTTCTGCCCCTTGGTTATCTTTTCGTCTCATCATAACCTTCACTATCCTTCGTCTCATTTATTAATTATTTCATTCTCTTCCTTCGTCTTCTTTTATCACCTTCAACGGAACCTTTAAGAACTTCCTTTTCCCCTAATTATATCCCCCATACAGATTTCTTTCAACCTTCTGATAGTCACCGATATCTTTCTATCTTCATTTATTGTTCTTAATACTTGTACGTTCACTCATTTTATCCCTCCACCCTTCGAGACACACATCTCAAAAGCATCGTTCTTATCTTTTTACTTTTTTTCAGCGTCCATTTTTCAGTACCGTACAAAAGTATACCCCAAACATATCGTTTTACCAATCTCTTCGTCAGGTTCAGATCCATTTTGCTGCAGAGTACATTTTTATTTCTAAAAAATAATTCCTTTGAATACTAGATCGTTGATATCGGTGTTCTTTGGTGGTTGGGTTTCAATTAACCGCATATTTCAGTAGTGATCGAACTGAGACTGTACGAGACTACACTTCATTTACAATCATATATATCATCCTCATTCATCCTCTGAAGTAATACCTTACGTTCCGGAGGCTAAACAGAAAAAAGAAAAGAAAAGAAAAAAATAATTCCTTTGCTACTGCAATTTTCGTCTTAATTTCTTATTTACTCCTCCGGTCTTCAGTTAGTCCGATACATTTGTATCTTTTTACTTGTTCAATATTACATTATACAAATCAAAAATTAAAATAATGATGTTTACAGTTAGATAAAGACTATTTTGAAACTGACAATAAAGATAAGGAAATATTTTCTTCAAAGAAAGTCTAACTTACATTTTATGAAAAAAAAATCCTTTCGGCACGCCGGAACACGGAAGCAGATTTCACTGGTGTTAAGTAGGGGATAAAAAATGTTAAGAAAAACTTTAAATTTACTCAATACGATAATGGTTGCACGTGAAAAAAGTTTCACATGTTTTATCATACGACAAACCCATCTTCCTACCATTCCAGTAAAAATTTGGTCATCCCTTGACGAAACGGTTGGTCATATCAAAACTTGTTTCAAACAAAGGTTTTAGGTAATTTTTACAGGGCTAACGACCATTTTAAACCGATTCGATACTAAGCTTATTAAGGAAGGTGTGACTTTTTGTCTTCGAAACCCCTTTTTTTCCACCCCGTGGACCAGTGGTTGGTGATATAAAAAAACTTTACTTATATAGGTTTTAGGCTGTTGTCCAAAAAATAGTAAAAACTTTAAATCAATTCGGTATTTTACTTAAGAAGAAAGTTATTGCGATATTTTGTTTTTTTTTTCAAAAAAACCCCCCATTTCCATTCCCATCGTTCGATTTTGGCCGTTAACGAACTCGGTCGAGTTTTACAGACGAGTTATTTTTAAGAAACAATTTGAAATTTATTGGTTCAAAATTACGACAGTTATCGTGTCCACAAGAAAGTGAAATATATATATATATATAAAACTCCTTAAAATTAGATAATTCATTTGGTTTGATAAAGAAATATTTTACTAAAAATAAAAACAATAATTTATTTTGAATTATTAAAGTTCTTAGATATTTTACATTAAAAAAAAAAAAAAAAAAAAAAAAAAAATTATATCTCTTATTAGTTTTAAATAGAAGTCCATTTAAATCCATCACAGTCGTATAAGAGTTTATATTAAACATCGGGTATTTAATTTTTAAATACCATCTTATTATTTTCATCTTCTTTCAATAGCGAGAGAGAAGGATGATATTTAGTTATTAAATATCTCTTTCTGATTTCAAATAAAAGTCCATTTAAATCCATGACTTCGTTTATATTAAACATCGGACATTTAATTTTTAAATATCACTTCATTGCGCGCGCGCGCGCTCTTATTTAAATACAGAGTGATGGATCTTTAATTATTAAATACCACCACCTTCTTATATAAAATCATTTTTCTTTCTTTTTATATATATATATATATATTATTTCATTCTATTAAATTAAATGTTTTATCTCTTTAATTTTTAAATAGCCAATTTAATAATATTTTTCTTTTTCTTTAGACCGGAACAATAAATAACGACAAATATATATATACATACATATATATATATATAAATATATATATGTATATGTATATACATATACATACATACAGAGTGATTCAGGAAGATAGGGCAATACTTTGACAATTCATTCCTGAGACTAAAAAAAAGTTAATATAAACATAGGTGCGAAAACGCTTCGTTATCGACTTATACAGGGTGAAAGATTTCGCTTGAGTTTCAGTTCCTCCGGGTAAATTACGGCTTTCTGAAATTCTGGGAAGGTCAATTAAGGGGCAAATTCAATTGTTTCTTATGGTTTTTGAGCTTGGAAATCGAAAAAAATTGGTCCCAGAACTGTATCTCTCTTAGTTTCTAAGATATCTCGTGTAAAACGCGTAAAATAGGGTCAAAACACATTTTTTACGTTTCACGTACAATAACGACGTTAAATTGACAATAAATCATACATTTTTTTAAACATAAATTGTAGAAAATTTAATTATAAGAAGATTGATGTAAATAATGTCAACAGAAAACAAATAAAATTTTAAATATGTCGACATTTTTAACAACAATACAGATTAATTTTTAACAGATTGAAAAACGTTTTCGTTATGTACAGTAGAAAATAACTGGAGAAAGAAAGAATACTTACTGTTTTTTTATGATAATTATAAAATGCTGCTTACAAGTAGTATTTCATATGGTTTAATAACTTTCAAAAATGCCATCGGTGTGTTCAATGCACTTTTCAACGCGTTGTACTAGATTTTGTGTCGCCAGTTTAACGGTATCTTTGCGTTCCCTGATTATAGCTGCAGCGTTGAGAATGCGAGCAATCAATTCATCATCGCGTGTGTCTACTTTTTGCTTGTAAACCTTATTTTTCAACCGTCCCCACAAACAATAATCCAACAGAGCGAAGTCTGGGGATCTCGGTGGCCAATTAACCGGCCCTCCACGTCCTATCCATTTACCAGCAAACCTTTCATCAAGCCATTGCCTTACTTTATTAGCGAAATGTGTAGGAACTCCATCAAGTTGGCAATACATTTCAATTCGTTTTGCTAAGGGGATATTTTCCAGCAAAATAATAAATTCATTATGTAAAAATTCCAGATAATTTCTCCCTGTGACACGATGTTATAGTATGAAAGGACCAATTAATCGGTCATCTATGATACTGCACCAAACATTCACTGAAAATCGTTGCTGGAAATTTATTTCCACTGTAGCATGTGGGTTTTCTTCAGAGCACCGAAGCGCATTCCGTGTGTTGTTATTCCGTTACGAGTGAAAGTAGCTTCATCCGAAAATAGTATAAATGGAATTAAATGTTGATTCCTACCAACCCGTTGACAAAACTGCAGCCGGCTGGCGAAGTCATCAGGCTGGAGATGTTGCACTTTCTGAATATGAAAAGGATGCAATCCATTATTATTTAATGTCCTCCATACTCTACTTTGTGAAATATTGAGCCGTGTTGCAATTAATCGTGTGCTCGTTGCCGGACTACGTTGAACCATCTGCAGAATGTTTTCACCTTCATCAGCACGATTTGCTTGTCGTTCAGATGAAATATGAGCGCTGAGAAGTGTACCGTTCTCACGAAGATTATTAAAAATTCTAATAAATATTTTACGATTTTGTACAATACGAACAGGATACCTATGTCGATATTCCGTAACCGCTGCCGCTGCACTTCCATTGCAAAATCCATAGATGAAAATCATGTCGGCATATTCGGCATTAGTGAAAATACGCGACATTTTCAAAACAAAACTAAACAGAATTTCACTTTTTCTGACAGACTTAATTTTTATGGACTGTAAAATGAGTACAAATTACACTTCTTAACAGTTTTCTGACATTTTTACGATAAGAATTCGACGTAATACTACAAACACGATTGATCAGGAAAAGGTTACTTAACACATTACCACAATTAACTGACAACAATGAGTAGTATTTAAACAAATTGTGATGAAAAAAATCAGTGTCGCCAACTTGTTTTCCGTAGGTCCAAAATTATTGTACCTATTACACACATCTGTTTCCTTTTTTTGTAACATTTTCTTCTAAGTTTTCGTCGGTTTTGTTGTTAATAAGTGTTGACATGTTTAAAATTTTATTTGTTTTCTGTTGACATTATTTACATCAATCTTCTTATAATTAAATTCTTTACAATTTATGTTTAAAAAAAATGTATGATTTATTGCCAATTTAACGACGTTATTGTACGTCAAACGTAAAAAAATGTGTTTTTGACCCTATTTTTGGTGTTTTACACGGGATATCTTAGAAACTAAGAGAGATACAGTTCTGGGACCTATTTTTTTCGATTTCCCAGCTCAAAAACCATAAGAAACAATTGAATTTGTCCCTTAATTGACCTTCCCAGAATTTCAGAAAGCCGTAATTTACCCGGAGGAACTGAAACTCGAGCGAAATCTTTCACCCTGTATAAGTCGGTAACGAAGCGTTTTCGCACCTATGTTTATATTAACTTTTTTTTTAGTCTCTGGAATGAATTGTCAAAGTATTGCCTTATCCTCCTGAATCACTCTGTATGTAACCTTTTATTTCAGGGTTATATCTTTTTTCTGCTTAGCCTCCGGATCTACCGTCAGGTATTACTTCAGAGGATGATATGTGTAAATGTAAATGAAGTGTAGTTTTGTACAGTCTCAGGTCGACTATTCCTGAGATGTGTGGTTAATTTAATCCCAGCCACCAGAGAACACTAGTATCCACTATCTAGTATTCAAGTAGTATAGAAACCTTACCTTTTGCGTCACCCCACTAAAACCCACTGACGCAGAATATAAGGTTTTTTTCACGAGAGCTGATTGGTCAATAATCTCAGGCTTTTTTCCACGAGAGCGAGCCCCTCTTTCAAGTTAAATTTTCACCACAAAAGCGTGAAGTAAACACAATTCTGTATCGCAAAAAAAAATAATTAAAATTTCATGAAATAAACTAATTATGAAGGTTGTTTTATTACTTTGCCGGTTAATGGTGAGTAAGCCACTATATTTTCGTACATTAATAAACAATACGCGATTGTATTGGGTTTAAAATTCTCTTCAACTTTAATATTAATTTTAAAATAAATAACACCCGTTTTTATCGATTCATCTTGTGGTGAACAATCATTCACCTATAAGGGATATTTGTTTTTATAACCATATACATAATGATTATGATTGTACGTGGTGAATCTGTTAATTTATAATATGATTGTTTAAAATCCACAAGCATCTTGTACTTTAACATTCGATCCCCCTCTAAATCCTCATATGGATAATAGTTTGAATTTACGTATACTTTAATATTTTTAACGTTACACAAATCAAATTCTGACGCGTTCTTTGTAGCTTTATTTAATCTATCGGTTTGAAAGCCTACAATAACGTATCGAGGTTTGTCTAATTGTGATGTTTTTTACATCCAAGTCATAGATTTTGTTTGTTGGACTGTTGGATTCTGATGAAGTTCCCAACTTCTAAATTGTATACGCAACTAGCTATCTCAACAATAAAAAAAAATAAACGATCTACAACCTTTATCACCTATCGTATCATTGCTGAAAACAATAATCGCTGATTTTTTTTCAAAACATTGTTATAAATTTAAAAGTGATCAGAACTGTTAACTGAGTGGTTAATAGATAATAAAAACATATTTTTATTTTATTTCATCTTCAAATACAAAAAATATTGTGAAAAAAGGGCGTATCTCGAGAACGGTTGGACCTAGACGCATAAAACTACCGGCTATCGTTCCAGAAAATTGGAGTCTCTTTGGGGTAAAATCTTTGAAAATCGCGTTAGAATTGGCCTAGGACGAACCGTTTTCGAGATACGCCCCTTTTTTTATTCATGACATGATAAATGGTTAATAAAGAACTAATAATGCTTTTTAAGTTTAAACTGACATTATAGACGTTAAATAATGATTATTGTTTACGTTAAATATAGTCAATGATATATTACACTATCGCTGAAAATAATGATGACCAAACAACATAATAAAATGTACACTTAAAATAGTTAAATTTCACGATGAAAAATTGGATTCGATGAGAATATAATAATAAAACATTGGTTCCCTTTGTAGTTGAGAAATTATTATTAATATGGACGGGGGGAATCCCAATGACAACATCAAACTATTCGATGAATATAACGCCTTATATATATGTTTTACTATGAATTTTTCAATAAATCGACTGTTTTAACATGTAAATTTATCCGAACAACTAATACTCATTTATTCGAATACTAGAGTTGTTCTCTATTCCTAAGTAATCGTAATTATCTAAACAAAAAATTTTTTATTTATAAAAATTTCGTTTAAATTTTTGACTGGAAATAATTATTTTGGAAATAAACATGTATTTTATAGTCGATTGTTCGAACCTTAACGATTCGTTTAATTTTAATGCAATGGCCTGATTAATTGTAATATTAATTCGCTTATTTTTAGAAAATAATTCATTATCTGATTCAGAAATGCAGTACCTTAAAATGTATTTATTATAGTATACTCTTCTTTAGTGATCCTACGCTTTCCACAAACTTTTTCATAATAACATAATGACTTTGAGTAGTTAATGAACACAAACTGAATTCGAATCCAGGACCCGGTCCCTAACTTTCTTTTTGCGAAAAAACAGACCTTCTTTTTTAATGATGTCAGGGAATTCTTCTCATTGTATATGGCTGTCAATCATTCATTATAATAATTGCCTTTTTTATTTTTAACGAAGGATAGATATTAACAATAGCATTGACCTTTGATGTCAATTTAATATAAATATAATATTATGTAGTACTTTATTTATTTATTAATATTATTACAATAATTTAAACTTTTCAATTTATCGAAAATATTAAACATTTTTGCAATTTTATATAATAATTAAAAATATTTAAAATTAATATATTTATTGTTAAAAATCATTAAATTTATATACAAAAAAATTATGTAAAGTTGATGGGAAACGATATGAATTTTAGTTTCGTTATAAAGAATCTAAAAAATTGAGAGTATTTTGCTCCCGCAGATCTGCGGAACCACAATAATTCATATAAACTCGTTTCAAAGGGTACAAATCCACTAGATTTAGTGATTTCTGGTTTTTAGATGAAAATAATAGAATATTATTACAATAATTTAAACTTTTCAATTTATAGAAATATTTGGTGATTTTAAGCTAATTATTGATACAAATACAGGGTTTTTTTAATGCAGCAAAATTATGTCAAAATGGGGAAAAAGAATTTAAAAATTGGTTTCGTAATTAAGATTCAAAAGAATTAGTTTACGTATTATTATTCAGAAAAATTAGTCGGCTCAAGTTCGAACCATCAAAATATCCTATATAAAGTGAATCCAAAGGGTACAAATCCATTAGATTTGCTGATTTTTTTAATCCAGCAAAATTATGTAAAGATTTTGGAAAACAATTATTTCATTCGTGTGAAAATAAACAATCTAAAGAATTAATCCAGAAACTTTGGCTACTCGGAATTCCGACGAGCCAAACACTATACATGTAGTTAGTCCAAAACGTAATAAAAATCAATTATATTTACTAATTTTACAAAGATACAACCTTTTAAGTTGAAAATTTAATAGCATCAATGCCCCATATTTAAAAGTAATCTGACTAATTTTGGTCAAAATCGGTCCGGTAGTTCTGGAGATATGAGGTGATTTAGAAGCTAACACCGAACACACGTACGTACATACTAACATTAACATCTGGGAAATTTCTAACCGTTTTTTTTTCTTTTGTTCCTTAGGTGTGAAGACGTCAAGATCCGGTGAACACCTCATATGCCCAAATTGTGGCGGTTACAATACTTTCCCTTTTAAAGCTATAGGTCTGCTACAACGCTATGTAAATGAGAAAGCAAAACTTACATTAGGTTCACCAGAGGTACTTAATAAAATTAAAAAAATATTCATCAAAATCGGCCTATAAAGTGAACAGTAAGTGTTAACCTTTGATTAAAAAAAAATTACTTTTATCAAATTGGGTAACTTCTATTTTTACGATAATTTAAAAATATTTTAATATGAAAAATAGAGATTGATATAGAAAAAAGCTAAAAAAAAATAATTAACTTGCATTCCATTAATTGACGAATAAAATATGTACCAAATAAAAATAATAATGATAATTAATGATCTGTTTTAAAAATGAAAATTTCATGTCGTTTTTACAACATTTCTTTTTTTTAATAGTACACCCATGGCTTCATCGATGGTGGTTAGAATGCCATTTAAATACCGGTTGTATTGCTACTCCCGCTGTGAGTTTTCAATTGCTGTCAATTTATTTTCCAATGTTTTTCATGTGCGGTTGACGGGAAAGTCAGTTATCAATAATTGTCGATATTTGGCGGTTTATATGATTAATCGTTCTGAAATCGAAATGGAAAAGAGTTCAATCCTCTACGACTGAGAGGTCAATGATTAAAAGGTAAATATTATTTTTTTTTTAAAATTGCGGTTTTGTTCAGTAAAGAAACAATAATAAATTTTATCTGTAATAATATCATCGGGTAAATACATTTTTGTAAATATATAATTTAAATCTTAATCTAGAAAGAAAAATTTTTTTTTATTAATCATGAATTTCCCTTTGATACACAAAATATTTGTTAATGATAACGAAAATCATAATGTTGTTTTCATTTCGTTTGAATTTAAATGCAAAATTACTTTTCTGCTATTACATCATGCATTTTACATGTCCATACATTCAACAATTTTATTATGCTTTTTTTCATTCTTTTCAGTCTCCGCCCTGCAGTATATATAAGGTATATATGTTGTATGTTCGTGACTCGATGAGGATATTGAAAGATTGACAATTGAAAATGTTTATATAATTATAATTTATTATTTAAAGAACATAAGACAAATCAATAATAATAATAATAATAAGCGACAATAATAAACAACTCACAATAATAATTAGAATAATGACAATAGTAAATAAAAAATAACGATCGCAGTAATCACAATCACAACAACAACAACAATAAATAGTAATAATAATATTAATAAATATCAATAATAATAATAAACAGTGGTTACAAACAAAATAGAATTCAAAATAATCGTCAGGATTTATTCACAGGTAGATAAATAATGAAAACCATAATTCAGTGCCTTTGACAAAAGATAGTACATGACTGCTGGTCTGAACGCTTTCAACTAGTCTTGTATTAATAACAACGGTACAATAGATAAGACAAGTATAAAGTTCTTTCTCTGCAATTACCTTTGCTGTTCACAAACAAAACAACCCTAACAGTTTACGAGTGAATGTAGTACATTATCTCTTTCACTTATAGTCTTACAGTAACTCACCGAACCATTTCTTGTTTTCGTGTACTGGAATTACTCGTGGCATCATCTTAGTTGCATCGAACCTGCACTCAAAATTCACTCTTTCACTGACCTCCTCGCAGAATACTCTCGCATAAAAACTCCTCTATCATAGCTCTCTCTAGCAGATTTCACATCATAACGTCTCGCTCAGACTGATTTCGCAGTACTGATTTTTAACCGGTCTTCCCGAGAGTATAAATACAAAAAAAAAGATACAATAAAAATATGTCGTTCCGACATATTTTTATTGTATCAGCTTAGCAGTATTTCAAAAGACGATTGTTAAATAGACCTGTTACCTTTACTAAAAAGTTTTTTTAGTCACTTTCTGGATTCCTCCCGTTATTATATTTTCTACTACTTTATGTTTGATTGACAGGAATCCGTTAATCAGATCCTGGATACCGGTCCTGTTACAATATATTTTAATGCATACTATACTGTACAATATCGTAGGGTACTGTATAAGGAAAAGTGTGTTAATCAGATCAATTTTACATGTCAAGAGTTTTTTTTACAGATCTTGACGTTTCTTTATCCCCAACCAATAAAAAGAAAAAAATATGGCATTGAAAAATTACGGAAAGGTATAAATACGTTTCCTTGTTATCTTCAGACTGGATGGACAGATTCGAATAAAATTTGACACGATTATTTGTGAATATGACATATAGTTCTGTTTACATCTAGTTCTGTTTACAATTTGTCAAGGGAGCAGGGATATACAGATCTTGTGGGTCCCATATCTCAATATTTTACTCAAAGAGTAGAATAGTTTTTTTTTTAAATAACTTTCTACTTCCATGTTTATATAATTTCTTTTAATTAATTTTCCTCCTAAGTAGTAGTCTATCGAGTCCATCTACATTGATTCAGTTTGTTTATTATATCATCAGGTATTAAATTTAGCCATGAAATAAGTGATTTTTTTTTTTGTTACGAAAGAGCGGGATCAACAACTACTAGTCATTATCCCGGTGGAAATCGGTAGCGTATGAACAGATGCCATGCTTGACCGGGATTCGAACCCGAGACCTCCACACGAAATGTCGAGACGCTATCTACTCAGCCACGGAAGTCAGTTTTTTATTTTTATGTATCTGTAAACAAATAATTATAATTATTTTTTTAATTACATTTTTTGGAAGAAAGACGCATATATTAATGTAACATTTAAATAGTACCTGAATAAATTAAAAAATATATATAAACCAAAAGATCACTACATTTTATTGTGCTAAAAATCATGAAGTCGGTGTCAAATCAAAAACAAATAATGGTTCCTAATAACTTATTAATATTTAATTTGACGTCGATTAAATACCCGAAATATAAAGAGTTAAAAAATTATTATTAATTTTGTTTCCATAAAATATGTTTTGATTAATTATTGCGTTTTTTAAATCGGTTTTATTTGTTTAAAGTTTTATTTATTTTAAAAAATTTTTATTTTAGTTTATATTTAAAATACGGCTAACAAAAAAAAAAAAAAAACACATTTCTCATGAAATATAATACGTTACTATATTATAAATATATTATAATACGTTGAAAAATCTATTCTCCTGATAATAAGCTGACAACATAGTTGTAGGACTTTCCCATCACGCTGCGTTCTGGGAAACTGAGAAAAGTTAATTAAAAATATTTTTCATTTTATTTAAACATAATTTTTTTTTCGTTTATTTAATTCAATTATTCTACCTGTAGCGCGCACATATCGTATTCAATTCTACTAATGTAATTAACACATGTTTCTGTAACTGTAATGTTACTTTAATTAATGTAATTTCACAATTTACAAAAAATTAACTTCGGTTACACTGTCGATAGACTGATGTAGCCGCGAGGCTTAACGCACCAGGTACCGAATCAACCGGGCGATCAAGTTCGAGACCCAGACAAATCGAGTTACTTTCTTACACTTTATATATTATTCATTTATTTAATTCTACCGCTCACCTGTGACGTCACAACAAAGCAGACGATTACAACAGCATTTTTTGAGGTGGGAGTGCGATTCTGCAAACTTTTGTTTTTTCAAATATTATTTTTTAATTCCTAACAAATGTGTCTAAGGAAAATGTGACCCTAATTAGGCGAAATCTCGAGATACTGAGATTGACCTCCTTGCTGTACAGACTCACCCCTTGACCTTTTAAGTTGAAACTTTAATGGCATCAATGCCCCATATATAGAAGTAATCTGACCTAGTTTGATCAAAATTGACTCAATAGTTCTGGAGATATACGACACCCGATATAGCCGATATACGAGGTGTGGCTATTAAATAACGAGACTAATGTTGTAAAATATTTTATTTTAAATTTATACATATTTATTTATTCACTGCACACCCCTTCTCTATCTCTACAACGCTCCATGCGAATTTTCCATTGTTCCAAACGGTGCTGGAAGTCTTCTTCTGTTAGCTCTTGCATGACGCTTGGCGTTTTTTCTTTCACAGCTTCAACGGTCGGAAATCTTTTAATGCAGATTGACCTTAGGAAACAGATAACAGTCACATGTTGTCAGGTCAGGCGAATAAGGATGGATGGATGGTTAAGGTGGATGGTCTAACATTGGGAGTTATACTTGGCTAGAAACGTGTTGGCAGACAATGCAGTGTGAGTTGTCCTGATGAAGAACACGTGACTAGTTCTTCCGCGATTCAAGTTGTTTTTTTTTCTGATCTTTTCACGGAGTTGAGCAAGAATCTCAAGGTAGTAATGTTGATAAACATTTTAACCTTCAGGAACCCAGTGAAGATACACAATCGCATGAATATCGAAAAAAAACAATCGTCATCGCTTTGAATTTTGAACTTCAACGTTGAAACTTCAACTTTGAAAAGATTAAACCACTCAGAAACCAGTGCACGAGATAAACATTCATTGGCATATACTTTTTTAATAAAAGATAAGTTACAGTAGCGGGTTTTCCAAATTTCATGAGATTTCATGACAATTCATCGCGCTAATAAAACACTTATCATTTTTTCGGCAAAACAAAAAACAGGTGTTATCCAAACGAAGGATACGGCCAGACTAATATGTCTACAGGAACTGGAGTGTCACCAATCGAAAGAGAAGGCTTCACGCTATACAGCTGTCAGTCGTACGAATTTAGCGCATCCGCAGTTCTTCTGTAGCACATTAGTCTCGTTATTTAATAGCCACTCCTCGTATACCCGATATAGAGGCAACACCGAACACACACGGGTGCATCCAAACGTTAACATCCGGAAAATTTCCATCCGGTTTATTGGGTTCCTTAGGTGTCAAAACGACAAGATCCGGTGAATACCGCATATGGACCCAAATTGGACCGATTACAATACTTTCCGTTCTAGAGCTACAGCTCTGCTATAGCGTTATTTAGACGGGAAAGTAAAAAAAATATATACAAAGTAAAGAGACTACTAGTAAATGTACGCTAAGGCTCATTATGATGTAGGAATACGTATATTTTTTTATCAGAATTTTTTTGACGTAAAATTATATAACAACTAACAAAATAACAATTTCACTATAAAAGTATTAGTGATTCTCATTGTAATAAAAACATTATGAAATCAAAAAATGGTGAAAATACAAACCCCTGAAAAACAAAGGTTCGTTTACCACGGACTTCTTCAAATACAAAATAATAAATAGTAAAATAATGTTACTCTAAATAGATGTTCCTTTTAATGATTAAGTAACTTGCTTGATTTTTTCTAAAAAACCAATGTTATATTTTGAAACAGCCCTGTCGAGAGAGAACCTTTCCATTTTCACTCTTAACACTGCAAGTATTTTGGAGAGTTTGTATTATTCACCATTGTTTTGATTTCATAATGTTTTTTGTCATAATGAAATTCAATAACACTTTTATAATGAAATTTGGATTTTTGGTGATTGCGCTATCAGTTATTTTGGTTATAATATCTTTGGTCACTTTCATCACGTTGTATATGATATGACATAAAATACTGTAAATAAAAAACAAATTGACCTAACTAGATTCTAGTTGTCGATTTTCCCGGTAAAAGCACTTATTTCATTCATGTTTAAATATAATTTTTGTACTATTTAACTGGTAATTACCTAATTATAAACCAGCCGTTCGTAATTCAGCTGTAATTTTACTGTGTTTACTCAAAATATTCACCTTTGTTTTTTTTTTTGTTTTTTTTTTTGAGGTTTTTAGGGGCATCGACTACTTTGGTCATTAGCCCCATCCCACTTCAAAAATAAAAAATAAAAAAAAAGGTTCTTTAATTCATATTTCCATGAAGAAAATAAGTGTTCAAAATTTCAATCTTCTAATTTAAAATCCAACAAATTACCGCCTAGGCTTTCCTTTCAGCCATCCTTTCTTACGTTTTTCCATTCTGCGAACGGCCTCAACTTCCGACGACAGAGTGTCTGAGGCTTCGGACATGGCATCGTCTTCTCTTTCTGACGCCAATGACGTCCGCCGGCTTACATCAGGTGATGAAAGCTTCAATGGTGCTGTGAGCATCGTTGCAATTGAGTCTAAACTTGCTACCGATGCACTTTCGGCGGCTGATGAACTCGATTCAATGTCTAAGGCTGTGCTTGGGCCGGCTGATACAGATGCTCTCGCCACAGTTGTTCTCTGAGCTTTTGGGGCCTCTGTAGGTACAGTTTTAATATCGTATGTGTCTGGTGCTTTTTCGATAGTTACTTGCACCTCCATTTTGGTTGACGCAGATTTTTCCTGTACTCTTGTCACAGTATCCTTAGCTATATGACTCGTCGTCGGGGTGATCTTTAGATCTTTGTCGGATAAATCAAGATTTTTCTTCATTACGTCTATTGCTGGAGTTATAATCGAAGATTTTGCCGGTTTTTTAAACTGCGCTGGTACGGGTCTTCTGTCGGCGACGTCAGTCCGGGAATGAGCCTTCTCATGTTTACTTTGTTTTATCTGATGAGTCGACTCGATCTTGGAATCGATGATTCTTTCTATCATTGTCGCGAGACTTGGTGCCATCGTATTAAGCAACTGCTCCACGTTGATTTTAGGTGTGGGGGGAGCAGCAGCTGCTTCTGCGTATGTAGTCGATGGTCTAAGTGTACGTAGGTTTACAATCTTCTTCGCTTCAGGGTAGCTGACTTTTTGAAGCGTTTTAACCTCCTGAATGGCTGTTTCTGATTTGTATACCGGGCAGTTCCTGGATCGACAGTTATGGTGCCCTTTACAATTAATGCAGACTGGAGGGTCTTTACATGGATCACCCTCATGTATCTTCATTCCGCATATACAAATTTCCTGCGCTTCACATCTAGCTGCAGCGTGTCCGAAACGTTGACACCTAAAACATCTCATCGGCTGCGGAATAAATGCCCGTACATCAAGCCGATGGATCCCAGCTCGTACCTTTTCAGGAAGATTTGGCCTATTGAATGTCAAAACATGAGAGGCCGAAGGAAGAATCTCACCATTTCTTCTCATAGAAAGTCTGCGACAATCTGTCACTCCCTGACTAGACAGGGAGTGACACATTTGTGTCACTTCACCTTTGTTATTAGTTTTGTTAATAATTAATTATTCATTAATTCTAAATTAATTATATTTAATTTTTAATTCATATTCCATTATATTTATTTGTATAATTTATTAACATTTTTTTCGTAATACATCCTAGTATTCTTTGAATCCTGTTAGCTTGCACCATCTAATGGAATATACACCGAATAATGGAGTTTTCAATTTTTCTTGATGAGAAAAGAGAAAAATATGTAATTATAGCCTGCCTGCCCCATCTGACTAAATAGAGACGAAACATAAATAATTTTTTATAAAGCCAACGTAAGTCGGGCTTACTGTCAGACAAAATTAAAAATCCGGTGGATACCTCATCACTTCCTTGTACGACCCATATTGATTTACATATATACTTTTTTTTTTAAATGAAAAGTATATAAAATTTTATTTCATTAATAACTTCTGTTATTTCTTTTTTATTGTTAAACTTGTAAAACTTTTTTCATAATCACAGCTTAATAATTATTAATAAATCAATATATTTAAGTTAAAAAAAGAAAAAAGGAGATGAAGTCTAATTCAAACCGATTTGCCTTCCCCTTGTACGATCCAAATATTTCATTAATTAAAATTTTATTTGGTTATAACTCTGGAACCGATGAAAATCAGTACCGCTTATGATATATCGTTGAAAAGCTCTCGATGAGAGCTTATTACTGCAGTTAAGAAAAAGTTCAAAATCCAAATGTTTTGGATTTTGAGCTTTTTTGCTTACTTTTGGTTCAGTCGATTGGAATCAAAAGGGGAGGTGCATAATTAGTTACAAAAGTCCTAAATCCAAAATTTCAACATTCTACGTCTAATCGTTTTTGAGTTATGCGAGATACATACGTGCGTATGGACGTCACGCCGTAACTAGTCAAAATGGATTCAGAGATGGTCAAAATGGATATTTCCGTTGAATAATTTTTCGCGATCACAATACTACCTTTACTTCGAACAAGGAAGTAAAAATTGCGGATTTATTTTGCGCGATGAGAATTGTAAAACGCGCCAATTAATGAATGGTTAAGTGTAAATGGAATTTATATAGATAAAAATGAATAATAAAGCGATATTATCTCATATTAATGTTTTCTTTTTTTTAGTGAACGAAAATTCGCGACCTTTCATAAGAAGCTCGTTACTGTCAATAACATCCGCTTTTTTGTTTTCTTGAGTTTTTTTTTACTGTTGGTTTTGTAGTGGAGATTCATTGGACTCCAACACGAGTCATTTTTAAAATTAACAGTTAATTTTATCGGATCCTTTAATACATAAAAATAAAAAATAAAACTTACAGAGTAATGGGTTTGTTTTTATGTAGATATTTATTACAAAAGTTAAATGTTTTTTTTTAAGTAATAAATAAGAATTATTTATATAATATTTTCCATTTACCAACAATCTTTAATAGTAAGTTCGAGCGCTTTCGGATTATTGATCCATCCTGAGGAACAATGATGTGTTGTACATTATAATTATTTACTACACATATCATAACAATTGACAATTAATACAACTGAGATCTTCATACTGACATGACGTGATCACTTTAACGTTATTTTACCTTTTGACGATCGATTGCTATATATTTATATTTTTATAAAATTCAATTTAGTATAATTAATGATATGTGAACTAAATAATTATAATGTGTAACACATATTGTTCCTGAGGACGGATCAATAATCCGAAAGCGCTCGAACTTACTATTAAAGATTGTTGGTAAATTGATGCTATTATATAAATGATTTATATATTAATAGTAACGAGCCGTGCTTGATAAAATTAATAAGAGTGTAAAAACAATAATTATTCATTTATTTACTCATTATTGATGTACATTAAGCTGTCTTTATTTGGATGAAAGATGAAATCTGTAACGAATTCAACGAGTACGCTACATGAATGATGAATTTAACGCTATTCCGTAATCAGAACCTTCCGGAAGAAACACATGATATTACGTCACGAAAATCGGCTCTAATTGTAACGAATATAATAATATTTAATTAAAATAAGGAAAATGTCGGCATACAATGAAAAGTATTATTTTAAATAAATCTCACGAACGGATTTAATTTTAAATAATGTTAATTAGGTTTCAATTTTAACTTATTTAATAAGGAAAATTTTAATCTATTTTTATAAAAGAAATTTCTAATTTTTTTTTTTTTATACATAGCTTATAATATAATATCTTCCACGGTATTGTTTCTAAACTTAACTTAAAACTTTAATATTAAACTTTCGTGAGTAGATTTTCTGCTTTAGTTGTGTATAACGAATAAGAAGGGAGTGAGAGAGAGAGATGAAAAATTGAAGTATCAGCTGTTCTTTTTTAAGTTTTCTACTTTTCCACTATTCTTATATTATAGTTAATTTAAACTCGTAGAATTTTATATTATATAGGTTGGCTATCTATTTTTAAAACTTAAAATAAATTTTAGACTAATTCCGCAAGACTTTTATTTTCCAAAGTTATGATTTTTTCTCTTTAATTTATATTTTTTATTGAAAGAAAGAAGTCTGTTCACTGCCTCTCTTTATCTCTATCTATCTTTCACTCTTCATTTTGATAATAAAAAATCGCAAATAAATAACAAGCAGATAATTGATAAACCTACGTCCCTAAACGCAAAAAAAATTGTATCGATGATAAAAAAGGAAGCCGAAAATTTATACGTAACTGCTTCAATGATTATTAGGATGAAAGGTTTATAATGTGGCGCTCTATACGTTACATAAATCAGAGCGTGAATAATTTCCCCAATAGTTGGTCTCTTCCCTGAGCAAGATTTCTGTATCTCACTTAATTCGTTTGACGCGTGAAATTATCCAACTGAACTGTAAATATTTATGCCAAATCTCCCGATGGAGGTTTACTGTACGAGTTGATCATCCTATTCAACACTCATCTTTTTCAAAAAGGTTTTTATTTATCCGTTTTACCTCGCTTTACTACTCAGTATCTGTCTCAGATTCTGTTTTAATCGGTGTTGATGAATGGATCTTTAAAGCCGTTTCTATTTCCATTTTGATTTGTTGTGGTGCTACACTTACATGCGGTTATAAGATTGTTAGTCCTGCGGAGGATGGCTGACCGGGTCTGATGCTGTTATACATGAATGGATAGAATAGCTACTGGATGACTAGGCGTCCGTCTGGGTGCTTAGTTCGCCAAGATAGGCTTTGGCATCGAGCTCCGTTTAGCTTCGATATTCGCTGTTAGGATGAAAATGGATTTGCGGGATGGAAAATTAATACGGGTTTCGTCCCGGAAAGGGTACCGAGGATGCCATATTCCGCTTGATGACTGCGGTAAGAGCTAGCGAGGAGGAATATGTCTTGGGAATTTTCCTGGACATCTCCTGTGCGTTTAATAACCTGCGGTGGCTTTATGTCGTTTATTAATTATAAAAGAGACAACGCACTGAACCGAGAGTAATGCAAATTTACTTCAAGCATCGGAATGTGCTGCTCCGCGAGGGCAGGCATGAGGCTAGGCAAGACGCTGTCCAAGGGTCGTTCTCAGGGCAGCGTGTTGAATCAACACTGTTCATCTCATCCAAGAGATGAACTTTTTTGTACACACGGTGTAAGACGGTATGAATATTTACCTCTCTATCAACCATGCACCAAACATGTACGATATTGAACCCTTAATTACAACTAGTGTTTATGCCTGTGTATGTTTATTATGTTAGCTATGATTGCTTACCTCTTCAACGACCGAAATGTAGTCTATATATGGGAACTTTCATTTAAATACACATTTCATGGCCAGAAACTTACCTGCCATTTGAGTGTTAACAATTTTGAAACAAGCTGTATATATGTATATGCTGATACATCAATATAAATATACATATTTATTTATTTAAATACATATAAAGCAACTTGTCCTGACTGACTGATTCATCAACGCCCAGCAAAAATTACCGATGATAAATTAATGAAAATTTGTACACGCTTTCTTCTTGCGGTGTAAGTGCGCTCTAAGAAAGGAGTTTTTGAAATTCCGAATTTAAGTTTAAAATGAAGTAACAATGAAATTTACTATTTTTTTATTTCTCAGCGACAAATGAAGATATCAACTTGATTTTTGTTTTGTGTAATTTTCATGTTAATATCTGAAAACAAATTTTTACATTTTTAGAAATTTGACTTGAAAGGGGTGAAGAAAGATAAAAACTTTAAACTATGATTGCAAATTTTCCCCATTTCCGTCTATAATAAAGGAGATATTGACTAGGTTTTAACTTGCAAATACTCTTCAGATAAATATCTAAAAACCGTTTTCGGATATTTTTAAATTTCGATTTTTTAAGGAATGCGACGATGTACGCCGCGGCGGCTCAATCAACACAGCCGCTGCAGTTGCCGTATGTGCGGCGCGACTGACTGCACCTGCCTTAGCTTACTTGACTCAAATACATAAAATACAGAAATTTAACGCGACGGGATAGGCAAAAAACCATATAGCGCGGGCGAAGCAGCGACGGGGATGCTTGTATATATATGTAAATTTAGTCTACTTTATACTTATTGATCGACTTTTTTTTAATGTGATTAAGTCAAAATATTAAGTGGTAATTTTGTGTATCATCAAATTATCTGCTTAATGTTTAATAAAAGAATTGACTAACTTAAATAAGCTGTTGTACACGGGTAATTCCAAGCTATCAATTACTATTCATAAAGCTTATGTAAGATATACACCCTTCACCTACACTAAAATGACGTTAAGAGCCATCCCTAAATTACGTATACATGATGAGGAGGTGGGGTAAACAAAATTTTATTCATTTTATATGCAAAAGTCTTATAGAAATTTTTTACCTATATTTCCTGATTAATATTTTTAGGTTTTTTACCTTTTGTAAGGAAAAATTAAATAAAAACAATTTAAAATAAATTTTAAAATAGGAAAATAAAAAGAGAAACGTAGCTAAAACCATGATGTATTGACAAATTATTAAAATGTAAATAACAAATTATTTTAAAAGTTTTCCATTGATTTGACGTTTAGAAAAATAAATCACATAATTTGTTCACTTTCTACAAGGGATGTAAATCCTTATTTATAACGCGAAAAAAAGAATCAAATTTTTTGCATTTAAATTTTATATTTAAAACGCGAATAAAAAAGCCAAAATGTATTTCTAAAACTTACATATATATATATATATATATATTGTCGCCGATTGGCTTCGACGGTTCGGTGTAACTAATAACCTTGTGGTAGCCCTGAAAAGGGCCGTTTTTTGCGTTAGGTCTGAGAAGAGCTGTTGGATCCGGAAACTGGTCTCCTGCGAAGTCGGAGAGTTGCGGATCGTCCATCGAAATCAGACCGGGCTTCCCCTCAACGATAGTTGGGTCTCCACTACAGCGTGGCATTGGTGGCTTCCACAGCCCCGCAGTGTCGGGTCGGCGTCGGTCGTCTTTCTCCGGCGCGGCCGAGGCGGTTCTTCCCGAGCGATCCCACGCTGGGCCGGCTACTGCTGTCGAGTCCGTCGGGCAGGGCGATTGAAGCACGGCGAGCTGGAGCGGGAAGGTAGCGTCCGCGTCCAGAAAACATTTTTTATTTATATAATATGTTGTACATAACTATCGCTGTTCTGAAAACACATTTTTTGCAAAATCGCTTCCTCACCCCAAAAAAACACTTTAAATTACTGCTATGTTGTGGCGTCACAGGTGAGCGGTAAAATTAAATAAATGAATAATATTTAAAGCGTAAAAAAGTAACTCGCTCTGGCCGGGTCTCGAACTCGATCGCCCGGTCTATTCGGTAACTGGTGCGTTAAGCCTCGCAACTACACCAGTCTTCCGACCGTACAAGCGAAAGTTTTCTACGTAACTTGTGAAATTACATTAATTTGCTTAGTTCCGACGATGAAAAACTAACTTACAACATGTAATAATGCTTTACCTTACTTTTTTAAATTCTATTTTTAATATTACAAGGAAGATAATGAAGATTTTAAGTCATAATTTTAATAATAAATTTTTAACCTTTTAGCAATTCAACTGCTTTTTGTTTTTTTTTTTACTTTGCATTGTTTGTTGTATCAATAGGTACACGAATTGGTAACTACGCTTCCAAACTTCAAAATGTCAGTCTTTCTAAAATATTTTCTTCTGTAATCTTTTTTGATTTATTAGCATAAAATCATTTCTTTAATTCAAAAAATAAAACTTTATTATAATTATATATATATATATATATATATATATATATATATATATATATATATATATTTATATGTGTGTGTGTTTGTTGGGAATTTATTTATGAATATTCTCTCTCTCTCTGACTCTCTCTCACTCACTCACTCTGTTTCTCTTTATATATATATATATATATATATATATATATATATATATATATAATTATAACAGGAAATCAATATAATATAAAGAGTTATAAGAGATATAATTATTATTATTATAAGTTAGGCCTATAGATTACAGTTATTATATAGTTCATTCATGCATACATATTTTGTTGCTTGCGTGTAGATCTCTGAATAAAAAAATATACATTTAAAAGTTGCATGTAATCTTATACACAGTGGAAACATACCTGCTAAGGCAATTATTTTACTTTTTTGTATACACAAAAGCAATATTTGTGTGAGTGTGTGTGTATATATATATATATATATATATATATATTATTCTGCCTTACCGTTTTAGAATGTTACTCATATTTCTTTTCTTATTGCAGGTTTATTAATCATAAAGAAGTATTATAAACATATATCTAGTTCATATTTACAATTCGTATAAGCACGTACACTCGTACGTCTACGTAAATCTTACAGTAAACTACATATTAACAATTAATGTAATCGTTTCTTTGACTTGTTCGTTCTTTCCTTTCGAAATATATTGCCTTTTACTTCACTGATTATTATAGAAATATTATTGGTAGTTTTTTTATGTAAATACATCTATCAATTTTAAATATGTAAATAAATATACGTGTATATATATTCATAATTTCAAAGATATATAATTTCACTTTTTCTTATTTATTTATCTATTATATGAACTTTCTATTTTTTTACGTTATTACATTCATTACAAAAGAAAAAAATTCGTCTTTTTATTAAACCATATGTTAAGCTTTTTTTTCATTATTCTTAAAATGAAATACGTAATTTATTTGACAAATTTGTAGGAATTACTTTTAAAAATATCCTGTTACTCAAATGATGTTTTCGATAATGTAATTTCAAAATCTCGTAAATTTGTTAATCAAAATAATAATAAGTGTTAAGGTACATTTAAAAAAAATCCCTTTCGGTATGCCGGAAGGCGAAGGTAGATTTTTCCGGTGCTAATTTGGGGATAAAAAAATTTCCGGCTTAAAGTTAAGAAAAACTTCAGATTTACTCACTACGACAATGCTTGCGTGTTAAAAAAGTGTCAGGTATTTAGCAAACGACAAGCCCCCATCTTACAATTCCAGTAATATTTTGGTCATCTCTTGCCGTAAGGGTTGGTCATATCAAAAATTGTTTCAGACAAAAGTTTTAGGTAATGTTTAGAGGACTAAGGACCACTTTAAACCGATTCGATGATGGGCCTAGTAAGGGAAGTTTTTGTCTTCGAAACCCCATTTTTTCCCCCCTGGTCCAATGGTTGGTGATATCAAAAAACTTTACTTAGATAAGTTTTAGACCCTTATCAAAATAATAGTAAGAACTTTAGATGAATCAATATTTTACTTAATAAGAAAGTTATAGCGATATTTTGTTGTTTTTTTTTTCGAAAAAGCCCACCCATTTCCACCCCCATGGTCCGATTTTGACCATTAACAAACTCGACCGAGATTTTAACTGGGACGAGGTATTTTTAATGAAAAATTTGAAAGCGAGTGGCATATATTACAACACTAACCGTGTCCACAAGAAAGTGAAATAAATGTATTTATAAACTTTTGAGCTGATGGTGGTTTTGAGGTCTGGGGATGTGAAACAAGAAAATATATCGAAATTTTCCGAAAGTCGAATCATGATACCCATTACAACAGGTAGCTTTCTTATGAAATTTTTTTTTTACCTCCGGGTCCGCAGTCAAGCAATTCATTTCGCAGGGGGTGAGATGAATGTTTTGTAGCGTGTGTGGAAAATGCCATATCCGACCAAGATTCAAACCCAGGACCTCCGTGTGAAAGGCCGAGACGCTACCACTCGCACCACGGAGGCCAGCCTTTATGAAATCTACCTAACTGAGTATTATTTATCGTTTAATTTTTGTTTGATATTTTAATATGAAGGTTTTTTAAATTGATATTTCAACGCTTAATAAAATTAGGAAATTTTCCAATTTATAATCTTATGGAAAGTGGGTTGTAAAGAAAAAAGTAAAATCTGATGTGAACATCACATGATTTCCTTGTACTCCTATTAAATTACATACACACTTCTTTTTTTTTTTTTTTTAATGAAAAGTATATAAAATTTTATTTCATTAATAACTTGTGATATTTTTTCATATTTGTTTTATTGTTATTATTGAATTATTATTATTTATCGTAAACATTTTTTTACAAGCAGAGGTTAATAATTATTAATAAATCAATATATTTAATTTAAAAAAAAGTTAAAAAAAAAGTAGATGAAGTCTGATTCGAACCCATGTGCCTTCCCCTTCTAAAATCAAACAAAATGTTTCAGTAATTAAAATTTTATTTGGCTATAACTCTGGAACCGATGAAAATAAGTACCACTTATGATATATCGTTGAAAATCTCTCAATGAAGGTATATTAATGCAGTTAAGAAAAGGTCCAAAATCCAGTTTTCCAATTTTCGCCTTTCTGGACACTTGCTCCAGTCGATTGCAATCAAAAGGGGAGGTGCACAACTAGATGTCACAACAGTTCTAAATCCAAAATTTCAACATCCTACGGCTAATCTTTTTTGAGTTACGCGAGATACATATGTACATCCCAATCCCCGTAGGGGAAGATTTCTTGTGACGATTCCGATCGCATACACTCCCCCGTTCCTAACGGTGATCGGCTTTAACGGAGGTCGTGTTTTGACCCTCTAACGTTTTACATCTCACGGTAATAAGTCAGGCCTAGTTGGGATGCCACTGATGTAAATACCTCGGTAGACATCTAGATCGGTGAATTATGACTCGGCGTTCGTCTTCGCTGTACTCTTCTTTCTGACATTTAGACTGTCCTACTTCTTTGCCCTCTGAACTAGCTAACCGAGTTGGCGGAAGCACGAACCCCCGCGCCTATTTCTACATTTAATTGAGCTATTGTGAGTAAATGTCTCATAATATTCTAGGCAAATTCAATAAATTACATAATTTATTTATTTTCAGTAAATTACCACAAGAAATGCTGTTTGCAACAACGGAATTTATTCCTAGTTGCTTTAGTGAACCCAACTTTATACTTCAAACCCCTTACGTACGTACGTACAGACGTCACGCCGAAACTACTCAAAATGGATTCAGGGATGGTCAAAATAGATATTTCCGTTGAAATTTGTAAAGTACGGTAGAAAATGTTGGAAGTACTAAATATCACTCGTTGGGATATAAGGTGAAAAATATTGGTTATTCATGCGAGGACATTTCACATGCTGCATCTGTGAAATACTTGGACATTACTTTGGACAGTAGTCTATGCTGGATTTTTCATATTACTAACCTCAAAAAGCAGTTTGTATAAATAAATTGTATTATTTAAAAAAGTATTGCCCTGTTAGAGTTCTGAAATCGCCTGTATTACGCTTTTTTGGAGTCAAAATTAATGTATCGGGTGATATGTTAGAGTGGAGCTTACTACAGTGTTTTTAGATCTGTTTATATTGCTCAGAAGCATGTAGTACGTATAATATTGGGTAAAAGTAGACGACATAAATCCTTCGCGTTATTCAGAGGCCTTAAGATCTTGCCACTGCGTATATGTATTTGTATAGAATACTAACGATGTATTATGAAGGCTGTAAACAGGATACGATCCTTGGAACTTTGGTTACGGAGCCTTTGCGGCAAGCGGATAGAGTACTTCCTCCTAGGCCAAGAATTGAGTTATTTAAAAGTTTTTATTCAAACTCTCTTTTTCTTTGTCTTCAGTCATTTGACTGGTTTGATGCAGCTCTCCAAGATTCCCTATCTAGTGCCAGTCGTTTCATTTCAGTATACCCTCTACATCCTACATCCCTAACAATTTGTTTTACATATTCCAAACGTGGCCTGCCTACACAATTTTTTCCTTCTACCTGTCCTTCCAATATTAAAGCGACTATTCCAGGATGCCTTAGTATGTGGCCTATAAGTCTGTCTCTTCTTTTAACTATATTTTTCCAAACGCTTCTTTCTTCATCTATTTGCCCCAATACCTCTTCATTTGTCACTTTATCCACCCGTCTGATTTTTAACATTCTCCTATAGCACCGCATTTCAAAAGCTTCTAATCTTTTCTTCTCAGATACTCCGATCGTCCAAGTTTCACTTCCATATAAAGCGACACTCCAAACATACACTTTCTCTAAAAGGTTTTCACTATCAATTTATGTTTGACTGTTGTCGATTGAAGATGTAGATAATTTTTTTAATTGATTAGCCTGCGATTCTGGGTGGAATCGATAACTCTTAAAAGTTTCATATTTTTATTTATTTTTATTATCTTTATTTTTGTAATCATTATTTTTCTTTCAATTTTATCTAGGATTAATTTTTTTTCAATTTTATCACTGTATTGTTGTATTGTATTTGTTGTTTTCGTTATTTAATCTGTATGTATGTATATATAATATTGTCACTAGCTGAAAATTTAGTACTGCAAGACTTATATAATTAATTTTGAAATCCAACTTGGAAATCCACATTTGACCATTATTCAATAAATGATTAGTTTATTATTTAACTAACTGAAAATAATTGGATGGTAACCTATAGTATTATTATTTTTACTTCCTTTACGTCGTTCAAGGAAGTAAAAATATGAAAAAAATATCAGAAGTTATTAATGAAATAGAATTTTATGTACTTTTCATTAAAAAAAAAAAAGTGTATATGTATTTTAATGGGAGTACAAGGAAATCATGTGATGTTCACATCAGATTTTTTTTTTAATTTTTCTTGCTACTGTAATCTGTAATTGTTTAAATTAAAAAATTTAATCAATATTTTGTTGTTTTCACAAAAAATAAGAATCGATTGTTGATATAATTGTTTATGATACGATAAAATGAGTCAAGAATTTTATTAAAATTTAAAGCGTTATCGGTGGTAAGATAGAATAGGTTTGTCGAGAGAATCCATTTAGGTTTCGTGTGAAATATGGTTTAATTTGCGGAGAATCAATAGTAACTACCATCGGGAAGAACAGCGGTAAAAAAGGGTAAGAAAGAAGATTTAAAGAAAGAAAAGGGAGGTATAAAAGTAACGATACAGGTATAAAGTAAACTAAGTAAAGGGATGTCACAGACCGCACCGAATAAGACAAGGTGTGAGGAGACGTGGGACGCTAGTGGATGTCTTGGGTTTAATCTTATCAACTGGAAGCCGGTAGCAGTAGCGGTGGGGTAAGGTATTCTCCACAGTAATGTGAACGTCAAGTAAAGTCCCTTTCATGTCACTTTTAAGCCCCTACCGCTTCTGATTTCTACTTTAACTGTCCCCGACTTAACTCTTCGTGTACATATATACATACACGTGTGTGTTTGTGTGTTACACGGAATCAGAAAAGAGAACACTACATTAAGACAGTCGCATCACTGATTTATTCCGGTCGGGAGTTGAAAATGAAGAGTAATGATATTTTAAATTAAAATAGTACTTCGAATCAAAGAAAATTGTTTTTTCCTCTGTAATATAGTGTTACATAGTATAATGGCCAACACCTTTACTTTACAGCCATTTTTTTAATAACTTTCCTACAACTTATTTTTGGATTAAGTTATTTTATTTTCAATTAGACCAAAATAAATTTCATATCTTAACGGTAATGAAATAGATACGCAGTTGTAACTATATATAATCTATATACCGGGTGATATTTAAGTATGGAAACAGCTTTATACTGTATATCTGAGAGGTATTTGAAGTCAAAAAAAAAACTTGTATTATAGTGGATTTTTTATTTTTGTCCGCCATCTTGGATCCGATATGTTGAATCAAATTTAATGTTTTTAAACAGGAAAATGGACATATGAGGCATGATTTCGATTTAAAATTAAAAAATTAATACGATTTAATTTTTTTTTTATTCATTGGTGAAACCCGTTTTTCTGTTACCTTTGTTATCGAGATATAAGCGTTCAAAGTTGTAATAACGGAAAAATCATGTTAATAATAAAACGCCTTGCATGAACGATTTTATTGCATCGTTGCATCCATAATGCATACAAGAACCAAATTTAAATAGTGCTATAATAATATTAATGATAATAATAAACAATAACTAATAATTAACAACATAAATTAAAGGCTATATCGACTGATATACTTTAAATGAATGTTTTCGATGGTAGTGTGCCAACCTCAAGTATATTCGTTTATAATTTGTTGAATCATATCTCGGGTACACGAGCGGATTCGTCAGTTATTCTTCTTTTCAATTCATCAATGTCTGCAGGTTTTGTTTTGTAAGCATTATGTTCCAGGTACCCCCGAAAAAGTAATCCAAAGGAGACAGGTCTGGAACCTGGTTGTCCATTTTGTAGTTCCTTTACGATCTATCCAGCGGTTTGGAAATTGTCATTTAAAATTTGACGTGCCCTTAGATAATAATGAGGTAGTACCACCCCATCTTGCTGAAACCATACGTTATTATTTAATTCTTGTCCAACATTTTCCCGGATATTTGGTAGACTACAATAGGCCGGCAAGTTGCAGTAAGCATCTCCTGTAAGATCCTACCTCGCTTCTGTGGGAAGCTACCCGAGAATTACGGTTAGCCACCAGCCAACTAAAGCTCCAAGCGCTTTAAAATGGTGGACAGGTACTTGCTGGCATTCAGCGACCTAGGCTTGGCAGCGAATTGCTGTTTTGACGATATAAAATTATTTATTGAAGTCATATATATTTTTAGTAGTTGACGGGGTGCGCCTACCCGTTTTAGTTATATATGACAAGTGAGCGGTTGGGACACGTAAGGCGGTGGTGTATTACACCGCGTTTAGTCCTCTCACGCTGTTAGGTAAGCTTAGAAGCTATTTAGGACGCCGGTCGCTAAACTGTTTCGAGGCTCAGTAGCCGTTTGCGGCATAGACATTCGGTCTTATGCTTTAGGGCGACCGAATGGGGTTGTGGCGGGAGAAATGCCAAGAAAACCAATCTCCTGTAAGATTATCATCTAAAATAAAAAACCCACATAATACAATCACCGACGATTCCCGCCCAAACGTTTACATTCTGAGGGTGCTGTTTATGAGCTTTCAACATCCATCTGGGACTATTATCGCTCCAATATTGACAGTTTTACTTATTCACATGACTATTTAACATAAAATTCGCGTCAACGGTAAATATTATTGAATTAGAAAAATTTGCGTCTCTGTCTAATTTTTGTATTATTTCGCAATATTCAACTTGCCGATTAAAATCATCTTACGAATGTTCGTACAACTGGTACAGCTTATAAGGGCGAAATTTATTTGTTTTAAGAATTCTTTGAACCGAGAAATAATTGATGTCACGTTGGACAAGAGCTTTCCGAATCGATGAATGAGGGTCTTCAACAAAGTTCTGAAATATGACTTTACATCAGCTGCAACAGTGCTTCGGTTGCAGTGTCTATCGGTACAGGGCAGTTTTTTACGGTAACGGTTTCTTTAAATCTCTGTACTGTTTTGATCACAGTCGATTTAGTTATCGGTTCTCTGTTTGGAAATTTATTATTAAAAAAAATCACATACCTCTTCTATAGGCCGAATTCTGTTACCAGAATCGACAGAGTTATTCCTTCGGTTTCACTTAAAGAAGGCGTTGTTATTTGAAGATTTAATATTTAATAAAACTAAATAAATTAACAGGAAAGTAATAATAAAACTTTGAACTAAAAATCGAATTTGAACCGCTAGACCTACAACTTAATTTTTATTAGCACTATCAAATTTTATCATTACAAATATGTTGAAGTAAAAGGGTGAAGTGAGGAGTTAAATAATAGTGAAATGCGTTGTTTCAACGTAATAAAAACAGTATTTTTGTAATTTAATAGCTGATACGTAAAAAATATCAGCTGATATTAACACTGGATGTTAATATTTATTTAGAAAAAAATATCGGTCGATATACCGATTAATTATTTGTTACATTGTAAATTATTAGTCGTTGTTTATTATTATCAATATTATAGCGCTGTTTAAATTTTGTTATTGTATGCATTATGAATGTAAAATGCAATAAAAGCAGCGCCAGTTACCTGGTTTTATTGTTAACATGATTATTTCGTCATTGCAACTTTGCTTATAACTCAATAACAAAAGCATTAACAGAAAAATGGGTTTCATCTTTTTTAAACGGGGGTTTTCTTATAAAATTTTAAATCCTTGGTCACATATGTATCTTCCTATTTCAATAAATTAAGTTTGATTCAATACGGAGGATCCAAGATGTCGGAAAGAATTAAAAACCCACCATACTGCAGATTTTTTTTCAGCTATGTAAAACCCCATTTCAGTTACCAAAATGCAATAAAAGCAGCGCCAGTTACCTGGTTTTATTGTTAACATGATTATTTCGTCATTGCAACTTTGCTTATAACTCAATAACAAAAGCATTAACAGAAAAATGGGTTTCATCTTTTTTAAACGGGGGTTTTCTTATAAAATTTTAAATCCTTGGTCACATATGTATCTTCCTATTTCAATAAATTAAGTTTGATTCAATACGGAGGATCCAAGATGTCGGAAAGAATTAAAAACCCACCATACTGCAGATTTTTTTTCAGCTATGTAAAACCCCATTTCAGTTACCTCTCAGATATGCAGTATAATGCTATTACCAAATATAAATATCACTATATATATATACATATACAGATAATATTATTTAACACCACAGACAAAGAAAATAATCTTTATCTGTATTGATTTTCAAGTTTGCAATAATACATTTCTGTAATTTATAAATGACTGTAGAAATTTGATCGGTTTAAGATAAATGATTTTTTATTAAATATGTTTAATGAATTTGTTGTTAGTATTTTCTTTTATACCGGACCGATCTTGATCATAATAAATAAATTAACAATAAATTATTATATATAGAACTTTCTAAGTGTGAAAAATCGCGATAGAGTAAAACGAGTTAAAACTTCACGTAGTAACTTTTAGGTAGATTCATAAGAAAGCTTCCTATTGTAATGGGTACCGTGATTTGACTTCCGGAAAATTTCGACATATCTTCACGTTTCATAACCCCAGGAACCCAAAACCACCAACAGCTCAACATATTATATATATATATGTATTTCACTTCTTGTGGACGCGATAACGTGTCCGTAATTTTGAGCCGATCACTTTCAAATTGTTCCTTTAAAATAACTCGTCCCAAAATATCGATCGAGTTCGTTAACAGCCAAAATCGGGCCATGGGGTGGAATTGCGGAGACTTTTTCGAAAAAAAAATATCGCTATAACTTTCTTATTAAGCAAAACATCGAATTCGTTTAAAGTTCATACTATTCTTTGGATTAGGGCCTAAAACTTATCTAAGTAAAGTCTTTTGATATCACCAACCGTTGGTCCAGAGAATTGAAAAAATGGGTTTTTGAAAACAAAAAAGAATCATACCGCCCTCAATAGACACAGTATCGAATCGCTTTAAATTGGTCGTTAGTCCTCTAAACATTACTTAAAACTTTTGTCTGAAACAATTTTTTACATGACCAACCGTTACGGTAAGGGATGACCAAAATTTTGCTGAGATTGTAAGAAGATGAGGCTTATCGTATGCTAAACATGTGAAACTTTTTTCACGTGCAACCATTGTCGTATTGTGTAAATTTGAAGTTTTTCTTAACATTAAGGTGGAAATTTTTATCGTTTTTATCCCCTACTTAGCACCGGTGAAATCTACCTCCGCCTTCCAGCGTGCCGAAAGGGATTTATTTTATTTCATATTACATTGAGAATTACAATTAATAACAAGCTTTAAACAGTTAACGTTGGAATTAATGCCCCAAACACTAATAATAGTAACCTACAATAATAATACTATTTAAAATAATTAATAATTTAAACTCATTATCATAAAATCGGCTGATTTTCGAAGTCGTCATTTCTAAGATTTGAGTCCTTGTAAGGGTAGTTGCTTTTACATGGATTTGAATCCTAGACTGTGGATACCGGCATTCTTTGGTACAACAGTACTATGAATTAAATATAATTAGGACAGACTAATATTATTTACATTAATTATCATAATATTTAATTATACAATTTTGTTAAATATTTTTTGTCCTAAATTATTTAGTGTAATAAATTTTGAAAGCGTACAAGAAATGTTCAAAATGTTTCCCCCTCTACAGTTAGACATGCGCTAACCTTAAGTATATTCGTTTATAACTTGTGGTATCATGTTTAGTGGTATACGTGAAGATTCGTCAGTTATTCCCCTTTTCAAGTATCAATTTTATAGGTTTTACTTTGTATACATTATGTTTTAAATATCCACTAAAAATAATATACGAGGTGTGGTTACTAAATAACGAGACTAATGCTACTACAGAAGAACTGTGCATACGCCAAATTCGTACGACCGACAGCTGTGTAACGTGAAGCCATCTCTTTTGAATGTTGCTACTCCAGTTTCCGTAGACATATTAGTCTGGCCGTGGCCTTCGTTTGGATAACATCTGCTTTTTTGTTTTGCCAAAAAAATTATGTGTTTTATTAGAGCAAACAATTGTTGTGAAATTTCGTATGAAAGTCGGAAAAACTGCTACTGAAACTTGCTACTGAAAAAAGTATGTGGCAATGAATTTTTATCACGTGCGCAGGTTTTTGAGTGGTTTAAGCGTTTCCAAGATAGTCAAGAAAAAGTTGAAGTTCCCTGGGTCACCCTTCACGTCAAAAACGGATATATATATATTGAAAAAATTGATAATTGGGTCCGATCTGACCGTCGGTTAACTGTTCTTGTCTTTATTCAAGGTCCTTGCTCAACTCCGTGAAAAAATAAGAAAAAATTACCCGAATTGTGAAAGAACAAGTCATGGGTTCTTTAACAGAAGAATGCAAGGGCTCACACTGCACTGTCTGTCAAGACGTTTCTAGCCAAGTATTACTTCCCAGTGTTAGAACATCCCCCTTATTCGCCTGACCTTGCACCATGTGACTTTTATGTTTCCCAAGGTCGAATCTGCATTAAAAGGAACATGATTTCAGACCGTTGAAGCTGTGAAAGAAAAAGAGGTACGCGTCATGAAAGAGTTCACAGAAGAAGACATCCAGTACTTTTTTGAACAACGGAAAATTCGGATGGAGCGTTGTAGAGATAGAGGAGGGGTGTATATTAAAGATGATAATAACTAAATATGTGTAAATTTCAAATAAAATATTTTACAGCATTAGTCTCGTTATTTAATAGCCACACCTCATACAGGTGACAGATCTGAAGACCTGGTAGACCATCCAATGATCTATCCTACTCGGTGATCTAGAAATGTTTCATTTTCTTGATGCCACATCGGACTATCAAAATAATACACCTCTGGAAAAAAACCATTTGTATCAAAATATTTTCGAGCTCACACCTCCTTAAATGAATCTATAACTTTATTTCATATTTTAACAATTTTTTTTTTTTGATTCCGTCAGTTTCTGCGATATTTCTTTGTTGTGTTTTTGTCTCTTCATGTGTTCAAAACGTGGCCTGAATTCTCGCTCTTATAAACATTTTTTTTATAGGTTATCTAAATAGTATTTATTTTGTTTACATAGATATAACTATCACAAATATTCTAAAACATTAGATTAATAAAAGAATTTTTAAAAATGTGTATTTTCTGTTACGATAGAAAATTGTAATTGGACAACTACCAAATAGAATATTGGCCTTACCCCGAGTAAAACAAATAATAATAAAAGAAAACATTAATTTTTCAATGGAGAGGGAAAAAATGTTTTTTTTTTCTTTTTTTATTTCTAGTAACTTTCTTGCTTATATTAAGGGGAAGAAACAATTAGTATCAGATAAAGAGTGTTCAAAAAGTGACGCAACCTTATGGAAGAATGGTTCCTTCTTTTGTTGCATATTTAATTGAGGATAAATGGGTTATACAATACAGTAGAGAATGTATTATTAAAATTCTCTCTTTGTTCCAGCCCGAAATGAAATAACTGCTGTTAGAAGCGGAATACTTTAATTCTGAAACAGATTTTATTTTTATCATCTGTATTTAAAATTTACGATAAGTTTATATTTGTAAAAATATAATTAAATACTAGATGTATTATACAATATTTTGCAGTAAAAACGTTAACCCCCCTCCTACGATTGTAATTCTAGGTCCGCTATAGATGTTACGTTGTTAGTAGTTTACGGCGTTAAAAAAGTGACGCAAAGTTATGGAAAAATGTTTTCTTCTTTTTTGTTGTTTTAATTGAGGAAAAACGGTTTACACAAAGCAGTAGAGAATATTCATTCCCTCCCAATACATTAGATGTGCCAGTTATGCCCAAAGCCGTAATGCCTTCACAGAAAAATATGGTGTGGATGCACCATAGAGACAGGAAATGTGGCAGATGCAACCAAAAGTGGTCGACCGAAAGTGTTAACACAAGTGATCGACGTGCAACCTGCATATACTATTAGTCACAACAAGTCTATGCGACGCCTATCTAGGAAGTTTGCTCTCCGTCCGTATTACCCACGTGATATCGAGCAAGTGTTTAATGATGCATCCGCACAGAATTCGTGTCGTTCACGAGTTGTTACCTGCAGACACTGGAAAACGTGTAACTTTCTGTCAGCGGTTCATGTCATCTGTAACGTCAGGTGGGGAAGAACTCGAGGATCGGTTTTGCTCTCACGAGAACCGGTTTCATCTTAATGGATTCGTGAATGCAAAGAAGTCACGCATTTGGTGTACGGAAATCCACATCAGCTGCACGGACAAAAAGTGGGTGTTTACAATGTCACGTAAGCGAATCTTCGTGACATTCTTTCACGATATAGTGGACAGCGTGCGATACATACAGATGGTGCAACAATTTGTAAACAATGTACTTTCAGACGGGCTAGAGTACAATCGGTTTCAACAGGACAGTGCTACGGCTCGTACAGCCAAGTTCACTATGACTTTCTTGGATCAATGTTTTCACGGACAAGTGATTTAGAAGGTGTTGTGGCCCCCGGTCTCCTGATTTATTCCCTTCTCACTTTTTCTTGCGCGGAAACATTAAGGATACCGCTTACAAAACTCATCCTCAGACCGTTCCCGTATTCAGTGTCATATTGAATTATGTGAATCGCATAATTTACTTTCTACAACTATTCTAACTTATTCATTTTCCCATAAGGTTGCGTCACTTATTGAACTGCGTGTACATTTTTTTTATATCACACTTTCGATACATTTTTTTCATTTTAGCTACAACGGACTACATTATTTCAACAAATTCACTTTTTCAATTCTTTTTCTTCCGCACCTACACCATCATTTCTCGGTATTTTTTTCTTCTGTCTAGGTATAATTCTTCCATTATTTTTGTTTTTCTGGAAAACCTGTGATGTTTTGAAATATCTTTCTCATTAGTTCTAGTGTCTTATTGTTTTATTTTCAGTACTTCCATATTTCTGTCAGTTTCTCTGCTACAGTTGAAACCAGGTTTTAGATTTTTAAAGTATCTAAATACCCTGTCTTTTTTTAGCCTCCGGCCACCGTTAGGTATTGCTTCAGAAGATGAGATGAAATAACTACAATTTTGTAGCGTATGAAAATGCTATGCCTGACCGGAAAAAACGTTTTATTTGGTTTCATGAAAGAATTAAAAAATTTAACTGAGAAAACTTTAGATTATCATAAACATTTACTAAACAATTAAATAAAGACTAGGCAAATTCTCACAAAATTTTCCTGGAAATTCTTTTAAAATATAATTTAATATCGATTGAAGAAAAGATTAATAGCGTAAATTTTCTCGGTCGATTTATTTCTTAATACGTTTTTGGTACTTGCTCTTTTTCTTTCTTTTTTTAACCTCCTGGACCACCGTTAGTACTTCAGAGGAAAAGATGAATGACAATTTTTGTAACGTGTGAGAATGCCATCCCTGTCCGGGATTTGAACCCAGGGCCTCGGGATGAAAGACCGAGACGCTACCACCGCGCCACGGAGGCGCGGTACTTTACAAACAGTTAAGGGAACCAGGGTGGGAACCCCCTGGAATACTGTGTAAATATTTCTAAATTAACTTATTTTAATAAAATTATTTAAAATAGTAAGAAATCAATAGAAGAGTAGTTTGAAACAAGTTACATATATATTAGTCATTAGCCTTATAGCCATAAGTTTAAATTTAATCCGTTGATAAAATTGCGTGTCGAAACTGTTAACGATTGGCGACAGGAGTTACACGGTAACGGTAAGTTACAAACTTATAATATATGTTAATAGTGCATGACCAAGTTTAAAAGATGAAGGATTTATTATATTATTTAATCTATTTCAAGGATTTCTAACGGGACTATGCTTATCATCCATTATTCGTTTTTAATTTAAATATCTTAGAAAATCCTTGAATATAAATTTCAAATCCTTTCTAATTAATATTATTTTTGTTAAATTATTTCTTTGTTTTTATTAGTTACTTATAAATAATTATTACAACATTATTTCGATATGATATGTATTATTCTCGTGTAGAAAATCACAGTACTCGCATACTCGTGGAAAATATTTGTAAATTTATTTATCCTCTATTTCTCGTGCAACTGTTATTTAATTCAAATTAAAAGTGAATCAAATGGAACAGATATTTTTTTACTTCCTTGTACGAAACAAAGGAAGTATTGTGATCGTAAAAAATGTCGGTTTTCAGATGTCAACGGAAATATCCATTTTGACTAGTTTCGGCGTGACGTCTGTACGTACGTACGTATGTATCTCGCCGTAGAATGTTGAAATTTTTTATTTAGGATTGTTGTGCACCTTTCCTTTTGATTGCAATAGACTGAGCCAGCGGTGTCCAAAAAAGCCCAAAATAAAAAAAAAAATGGATTTTAGACTTTTTCTTAGCTGCAGTAATAAGTCCTTATTGAGAGCCTTTCAACGATATTGATACTGCCCTGCCGTGGTTAACGGCAGGGCAGCGATAATGGAGCTAACCGAGCAGCATCAAACTTACACAGACATAACAACAATTAAACCACGCATGCGTCATCTACGCAACACGACAGTACTACCGACATAAACAAAAATATAACTAAATTACGGATAATAATTGAATTTCCCTCGTATCATAAGTGGTACTTATTTTCATTGGTTGCAGAGTTATAGCCAAATTAAATTTTAATTAATGAAATGTTTGGATTTTACAACGAGAAGGTACATCGGTTCAAATCTGACTTCATTTTTCACTTTTCTTTTTAATTTAAATGTATTGATTTATTTGTTAATGATTATTAATCTCTGATTGTAAAAAATTTTTTACATCAGATAATAATTCACTAATAGCCATAAGAAAAAAAAATCTGTTCAAAAAAGAATGGATGATGTTGAGAATAGTGGAGAAAAGACGTGTGAATGAAAATTATTTTGAAGATAAACAAAAATATTATTCGGATTATTAGAAACGATTTGGTTTAAGTTGTAAACAACTCGCACAAATATGTACATCCAAATGTTTTTATTAATAGTAAACATCTTTAATGCATATTATTAAAATAGTGATCGGCTTAAGTAACTAAATGTTATTATATGTAGCTGCCTTAATCATTTAATTTTTTTCAGTTATAAGGGGAGAAGAACTAGATTCGTAAAGCAATTCGTGTTTATTTTATGCAATTAAGGGTATAATAACGGAATCTCTGATTTAAAAAAAAATCAGGGTATTACATTGTAGTGTAATATGTAAATACAGTTTATTAATATAGTCAAATATTTGTTAATTTTACACATACCATGACGCGTTAAATATGGTATTGCATTTATGAATTTACATTTGTTTCACGAATGTAAAATAAGAGAGAGAGAGAGAGAGAGAGAGAGAGAGAGAGAGAGAGAGAGAGAGAGAGAGTGTGTGTGTGTGTGTGTGTGTGTGTGTGTGTGTGTGTTTGTGTGTGTGCTAATGGAGGGGAAATCCGAGAACAAAACTCGTCGCTGGATTGCATCGCGTGCCTTTTATACAGCGACTTAAAATAGGGTTAAAAACGTTCAATTTCCTACTCTTCACAATACTGTTAAAATAACCGATTCTAGAATATACATATTTACATAAAATATGTTACTAATCAAAGTAGATAACATCGGTTCTTATTAATTCAACTAACATAAGTTTTCCATTATTATTGTTTATTAAGTATTATAAATTATTTTACGAAATTAATCTATTCTACAAATTTTCTTACTCTCTAAAAATATTCTCAAACGAATGAATTGGTAATAATAAACAAAAATTTTTTAAATAATAATAAAATCAATTTTTCTTTTAATTTCGATGTTTTTAAAATTACACGACTGCTCAAAAAGGAGTGTAATGTATTTAGGGTGTACGTATGGATGGTGTTTATGGGTGTATGTATCCACCACAGCAGCTCAACGACTGAACCGATTCATATGTATGATCACGCGTTGGAATGAATCCTTACGTTACCGGGAATGTCATAAGCTATATATATATATATTATAAATCAATTCTTTTAAGAATCATACCCCTCTATACTATATACAAATATATTTATTTTATAAGATCAACTACTATATATGCAGGAGCGCTTTCGCGATTTACTCGCATCATCAGCTGTATTATATTTTCTTCTCAAATTACATCACAATCTTCGTAAACTGTAATAACATATCATGCATTTATTTATTTTATTTAAAATTTAAAACCTTTAATCTTTTTATTTTATTTATTTTAAACATTTATTCAGTTAAATTAACAATTAAAACGATATTTAAAAATATGAAAAATTAATTAAAATCAAAATTAAATTGTAAAAATTTTTACGTATGTAAGAATATGACGTCAATGCATAAAATCAAATAAAAATATTTTTAACTAAAGCAATTATGCATGTTGTCCATTTAACTTCCTTTCTCGTGTTGGATAAAGATAAATATAAAGAAGGCAAAAAGCATGATAATTAGCAATCAATCAAAAGGGCAACAATTAGGATTGGGTGAAATAAAGTTGAGCAGGTGGCATCCTTCAAGTACCCGGGGTGCATCATTAAGGAAAATATGAAGTGCGAACAGAAAGTTAAAGTACGAATTGCTAGGGCAAAGGAAGCATTCAGCAAAATGAGGAAAGTAAAATTCCTTCAAGTACCTTCAAGTACCCGGGGTGCATCATTAAGGAAAATATGAAGTGCGAACAGAAAGTTAAAGTACGAATTGCTAGGGCAAAGGAAGCATTCAGCAAAATGAGGAAAGTAAAATTCCTTCAAGTACCTTCAAGTATCCGGGGTGCATCATTAAGGAAAATATGAAGTGCGAACAGAAAGTTAAAGTACGAATTGCTAGGGCAAAGGAAGCATTCAGCAAAATGAGGAAAGTAAAATTCAGGAAAATAATCTGCGATTAAGGAAAAAACTTGCAAAATGTTTTGTATGGAGTGAAGCCCTTTATGGGGCAGAGATATAGACTATTAGGGAGAGAAGAGATTGGAGGCTTTTGAATGCGGGTTTGGAACAGGATGGAAAAGATCAGCTGGACGGAGAGAGTTCGGAATGAGGATATCCTTCGTAGATTGGGAGATTATCGAAATAATAAAAAGAAGAAAATGCAGTTGATTGAGACATATCCTGAGAAGTGACCGCCTGTTGGTGACGGCGTTGGGGATTTGTAACAGGGAGGAAAGCAAAAGGTCGGAAACGAAAGAAGTTGGTAGACAATATAAAAAGAGAAGAAGTTACTTTAAAATAAACGGATAGCACAGAATCGAGCAGAATGGAGGGCGGCCATGTGAAAACCTTTCCTTTTAACTGAACTTACCTTACAATACTCTAAAATTATTTTTATTTGATTTTAATTTTAATTTGATTTTATGCCTTGACGTCATATTTTTACATATGTAGAAATTTTTACAATTTTAATTAATTTTTCATATTTTTTAAAAATATTATTCTAATTTTTAATTTAACCGAATAACAGTTTAAAATAAAAAGATTAAAGGTTTTAAATTTTAAATAAAATAAATAAATGCATGATATGTTTATATTTTACGAATTTTTTTATGTAATCTGAAATGAATATATAATTCAACTGATGATGCGAGTAAATCCCGAAAACGCTCCTGTATATATAGTGGAATAAGGTAAGTCATCCTACTCTATTTATTATGCACTTTGGTTGATCTAATAAAATATATATATATATATATATAAATAAATATAAAAATTTTGCTACATATAAAATTGTCACACACACGCTCTTTAATTATCCTCTATTAAAGAAAAATGTTTATTTTTGGAAGTCGTGTTTTTATCTCTTCTTTAAATTACAAACAAACTATTTTTAACTTACTAACTTACTATTTGATGTAAACTTCAGAATACCAAAACAATTGAACAATACTATTTTTAATTCGTTTGCCAGCTTTCGTGGACGAGTGGAAACATCTCGGCCTTTTATCCGTAGAGTTTGAATCCCGGTCAGGCATGGCAGTTTTACAGGCTACAAAATTGCCATTTCATCTCATCCTCCGAAGTACTGCCTAATGGTGGTCCCAGAGGCTAAAAAAGTTTAATCATCAAGAATAAAATTAGCTTTACAAAAAAATGTACCTCGTGTAGTCAATGATTGTAAAAAGCTAGAAGGTCATAAATTAAAAAAAAATACAATCATCCTAATAAAGTACGGCAGGCTGCAAAATCGTTTCATGTCTCCATCTTACAATTCATTCACAAAAACAATTTCGAAAGAAATGGTTTCTTATTCAAATCTTTGATTGTGTGAATCTTACCTCACTTACCTCGGTGTATTGATAGGCTAAATTTATCGCACCATAGAGGTGCCAGATTCAGTAATAACGGTACATATTCAATATTGTTAGGTAATTTTTATTTTTCGCATTAGGTTATTTTTATTAGAATCTAAGAGTAGATATTTTACAATTATTTTGTGTAAGTGTTCATATTAATTTTATATTAGATTATATAATATGTTTAATTTCACTCTTCAATTTTTTCTCATAAAAAAAGGATGTTGCGTGGGTTTGTTGTTTGATGTATGTGCTCACATTCTTTTTAGATGCTATTCGCGCCGAGCGGACCAAGTGGTGCGTCGGACGGCTGCGCACAAACGAATAATTCTTTATACGAATGATTTATCTAAAATTGTATTTGTGTTTTGAGGATAAATAAAGAAAACATTGGGGTTTGAGCTTTGTTAAAAAACTACAACTGTAAAGTATTACTTCAGAGGATGATATGTATGAATGTAAATGAAGAGTAGTCTTGTACAATCTCAGGTCGACCATTCCTGAGACGTGTGGTTAATTGAAACCCAACCGACAAAGAACACCGGTATCCGCCTTTTTTTTAGTTCATTATTAACTGAACGTTAATGTTTTCTTGATAAAGAAAGTAACAATCAAGAAGAAGAAATTTACATATGACAATTAGTTAAAAAGAAGATATAATGCACGTGCTTCCGTGATTGAAAAATGATAATCATTTTTTATCATCGTATTTAAGCTGTCAAGTTCCGTCGCTCATTTACGTATAGATTTAATTAAAGGATTACAATTGGAATTAATTAGCTGATGTTGATTGCAATTAGGGGCATGGGACTTTTTTAAAGTACTAACATATGAATATATATGTTTGTGTGTGTGTGTGTGTGTGTGTGTCGTTCTTCTGAAAGTTTTATCTTTTTTTTGAGTTCTTTTGAATTTTCTTCTAAAATAAAATTCAACAGGAATTTAGTTTTTCAAAGGTGTGTGTATATATATATATATATATATATATATATATATATATAGAGAGAGAGAGAGAGAGAGAGAGTGTGTGTGTGTGTGTGTGTGTGTATGTGTAAAGAGAGAGAGAGAGAAACTCAATATATAGATAGAAAAAATATATATACTTTTACATTTTTTAAATTTATTTCCTTTAAGAAAAAGAAAACAGATTTATTTCAGCATATATTGTAAAAAATTGCGCTCTTTCCCTCCCTAAAAGTAACCTATTCTACCGTGAAACTTTGATTTAAATGGATACCCACTAATTGAATGGAGACCTTGAACCACTTTTTTTTTTGATAGGGTTGTTTTCCCGTTTTTTGATCTCTCTATATTTAGATTCTTTTCAGTTATCAACCCTTAATAGGCTAATGGGCCTGCATGAAATGATGATTTGATATAAGGGTTAATTTTATTAAATGTTCGAAATACTTATAAAAGCATATCAGTAAGGTACGACATATATATGAGTTTTATGATAAATTCATCGGACCACACATCTGCGAGAGCGTGCGCGTGTGCAAACATCACACAAATATTTTTATAATATGTTTGTTTATTGATCGTAAGGTTGAGTTGCATGTCTCAGTTGCGTTGCCCTTTTTACTCGGATATGATAAATTGCATTTAGAATATCTATAAAGGTGTACAGTACATAGCTTTTATATAATAAAATTCAGATGTTAAATAAAAACAAAACTTGAAATATATTTTATATACATTTATAAATTTGGGAATAAAATATTTCTGGAATGGTATACATGCAGAACAGTTTTTTCCTTTTTTTTATTTTGTGAACTGTTCGCAAGTTGTTGTTTTTTTTTTTTTTTTCATTTAATATAGATCTATTTATAAACATTTTTGTTAGAGAATTCAGAATATAAGTTTGCTCGGTATGTGTAACGTAACATATGGTTCCGTAGTCCCATCCGTATTATCTAAAATCCCATTTCATGAATTTTCCGCAGATCGCTTTTAAATGTTATTAGAAAGTTCTTCAAATAAAATGGCGAATAACCAAAAATAAAAATAAAAAACTAATTAAGTATATCTAGCTGTCCATTTTTGAATTCTATGTATCAAGATGAATAAAAAAATATTCTATGAGAAACATTTCTCCTTCGTTTTCCTGTTGTCGGGGTCATATTGTTTTTTTTTTGTTTTTTGCTAATGTAAATGTCTATAACAAGATCGAATTAAAGAATCATTTATATATTTGGTAACTTACATATTGGTCATATTTTTATAAAAAATATTCGAAGTGCAGCGATGTACTAGTGATTTTCGCTCTAGTGATTTTTTTGAAAGTCACCAGACGCAAAATGTTGCAACACCGCCCACTTCTTGTTAAATGTTCTCCTTCAGTTCAATGATAATTTAGGATTTGATTCTTAAATTCTATTGTTTAAAACCCTCAAAAAAAAATTGCAGCTACACAAAACTGGGGTCGCGGATGTCAGTTCCAGTTTTAGAGAAGAACGAATTGTCATTCTCTAAAGACCACATGAACAAATGCTTATGAATCATTTAATGTGTGACATTTTGGTCTGTTTTGCTGGAAGAAACCGTACTCTTTTTCACGATATGTTAAGTGAGCGAAGATTTCATTAAAAATTGTACCAAACATTTAAATATTGGTAGTCCTGTCAAAACAATATTCAGCCCACTAATACAATTACCAGAGACAGTACACTCTGTACTGACTTTTTTAACGGAATGTGCACGATCAAACATCCGGTGACGATTTTCAGTCATCCAGTACCTGGGATGGTGGGATAATATGCCCAGATAAATGAAACCGTGCCACGGGATTACTTGTCTATCAGCATTGTTTTTGAGAAATCAGTAATAATAATTAAAACGTTTCAGTTTGCTTGTTCTTTCAAATTTTTACACAGTCGTTACATAATATAGTTTCAAATCTAAATCGTGAAGAATCTAACAGGAAGATGAGTATATTACAACGCTTTGTTGTGATAACATAGGTATACATTTTTTTGGATAAGATATTTTTCTTCATGTATCGGCTACAGCTTCTGGAGTTCTAAAGGAAGGCCACATATTTCGATTTGAGTTTGAAACCGACCTAGTTGTACACCATTTTTTAATAAAATCGTGTATACTATTCTTTGTTTTGATATTGGCATTCGGAAATTTTTTTCTACCCAGAATCTTTCTTGAATGCACATTTGAATCTACCCAGAATGCACATAAGTTTCCGCTATAGCAATCCTTTCCTCGATCGAAAAATACGTAACTCAAATAATAACTGGAATAGAAAAACGTAAATCAATGAACGAAACCATTGTGAACTGTAGAATGTACTTTACAACATTAGGCGAGAGTAGTAGCGTCCAAAATAAATAGCAGCGCTAGTAGTAACAGCGACTGTAGCAGATTGCAGAGTTGCACCATTTCTCAACCGGGGGGTCGCGAACTCCACTTGGGTACGGTGATATGAAAGGGGGTCGCGAAATTAGCCTACAGCTTTACACGTAAACGATAATAATTTTATGATTAAAATAATAATAATAAAAATATTCCCATAAAAATACGAGAAAAAAAAACTTTTTTTTTTTTAATTGTTTGGCCTACATTGAACCAATTTAGTTTGTTAATTTTGTCTGTTTTGTTCTTCAAATCTTCCATTGTAATTTCGAGATCCTTCATGTCTTCTTTAATTTCTGTAATCCATTGTATGTTGGTTTTGCTATTCCATAATTTTTCTATTATTTTCCTGATAATTCTATTTTTCGGTGTTCTGATTAGGTGCCCAAAGAATGAGAGATCAGTTTCTTTTTGATCGTGATGGTTACTAGTTCTATTTCTTTGTAGACTGTTTCATTTGAAGCGAGCCTCCAGTGTCCATTCTTTTGATATTTTTTATTTATGAACGTTCTAACTAACCGTCTTTCTATCTTGAGGATCTTGTCTATTGCTGCAGAATTGGTTGTTTTGAAGATGGTTCACTCGGATATGTAGTTTTTGGTTGTGTAACTATTTTATAGTGTTTTAATTTTGTTGCTATTGAGAGACTTTTTTGTTGTAAGTGTTGTTGGTAAGATGCTGCACCCTAGTCAGTTTGTTTATTCTGTTATGCCAAGCTGGTTTTTCGAGGGTTGTATATCCAAGATACTTGAATTTATCTACAATTTTAATCTCTTGACCATTTACTGAAGTTTTACTTGCAAGTGGAGGGTCTGTTAACATTATTTCTGTCTTTTCAAAAGATATTTTGAGGCCGATTCGTTGTGATATCTCTTGTAGTGATTTCATTTGTTGTTTAGTTCTTGTATGTTGTTTGGCAGAAGGTCCAGATCGTCCGCGAATCCTAGTCTGTTTAAATTTATGTTGTCTCTACGTCTTCCAATTTTTATATTCTTCGGATCGACTTTGTATCATTTTCTCATTATATATTATAAATATTTTACTTATGTTTATAAGTAAACATGTAAAGAAAATAAATCAGTGAGATGGTTGTGTTTGTTATTCAACGTTTTTCCAGACGTGGATTTATATTAGAAACGCAAAGGTAAATTTTTTTCAAGTGGTAAAAGGCGATCCCTATATTTAGCTTTAGCGCAACCATAGACGAAAGACCGTTTTCTTAGAGGAAAGACGTGGCGAAAAGGAATTAATATTTTTAGTGTTTTGTGTCTATTGTGTCTATCCATTTCTACATTTACTTCGATGAGCAAGCCAAAACGTACCCAAATCTTCAGATGTGAATTGTAGTTGTAACTAAATTTTTCCCTCACGAAAATGCAACTTCGTGTTATCCAAACTGTGGTAAATAATACTGTCTTATTACAATTTTTTTTCGATATAACCGGAAGTGAAAGGAAACATATCGAAATGTTTGATTTGAAGGTGAATAATCCAGATATCAAGCTTCTTAATGAAAGCATGAACTTTGTCCGTCATTAATAAAATGTTTTTTCACGTCCTTGTAAATTCACATTCAAATCGTTTAAATACGAAAATACATCAGCTAAGTATGCCAATAGAACAGCAACACATACTCATTATTCCGTAAAAACATTGAGAATGGCATTTTTTTTATCTTGGAAAAATATTATTAATTCACCTCGCAGTTTCAATAACCGGGTTAACACTTTCCCCGCCGTAACCATCTGATTTCCGTATGGAAAAGAAGACATTTTTTTCTTTTCGCTCATTTCATCGCATAATTTAGCAAACACCCTTTGCTGTAACGGTCGACTTTTAATAAAATTAACCAATTTTACGGCTTTTCAAAAAGTTTATTTGAGATTTTTTTGTGGAAAGAGCATCATGCCCATGAGGAAGCAGTGCGTCCATTCAGCCCTTTGTATAAGATGATCTTTTATTTTTTTCAGAAATCTACTGTTCTTTTCCTGTTATCGCCTTTGCACCATCACTATATACCGCAATACATTTCGTCAAGTCTATGTTATAGTTTTTAGCAGTTTCATAAATACATCCAAAAGACTTTGTTCTGTTGCACGACCAACTATTGAATTTGCCAAACCCCTTATATTTTCTTTGATTGATTTGTCCCTATTGAATTCATATCTTACAAAATACAAGAAATGTTTGCCACATCTGTTGATTCATCAAATTCTATACTAAAAAATTCACTTGAACTCATTAGCTAAATTATCCGATGTTGAACATCGGCAGCCATGTCATCGATTCGCCTTGATACTGTCTCATAAGAAAGCGGAATTTTTTTCAATTATTTTGCCTCTTCCACGCCTATTAAAACGCTGACCGTATCAGTTGCAGCAGTCATTATGAGATTTTCTGCGATTGTATAGGGTTTAGACATCCTAGCTATTCTTAATGCTACGAGATAAGCTGCTTCAAGTGTACTTTTATCAGTACGGCTTGATTTACAAATAGAAGCTTGTTGATTTCTCAAAGTATGTAATTTTCTTTTGAAAAAAATTCAAGGGTTTGCTTTTATGATCCGGATTTTTAGTTTCCAAGTGTCGAATTAATTGTGACAGCTTTATGCTTTCATCGGAGAGGAGTTAAAGCAAACAACGCACTGTGACTTTCCATCCGATTAGGTAAAATCATAATTTAATTAACCGTCATTGTACAGTCGTGTCTTTTTACCGATCGATTCACTGAATGTAGATGGCTCAGTTCGTTTTTTGTACAAATCGATCCGTTTTACATAAGAATCTAATCGGGAAAAAAACAGTTTCACCGTTTAACCGCAAACTAAAAAATCGAAACCTGAATTATTTTCAATGAAAGTACGCTTTAAAAACATAAAAGGCACTAGACGCACCCTTCATATTCGAAACTAAACTGATGTTCTTCATCCCTTACGCCTCTTTTATACTTCTGAAAGCATGACATGTTCAATCAAAACATATGCGTTTACGAACATGACCCTTTCACAGCGAATATTATGCTAGCAAACCAAATTACAAGGAGCACGTACATATCAAATTGGAACCTATAAATTGCACAAGTCATACATGCATGTTCATACCCGTCGCTATTAAAGCAGCTTAATAATTTGAACTAGGTTTCATCGGGTTTGTTTTTGAGGGTTCCGGAATAGTTATTACATTTTTTTTTTACTTTCGGGGGGGGGGGGGGTCGTGGAGCTAAAAAGGTTGAGAATCACTGATCTATTGTATATATAAATGTTTAATCATTTTTTGTGACTTTATGATTGTGTTTATAGGTTAAATATATTTTATTTTAATGTTTTATGTTATTTAGTGTTACCTGGTTGTATTCATTAATCATGTTTACATATTTTCATTGTTTACCTGTAAAACAAAATAGCCCTAACTGACCTACTGACTACTCAGCGTTCAAAAAAAAACTACTGAAAAATTGATGAAAATTTTTATATACGTTTTTCTTACCCTGAAAGTGCATACTAAGAAAGAATTTTTTTTTAATTCCTAGTTTAATTGATTAAATTGGGGTAACATTAAATTTTACAATTTTTTTATAAAAAATAAAGATATTGTAACGGGGCCAGTGTAACGGATTTCTTCCAGAAAGAAGAAAGGTTGATAGGATAAAGAAAGAAAACTCTAGAAGGAACGAAAAAGATATTCTTTCTAGGAAAGGATGTATAGAAAATCGTAGAAGACGCGGACAACAAAAATTATTACGCTTGAGTAATCAATAGGACGGGTTCTGCAGGCTAGGAGATATAAATACTGTCGGAGACCAGCGGACAGAGTTAGTATTTTTGCAAGCTCGAGTTCGGTGCAGTGTGCGATAAAAGCGATGACAGTTAGCGTTTGGAAACAACGACTGAAGAGTGCATTACGAATATTCCGGTTTGGATAGTGTTGAAAACAATAAGTTGCTCAGTATGTTATTTGTGAGCGCGAATGAAAGTGACAGTATTCTATTTATTCATGAAGTTTAGGGGAGTACGTTTGTAAAGAGTAAAATTAATAATACTTAAAGAAAAGGAATTGTATGAATTTTTGATTTCTCTGTTGTTATTTTATTGTTATTACAATACTAGTTTCTATTATTCGATATAAAGTTTTTAGCAGATCGTAATTGTATTTTGGTACTTTGTTTTTAATTTGAACTATTTTGTATCGTATATATATATATATATATTTATTATTATTATTATTATTATTATTATTATTATTTATTTTATGTAATTTTAGAGCTTAGAGTACCTAATAAATTGTAATTATAAGAAATTTACAATTGTTAGCATCACAATATTCTTTCCGAAAATCAAGTTGATATTGTAGAATATCAACTTGATTTTTGGTTTGTGTAATCTTTAAGTGAATATCTAAAAATCAACTTATATATTTCTTTTAATTCGACCTTGAATGGAGGGAAAAAAATAAAAAATTTGGAAGAACGATTGCATATTTCCACCAGTAGTAAACGAGATATTCATTAGATTTGATCTTGCAAATACTCTTTAGATAAATATCTTAAAACCACTTTCTGGTGTTTTTCTTTTTTTTTTTAATTTCGATATTTTAAGGAGTGCGAAGGTGTATGCCCCGGCGGCTCAACCAACACAACACTGCCACTATTGCCCGCCACCTCGAGTGGCTGTACTTACCTCCAATTACTTGACTAAAAAACATTTAAAAAAAATATGACTCACGAAGTACGGTCATCTCTTATTGTTGTTTATCGGGTAACGGTAAGAACAGGGTAAAACATATTTTTACCCGTACGAAGGACGGGTAACTTGCTATAACTACTATTTTTAAGACGGGGGCTGACTCTTTTGAAACCCGAATTCTTCAGATCTCTCAAAGTTTTAGGTCCTGTACTGACGAAGCTGTTGCTCTGAAGGAATTACAACGCAGTGACATTTTTTTAAATTGAACAGGTTTTAATTTTTAACTTGGAGCTAGGGGGCAGAGCCTCCTCCCCGGTTAAATATTAATAAAATAATATGAATGATTAAATGTAATATAAAATATATTTTAAACTGAATAATTTACATAAAAAAAACCAACGAACCACTTGAAAGCTTATTTTTATAACATATGGGGCATATAAATTATTTTTTTTTTTTAATATTTAAAATAATGTAATTAATGTTTTAAAATATATTTAAAATAGATATCGTACATCATTTTAAGCCAATTTTTAGCTTTTAATCGTTATAAGTCCGCCGATACTTTATTTCACAATATCCTGATTAATATTTAACCTAACATAAAATATTTATATTGCGAGAAACATGTCGATCGTAAATCTCTATAATATCAGTATATATATATATATATATATTCTACTGATGATATATAGTAAGAGATTGAATTTAATGAAGGAGTTTATCAATTCGACCCGTACGTGTTTTTTTACTCCTCCAAATGGACCAACTTCCTTTTCTTATTTTATATAGGATAAAAAGTTACTATCTTATCCACATAAGTGAAATATTGTTTAAACGAAAACCTTTGTTTCTCATAGACGACTTAAAATTTTTTTTGACAAAATAATAATATTCTCATTTTTCATGATACCATTATTTCTTATTATTGTAATAGCATTATGGTATTGGGAATTCCTGATGTTATTTTGATTACTTTAATGTATTTTTCAAGGGAAAATTGAAAAAAAAAATTAGTGAAGATAATGGAAAAAAATTAATTCTATATATCCTCATTCCAAAGAACCTCAGATAAATCTCAGTAGTAAATCTCAGTCGGCCTCTGAATCATCTTATATCTCTAGAACTACTGGACCGATTTTGACAAAAATTGGTCACGTTACGTCTATATATGGGGGCAATGTCGCCGTTAAATTTTCAATTTAAAAGGTCAAGGGGAATTAGGCTGTAGAGTAAGGTCTCGATATATCGGAAGGGGGATTAGGCTCAGTGTCTCGATATATTTTCTAATTAAGACTTTTGTTAACATTTAAAAAATAATAATATTTACAAAAAACTTCAAAATCGCATCCTCACCCCAAAAGATACTCTAAATAAACTATTAGCTAAAACGATATATTGCGTCAATTATTATCCCTTGTCACCACAAGGAGCGCTAGGGTAGCACTGGCGTACAGATGTACAAAAAATATTGTATTTAAATAAAGTGATAAATATTTTTAATTAAGTTGCGTGTGTAAGCTGTGCATCAGAAAAAATCTGATGTGGACACGACATGACTTCCTTGTACGCCTATTAAATTGCATATACACAAATTTTGCTGCACTTGATTTAAACTTATTTCATTTTAAAGTGAAATACGATCTTCCAATTCTTTAATAAAGTAGACGGTTACACGATTCCTCAAATATTAGTTTTTATTAACATCAAATATTTATACCATTATTAATTCAGCAACCTTACATGAAATATTAGGATAGAGTAAAGGTCCCTTTATTACTCGTATTACTAGATCAGTATTATTCGTATCTTCGTGAGTTGCTGATTAACAAAGTTATCACACCAGGTTTCTGGTGTGGCGTACAAACAAAAGTTAATAATTAAACTATTCCGTTTAATGAACTCCTGTATACTAGTTACAAATATTAATTTCGATGTAACGTTGTAAAACATTCAGTTTTTATTACTGGATTATTTGGTGAATAATCAAAAATGAAAAAGAAACAATCGTACAGGAAAAAGAAAGGTAATATGAAGAAATTTAAATCTCAAAAAACGACAAGGAGATGAATACGGGAAGAAAAAATGTTAAGAACTAGGGAAGAATAAAGAAATTAAGAGAAGATGATAAATATAAAAAGGAATAAAATGTTAAGACCAAGGAAAGAATAAAAAGATTAAAAGAGGATGATGAATATAGAAAAAAAATTTGAAAACTAGAGACGTGCACACAAATTAAGATGAGAAGACATCAAACCAAAGAGCGATTAAATGACTGGCAACAAAAATCAAATAAACGAAATGATGATCAACTCCGACTTCGAGAGAATATTGTCCATCAATATCAGAGTAATGAACTAATAGATAAGAATTTTTTGCAATTTATTAAATATCGGGCATGTATGCCTCAGTGTATATGTTGTTATTGTGAGAGTCTATTTCTCAATCGCTCTGTAGTTAACTTTAATGTAGATAAAATTAAACAGAAATTTCAGAATAATTAAATAAAATTAAACAGAAATTAAATTAGAAAATCCCAAAATAATACGATTCTAAATTATAATTTTCAAATAGCATTAAATAATCAGATGTTTCAGCAAATATATTGCATATACACGTATGTAATGCCTATTAAACTAAATGCCTATTAAATTTAAGCTTTTGAAATGCGGTGCTATAGGAGAATGTTAAAAATCAGATGGGTGGATAAATTGACAAATGAACAGATGTTGCGGAAAATTGATGAAGAAGGAAGCGTTTGGAAAAATATAGTTAAAAGAAGAGACAGACTAATAGACCACATATTAAGGCATCCTGAAATAGTCGCTTTAATATTAAAGGGTCAGGTAGAAGGAAAAAATTGTGCAGGAAGACAACGTTTGGAATATGTAAAACAAATCGTTAGGGATGTAAGATGTAGGGAGTATACCGAAATAAAACGACTAGCACTAGATAGGGAACCTGGGAGAGCTGCATCAAACCAGTCAAATGACTGAACAAAAAAAAATTAAATTACATTTACACAATTTTATAAGTACATAAAATTTTATTTCACTGATAATTTTTTTAATTTTTTTTTATTATCATTGAATTATTATTTATAGTAAAACTTATTTTACAATCACGGATCAATAATTTATTAAAATAAAATATTTAAATTTAAAAAAAAATAAAAGTTAAAAAAATACATTAAAAAAAAGTTAAAAAAATAAAAGGAGATGAATTCTGATTCGAACCAATGTGTCTTCCGTTTAAGATCAAAATATTTCATTAATTAAAATTTTAATTTCGATTGCAATCGAAAAGGGAAGTACGCAACTAGTTACAACAGTGTTAAATCCAAAATTTCAACAACCTACGGCTGGTAGTTTTTGAGTTACGCGAAATAAATACGCACATACATACACACGTCACGTCAAAATGCATTCAGGGATGGTCAAAATGGATATTTCCGTTGAAATATGAAAACCGAAATGTTTCGCGATCACAATACTTCCTTTGATTCGTATAAAGAAGTAAAAAGCGCTTGACGGGAAAGTTTTACAACTGTGTAGTCAGTTTTTTTTCTTTTTCTTCTTTTTTTTTTAATTTAGCTGCAGCTGTGGAATATCACATTTAAAGAATTATTTTAAGAAAATCTCCTAACTTTCACTAAGTTACATCTGTTAAAAGAAAACAATTTATTTTATTTTTTGCGAAAAGAGACAGTTCCAAGTTTTATTATCTTAGGACAGATAAGATGATTACAAACGCCCACATTAAAACAACAAAAAAACGTTCATTTAGAATTATCACTAGTCGATAAGTATGCCCTTGTCCTAAATTTGTTTTTTACGAAGCTCGGGCGGGTATTCTTAATATGTTTTTTTAGGAGGGAAACAAAAAGGATGAAATTGTAAGTGATAAATTGCTAGACTCTCTCTATAAAATGAAATGAGAATAGCTGATTTAGCACCCTGCAAGTGAATCATTACACTGTTTTGTTTTTTATAGTTTTTCTTTTGTAATTATTATAATGTATTATCATTATATAAAGACTTGATTTTCGTACAACCGTAATCAAGTCAAGTCTTATAAGTCGATCGATATATAGTTAGTTTAAGATAACATTGATACAGTAATGAATTTCTAATAGCTTATAAATGGAAGAATGATTTTTTAGCGGTTCCGCCCAACGATCCATCAGTAAATCTTTCTCTATAGCTTCATAAAAAAAGTCTTAGAAATATTTTTTTAAACGATATATTAATGTACCCCTTTACGTCAACAAAAATTTAATTTTATATATGAAATATATTTGATCCGTTGTATTTTTTCTAATTTTTCGCCTCTTCTTCAAAACCAGTCCCAAAACACAAAATAATCAAAAGACACAGAAATGAAAAATTTCTCCACACCGTCATACAATTAAAATATATTTATATCACATCCAGACTGTATAGTCTGTATAGACTGTATCACATATCAGATCCAGACTGTATAAATAAATGCAAAAGGAATAGCCTACTCCTGTCAGAGACCTAAAAATTCTGTATCTGAAGACCGAAAAATACCTATGCCGCAAAAATTGGGCAAAGCACACCGTGTTATAGGTTTCATAGTTATAGAACCGCCCACTCAACGGTTATGTATTGATGGATATTCAACTTATTAATTAATTTAACATAATATATCCTTTAATTAATTTCATTTAGAATAAATACCGGGTGATTCAAAAAGGACTTCACAAATTTAAAAGCATATAAAAATTTATTTAGATCACTTACAAATTCAGTTGAGGTCTCATTTCATACTAAAACCCATCGAGTTATCGCTTACTTCATTATTACCGAATTCGGCCACCTACGTTGTCACCAGTGTTATTAAAAATTGATAGATTTACTGATACGAAACGTCCTCGCTATGTGTTTTGGTTTCACGATTTGCAGTCAGTAACTGCAGTTCAATTTTTGTAGGATACGATACGGAGCCTAATAGTAGGCGTGCAATTTATTGTTGGCACCAAACCTTCGTTCAGACAGGTTGTTCTGTTAAACATACAAAATCATCACAACGCCCACGCATTCCTGCTGTAGAACAACTCAGAAACTTTGCACATATTCCGAAGAAATCAATTCGAAGTGCGTCACGTGAGACTGGCATTCCACAAACAGCTATTTAGCACGTACTAAGTAAACAATTTCACTTGAAGCCGTACAAATCAACCGTTAGTTTAACACATTAGAAATGACGACAAAGTTTCCCGGCTGCAGTTTTGTGTAGAAATGATGGATGAGATTGCAGACGATGTAATTTTTAGTGATGAGTCAATCTTTTACATCAGCGGCAAGGTGAACACTCGTAACTGCGAATATAGGGATAACGTAAACCCTCATGAAACTTTGCAGCACATTCGTGATAGCCCTAAGGTTAATGTTTTTTGTACCCAAAGCAAACAAAGACTATACGGTTCCGTTCTTCTTCCAGGAGACAACCAACCGTAAAAGGAATTGTTTATCTGAACACGCATCAAAATTTTTTAATCCCTCAATTAGACGATGATGATGACCAAGATGGATATCTTTACTATCAGCAAGATGGGGGTACCACCTCACTACCGCCTAGAAGTTATTTTTGATAATCGACTCGCAAGTCGGTGGATAGATCGTGAAGGTCCAACCGCATGGCCACCTCGCTCCCCAGATTTTACCCCACTAGATTTTTTCTTGTGGGGTTTCATTAAAGATCGGGGATATGAACCGTCTTTTCCTGCTGATTTTGTCGAGCTAAGACTTCGAATTAACTCCGCAACTACAAGGGTAACGCCTGACTTGCTGATTACGATCTGGAATGAAATCGACTTCAGGTGGGATGTATGTCGCTTTACAAATAGAAGCCACATCGCACCAAAGTGAATGCCGGGTGAGAAATTTGATATACTTTTCTATGAAATGAGACTTAAACCGAATCTGTAAGTTATCTAAATCAACTTACAGATTTAGACTTTTTTACTTTTTACTTTTTAAAGTTGTGAAGTTCTTTTTGAATCACCCGGAATGTGAACGAAGTATATATAATTCAATAGATTTTTTTTTAATTTTTACGAAAAAAAATCGTTCATTGGCAAGATGATTGAGAAGTTGATTAAAGAATTCATCAAAAGTTTATCATAAAAAATCTATATACCGCTATTTTTAAAACAATGGGAAACATATATATATATATATATATATCGATCTCCGTGGTGGATTGGTGACGTCTCTACCTTTCATCCGAAGGTTCTGAATTCGAGTCCCAGTCAGACATGACATTTTTTTTACACGCTTCAAAAAAAATTCATATCATTATCATCCATCGGTAATTGTTAAGAGTGCCAACCAGAATAATCGAAATATCGAGGAGTAAATTGCTGTTATCAGACTCTTAACACATCTCTCTATTCAGTGACCTGAGGAAACAGATTATACATACTTAATCCTGTCAAAAAATTAATAAATATATATCTATATATTTTATATGATGTTAAAAATTTTCTACGTACCTTAACTAGATTCAATAGCTTATCTGATAATTAGTTCAGTTGATTTTTTTTTTTTTTTTTTATTAATTTGATTTGCAAAATAATTTTCTAATGTATGGAATCACTTTTTATAAGCTTATATACAAATCGCGATCAGGAATTTCTAATTAGAAATTATCGATTTCAATTAATTATATAATTATTACTTTGAAGAATATGAGTATCTGATAATTTAGTAATATTACCAAAGAGATTTATTTTATGTTTACTTAAATTCTACGAGAATTGAAATAGTTGCTAATAGATGAATCGTATGTATAAAATCAGATCGGGATCAAATAGAATAGAAAATTTAATTATAAAACCCGGTCAAAAGATGAATAGAACAAACCGTATAGCTCTAATATTGCAGCAGCACTACTGGTTTTTTTTAATAAAATTATTTTTCAGGAAAAGAACTGAGCTCAGTTAAGCTTATTTAATTTCAAAGTTAAAAAAAAAGAAAACAAATTAATCGTGAATGGGTTTTTTTTAAATCTATACTAAAAATATTTTTTTTAAAAAAGGATAATATACATTGAAAAAAAAAATAATCGTAATGAAATCCGCTGGAATTTAATTTCTCATTTATAGCAAATCCAAAAAAAATGAAATTGATCAATAAAGATTGAAATAATCTTTATCGCTTATAATACTCTCATCCTAAAAATTGACGGATTTATTTTAAATATAGGGGAGAAATAACCCGCCGATTTAGTCTAGCGGTTAAATTCATCATCACAAAATAAGCTGACTTTCGAAGTCGAGAGTTCTAAGTTTCGAATATTTATAAAGGCAGTTGCTTTTATATAGATTTGATTGTTAGACTGCGGATACCGGTGTTCTTTGGCGGTTGGGTTTCAATTAACTACATGTTTCAAGAGTGGTCGACCTGAATCGGTTCCAGACATGTTTACCGGTATATTTATACATACACTGTACTACGTCAGGTCTGGCAAACTAATCGCGGTAATTGCATTTGCCTATACAAACACACCGAAAGTAGGGAGTAGCTAGAAAACTAGTTGGACAAAACAATCACAAGGGGGAAGGATAGTAAAAAAGAGAGAGCGATTGAGAGAGAGCGAGTGAGTGTATGTGTGTGTGAACACACACTGTTTGTTTTATTACTTGTACATACGTTAATCAAATTCTTTGAAATCATTTTTACTCTTTGTTGTTACCAAAATCATTTACTACGATTTGATGTATTACCCCTTGGATGGAAAGTTGTACAAATTTTATCTATTTTTTTAATTTATCCTTATTCGTTAACGCGAGTGACTTAGACCTTTAATGTTAATTTTTTTTTGTGCTTGGTTTCTACAGTTTATTAAAAATATATCGTCTAAACTGACCGATCGATTTATTAATTAAAAAATTTTGATGTCGCTGAACTTATTTATGACGTTTTGGAAAATCCAACATCAAACCTTATAATGCCTATATTTTTTTCTGATAGATGATACACAAATAATTGTAAAAATAATTTCCTTATATATTATCATTTCCGGTCTCTTATAAGATATACTGCCCGCTTGTGGATATAACATTTTTAGAACCACTACTATAAGGGAACGGTTTATTTTTTTCAGAAAACGATCGTGAGGAGTATTTAATCAAAAAAAAGTCGAAGACATAATATTAACTATCAGGAAATAATGGATTTCTATTTTATTACTCCTAAAACTGAATTAATTTTGACTTCCCTTCTTCATCCATTATATTTTTTATATTAATGAATTTCAGTATAAACCTGATTTTGGGCAGATTACTACCAGGTGAACACCTTAAAAATGAACCTAGTAGACTCGAACTCCTGTTATTTGAATGTTTCTTTTATCGCTGTTACTATTAGCGCCACTAATGAGTATGTACACAGTGTCACTAATGTGTATAATGTACTGTTCTCGTCTGTTGTTGTCAGCTATAAACTGTAAATTCTTCAATACGGTATAGTTTTGTTGTTTGATCAACCAAAGGATTGCTATAACGGAAGCTTATGTACGTTCTGGATCTAATCAAGAAACGCGTCAACTATTCGCGGAAAGATTTCCACTTGCAAGTATCCCAGCGAAGAGTAGCGTACACGTTTCGGTTAAAAAATGGTGTACAATTGAATCTGTTTTAAACGCAAATCGATATCAGAGACTATTTAAAGAAGAATTTCTGCCGGTTCGAAAAATTTTACGTAAAATTTATCATCTAAAGTGTACATCAAGACAAAATGAAACGTCTTAATTATTGAAACTGGCTTCTCGAAAACATTGTCGATGGACAAATAGACCCGATGCTGTATTTCATATTTCACATCAGACGTGGCACGGTTTAATTTATCTGGGTATGTTCATTCGCGTAACACTCGCTTATCGGATGATTGAAAATGGATGTTTGAGCGTCCATTTTTGTTTTGTGTTTTTTTTTTTTGCTGTTTCTAGTAACTGCTAGTGGGCTCAATATTTTTTGACCGGACTGTTAATACAGAAATACAATTAAAATTTCCTAAGAATTCAGTTAACAGATTGCGAAAAAAGGTACGATTTGTTTTTTAAATACGGAGTAACGTGTCAGACGGCGAGTTATTCACTAGCATGTTTTTATGCAGCTTTTACAGGAAAAGCTAACTTGCCTCCGCATGCCTCAAATTTATCTAGTTGCAGTTTTTCCTTTGGGACTCTTTGAGGATAGAATTTATTGACTCCTCACACTATCGATCAATTGAAGTTGAACATTCAACAAGAAAACGACGGCATTGAAAAAAATGTTTTCAATCAGGTGAATCTCATTATGTTCACTTAAACGCAAAATTGTATCGCTGAGCAGAGCGCTCATTTCGAAAATCTTTTGTAAAACTATAGGAAATAAGTACATTTTTGCTAATGTAAATACAGAATTTAATTAATTTACGCTTTCATTTCGTGAATAGAATGTTATATATCACAAACGCGTTTGGTCTATAACCTTTCAGTTTTAAATCTACGATGGACTGAATCGTCCGATGGCCTTAAGACACATGGTATTTTTCCTGATGTAAGAAGTATGCAGGTAGTTAGGTGGATTTCCCCCGATCGGCATTTTCCACAGTTTCTTTCTGGACATGGTTCTTTTCCAAATCAGGTTAGCCAGATTTGGTTCGATTAATTCAAGCTTTTGTCCGGTGTGTAGGATAATCGATGATGTGCGCCATGTCTTATATGTCTGCTCCAGGTACGAAGCTGAACGTACCAAAGTACCTAGAGAACTTACAAGGATCGATTCTGGTTTTGATCTGAAAGTAAATTGAAAAGCCAAAAGGGGATGGAACATAGTTGCCGGCTTCCTTGGATTCTGAAGGATGTCTGAGGGGGCTGATGCTGTTATAGATGTGTAGATAGAATAGCAACCCGGGTGGCTAGGGGACCGCCTGGGCGCTCACTTCGCCAAGATAGGCGTTTTGACATCGAGCCCTGGTTAGCATAGATATTCGCTGTTAGGATGGGAATGGATGTGTGGAAAACTCTTTGATAGAGCTACGGTGTGGGAGGATGTAGGTAGGTATTAACTCTCTTCCGAAAGCAGATCAGAGCAGAGAGAGAGAGATAGTGTGTGTTTTTATTAAATTTATGAATGTGTTTTTCGATTTTTAAGTAAATCAAGAAGGCTTTGAGCGAATTGATTTTTAGGACAAAATTGTCATTGCGATCAAAATTTGTTTTGTTGGTATGATGATAGTATTTTTGATGATTAAAGACACAATTAAGTAATGATCTGGGCGCATAGTCTAATTAAAGTTAGGTGCAGGGAAACTGTTTGTATGAAACCTTCGGTGTTTGAGGAAGGCGTGGGGATCGCGATTCAGCGAATCGATTAATTTAATAGTTGACGGTTGTATGTTACGGTAGGTGGTGGTGGTTGAGCGAGGCCGTACAAAAGCGGTGATAGATTGTGTAAATACACTGATGAAATGTCTACAGAGGCATTTGCATCGATGGCATCCTGACAGAAGCCAAACTAATGACTTTGTTGTGTTATTAAGTTTAGGGTCTAAAAGAAGACCTCCGGTAAAGTCCATTAAGACTTCGTGCGGAGGGGGTGGTTTGGCAACCGGGATCGTACAAGGCGGGAATCTTCCCCTATGGGTGAGGATACACCCGATATACATATAATATTTTAAGAATAAAGAAAAAAGGGGAAATAAAAATTAAACTGAAGAAAGAGGAAGTTCCGAAAAAGGATGACACTAAAAGAGGAAGATGAATATGGTGTATGAATGAGTGAGAAATGAAAAAAAATTGATGAAGAAGGAAAAATGGGAAGAATGAAAAATTGTGATTAATTTAAAGGAAAACTAGGAGGAGAAAATAGAAGACATTTTTAAATAAATAGGGACGATTGTAAGAAAATAGAAAAGATAAGAGGACGACAAAAAGCAATATGAGAAGAAAATAATTGTAATATTTTTGGTTCGTAAATATTCTCAAACATTTATTATTTCATTTTTGTTCTAAAAGAGCGCATCGGAATCATTAATAGTTAGTCGGTATGTTAAGAGTTGTTATTAAAAACAGTGCTGAAACATTAAATGCAATGTTAGAATACTCTGTTATACATTGTTTGTTTAATAAACTAATTAATATTAAATATACATTTTATGAAATGTATTCACAGTAACGTTTGAGTGGAATATAAGCATGCAAATCGCCCTATAAACCCAGTTAACTAATATTTCCTTTACTATCCTCTGCTCGTATCAAAATCTGATAATATTACAAAAAAGGACTTAAAACATTGTATTCTAAAATGTAATATGAATTAAAGTTAAAAAAAAAATGCGAAAGGGGTTGAGAGATAAAAGCTACTGTTTTAAAAATTAATTTTTACATTGTCATTTTATTTTATATCATATAAAATGTTTAACTCTTTTTATTTGTTTTCTTTTTTAACACATTTTTGTTGTAATTTAAATAAGTTAATATAATTTTAAGTATATTTCATGAGAAATCTACCTATTGCAACGGGTACCATGATTCGACTTCCGAAAAATTTGGAGATATCATAGGGTTTCACATCCCCAGATCCCAAAACCAACATCAGTTCAATGCATATATTTAATATATGCATTTGAAATATATAATATATATATTTCACTTTCTTGTGGACACGATAACTGCCGTAATTTTGCGCCGATCACATTCAAATTGATACGTAAAATATATCGACCCAAAATCTCGGTCGAGTTTGTTAATGGACAAAATCGGACAATGGGGGTAGAAATGGGATGGTTTTTTCGAAAAAACAAAATATCTATAACTTTTTTATTAAGTAAAATATCGAATTCGTTTAAAGTTGCTATTATTCTTTGGATAAGGGCCTAAAGCTTATTTACCTAAAGATTTTTGATATCACCAACCATTGGCCCAGGGGGTGGAAAAAGTGGGATTTCGATGACAAAGAATATCATTCCTCTCTTAATAGGTACTATCGAATCGGTTTAAAATGGGTGTTAGTCCTCTAAACATTACCTTTGTCTGAAGCAATTTTTGATATGACCAACCCTTACGATAAGGGGTGACCAAAATGCTGGAATTGTAAGAAGGTGGACTTGTCGTATACTAAACATATGAAAATGTTTCATATGTTACCGTTGTCGTATTGAATAAATTTTAATTTTTTCTTAACTTTAAGGTAGAAATCTTTTTTATCCCCTACTTAGCTTCGGTGAAATCTACCTCCGCCTTCCGACGTGACGAAAGGGATTTGTTGTAATCTAATTTTATTATTTAAATGTCAGATTATTTTATCGTAGATATTACATACTTTTCAATCCAAAGATATCTGATTCGAATCCGGCAAAAATATAATTGAGCTTTTTGATCAACCGATCTATTTGCAGTAATAGTTCATAGTTCAACATAGGGATGTACGTGTATTTATAGGTGAGTTAGGTTGATACTCCCCAAACAAAAATATATAATATGGTTTTAATTATAAACGTGAAAATTTTTTTCAGACGACTCGAATTATATTTTAAATTTAACAAAAATGTATAATTTGCAAAAAAATTTGACATTCTCTGCCAAAGATCACGTACAGCAAATTTTATATTTTTTATTATTATTAATTTGTTACTTTTTGTGTATTATTCTTCTTCCTCTTCTTCTTCTTCTTCTAGTAATCCTTCTTTTTTCTTCTCTCTTCTGACCAGAGGTTATTTGTTTCTTTGGAAAACCCTTGAAATCTTGTACCAGTTTTTTTCAGATATTTATAGTTCTTTTAGATCTTTTTTAACCTCTGAGATTCATTGATTTCCCTTCTTTTTGTTGTAAATGTGGTTGAAAATTAGTTTTGTGTGTCTGTAATTCATTCTCATAAGATGACAGAAGTAATTGGATATTCTTTTTCAGACGGAGATATGATATTTTCTCAGTGTTATTGTATTTCTAAAGATATTTTTTAATTTTTAATTAGTATTTGTTTTCACCTATTTTGATTGAACTTAGGATTTTTCTCAATTTTTTTTTTGCAATTATTTCACATGATTTTAAATTTAAGATGCAATCTGAGGCATACAAGCCTTCCGGTTTAATTACTGCATTGTAATGGCTGACTTTGTGTTTTAAATTTGTGTACCAATTCCATTTTTTCGTTCTTGTTTGATAGACTTCTGTACCTATATCATTTGGATTATTTCTTCTAATTATTTAAATTTATTGACTTAGTTGATCTCATTGTTTTTTTTTATCATACAAAAATGTTGAAATATTTTCAACTGTTGGCATTATTGTAAGTACTTAATTACGTTATTGTGCATTTTATTAAAAAAAAAAAAATTAAAATGTTTATTCCCATTAGAAAAAAAATATCTATACATACATGTAAACAAAGTGTATCACGAAGTTCTCATGGGACTTTCATAACTTATTGTACTTATGAAAATAATGGAAAAATTTCGTTCGATTTCAGCTACCCCGGTGAAATGAATTAGTACAGAAATTTTTAGGACGTTAATTAATGTGCAAAATTAGTGATTTCTTGTCGTTTTTGATCTGAAAAAGTGAATGAAATACGTCCCAGAACCGTATCTACGGTAGTTTTTTAAAATCTGGGGTGAAAACCAATAAATGGGGTAATTTTTTTTTTTTAATGTACAATAACTTTGTTAAATGATTAAGAAATACACAAAACCTTTCAACAAAACTTATAGAGAATTTAATTTTGAAAAAAAAAATGGTGCAAGATAAGTTGATTAAAATAAAGAAAAATCAGAAAAAATTGGAATTTTATTTAAAAAGCAATATTCTTGACATAGTATTCTTACCACTAAAATCAATTATCAAAAATAAGCCCATCATTATTTTAACACGTTTCTTGGCACGCTTTGTAGGGCTTTTGTTGCTCTTTTATAGTTCTTCAGGACTTCCTTAAGTTGCTAATACAATCAATTAATTCTCAGGAGAATGTTTGTCTTCTTTTTTTTTATACAATATTTTTCATCCATCTCCGGACACAAAAATCCAAAGGTCAGGCGATCTTGTTGGCCAGGAATGTGGACCTCCATGACCACATTCCTGGCCAACATGGCCAGGGAAATATTTCTCAGGGAAATGTGAGTAAAAACACCCCAAGAGAAGTGGGGGGAGTGGCGCGCCATAGTGGTGAAAGTATACTTCGCGTCTCAGCGTTAGAAGTACATCTTCAAACAGCTGCGGCAATTCTTCTAGAAGGAAGTGCAAGTAAACCTCGGAATTTCAGTGGTCAGGTAATATTAACGGTCCAGATAACTGATGGCAAAACAGACCGCACCATACATTGACGCGAAATCGATGTTGTGAAAATTGTTTTCCACCGTTTCATGAGGATTTACTTTTGCCTTGTACGCTAATTGGGTAAGTTATTGATAACATCTCGAGTGAGATTTGCCTCGTCGATGAACAAAACATACTTGTAGAGTTGTCGATTTGTATTCCACCAGTTGTTGAACTCCATACGAGGCGGATCGTCTCCTAGGTGTAGATGACTGGTTGTTTACGAAATGGATAAAAAATGTTTTGTTCAAGTGTCCTCCAAACCAACGATTGCTAAACTCCGATCCGCTTAGAAAGACGTCGTGTACTGACGGCTGTACTACGATGAAACTAATCGTTAAATAATTTTATCAAATATAACGTCGTGTTGGACGGATCGTTCGTAGCCGGTACGATTTCTAGATAGAGAAACTGTTTATTTTACAAATTTCTCACATCACCAAAAAAAATTTGGTTTTTGGTTACTTTTAATACGTAATTACTGACAAATGTAGTAATGTACAATTTCTAAATAAAATTCGAATTTTTCAAACGTTTCATTATACTTCCTTGAACGAAGTAAAGGAGTGAATTTCGGTTTTCAAATTTCAACGGAAATATCCATTTTGACTAGTTTCGGCTGACGTCTGTACGTACGTAAGTATGTATGTACGTACGTATGTACATACATTCGTATGTATCTCGCATAACTCAAAAACGATTAGCCTTAGGATGTTGAAATTTTGGATATAAGACTGTTGTAACATCTAGTTGGGCACCTCCCTTTTTGATTGCAATTGATTGAACTAAAAGTATCCAAAGAAGCCTAAAATTTGGATTTTGAACTTTTTGTTAACTGTAGTAATAAGCCATCATTCAGACCTTTTCAACGATACATCATAAGCGGTACTTATTTTCATTGGTTCCAGAATTACAGCCAAATTAAATTTTAATTAATGAAATATTTGAATCTTACAAGGGGAAGGTACATGGATTCGAATCTGATTTCATTTCCTTCCTTTTTTTAATTTAAATATATTGATTTATTATAATTATTAACCTCTGATTATAAAAACATTTTTAACATAAATATTAATGTAATAATAATATAAAAAATAAATATGATAAATATCATAATGAAATAACATTTTATGTACTTTTTCTTTAAAAAAAAGAGTACATGTAATTTAATAGGCGTACAAGGAAGTCATGTGGTGCTCGTATCAGATTTTTTTATTCAACTTATTTTACACCATTCTGTTCAGAATTAAATTCTCGGCAAGTTTTATTTATTTAAAAGGTTTATGTGTTTATTATCCATTTAACAAAGGTATTGTACGCCAAACAATAAAACAAACAGGTTTTCACCCCAGATTTCCAAACACTACTGTAGATATGGTTCTGTGACCTATTTCATTAGATTTTACAAATCGAATACCGTATGAAATAACTAATTTTGCTCCTTAATTAACGTGCTAAAAATTCCAGTACACCCTCGTTTCGCCAGCGTAGCTGCAATCCGAAAAAAATCTTTCACTAGCCGTAACACGTAAACACAGCATTTTAGGACATATGTTTATATGAACTTTTACCATTTTTTCACAAGTAGGTGACTTTTTTCACAAGTAGTATAAGTAGTTAAGTCATGAAAATCCTCGGAAAACTGTGATACGCTCTGTATATAAATATGTATATAAAATTTCTAACAAATAAAAACATAGTTATTTGCTTTTGTATTATAATATTGTTTACAAATATTTTTATATTTGTGTACGTAAACATACAAATAACACAATTTATGAAGAATTTAATTCTAAGGGAAGTGATATTTTTAAAAAATCTAAGACACCAGATTTGCTTCGTATGTTTGGTGGTAAGAATTTCAGTACGGTTTTATTTTACCAGCTGAACAGAAATCTGAATGGAAAACTTCCTTTGCCGTATCTCGAAAAAAAGTTTTCGGTAGTATGTATTATAAAAACTGTTTTGTTAATATTAACGTTCCAATCAGTTTCCTTTGTATTGTCATGCAGTTTTTATATTAAATAACTGATATATATTAAGTGCATGTGTTATTTAATGCTTTCTGTTCCAACGATCATGAATAAAGGAGTGATAGTATTTAATGCTAACAATGACGACTTCCTGTTTTTATTGATACATTAGTTAAATCTTTTGTACAGACCTATGTTCCACATCGTACACTTTTTGAAAAATATAATTTTACATGTAATTTGAAAATTAAGGAATTCCAAAAATATTTAATCTATAGTTTCTTGTTTTTTTATTTCTTTTAAACTATAAAAGATGAAAATAATTATTTTCTTTACCCTTCAATTTAAAATCTTTTGGATCTTTCATATATTTTTCAGTGTGAACCGAAGTGAAGACCTGAACCTTGAAAAACATTTCAAGATTCCCCCGGGACACACAGAGTGTTCCGGAGTTTGATACACAGGGAATTGTATTAAATTATTTCCTTTGATGAACCGGTTGAACGCAGTCACTACTCAGCGGAAAGTCTACTCGGCAGATCAAAGGTCCTAAAGATAATTATTTATTTCAATAAGTCAGCCCTTTTGGTGCAATATTATTCAACCAGGGTAAAAAAATTATAGTTTACTTAAAAGTTTTTTTTAAATATGGTTACCACGATTCCCCTTATTTTGTGGGATCAAAAATTAGGCCAAAGCTAGGATACAATAGCAAAATTGAGCTCAGAGACTGATAGAAGTAACGAAGAAAAAGAAACAGATTCTGGTGATACAACTTTTGAACAAAGCAGTTCAACTGAGCCTCATTTACTGAATCAAGAAAATCTTACCGATATCGTACGAGATTTAAAATTATCCCAAAAAAAACCAGTTTGAAATGTTTGCTTACCGGCTAAAAGGATGGAATCTTCTTCAAAAGTATACAAAAATATGGACTTATCTTAATTGTCATTCTGAATTTAAGAACTATTTTTCTGAAGAAAATGGCTTAGTATTTTGTAATGATATTTCTTCTCTTATGTAGATACTTTGTAATAAAGAACGAGTAATACCAAAAATGTTTGAGAATTTCTAAGGGAAACCTCATATATTTTAAAGATATATATACATAAAAGAAGAAAATTCTTGTTCTGTTCTGCACAAGAAGACTGACTTTTCGTTATTGTATTTCGTTTCCTTTTGTCCCAATCAAATACATATCCGGTCATCATACGGTTCCTTAATACGCCGAACATACTGTTAAGGATAGATACCGAAGATAAAGAAATTCAAGTTTTAACTTGCAGCATCAAAATGAACCACGCTTCGAACCTGCCCCGCTCAAATTTTTTATATCTTAAATTGAGCGAAACTCAAGAACAAATCAACCAATTTTTCATCAAATTTTCATATGTACAGCTTCAAATACACTACTACAGCATATCTAAATTTCAGTGAAATTTACCCAGTAGTTTGGAGAGTTTTGAGTCGCACAATTATATACATAGGTCTATAAATAAATATATTATAAAACCAAAATTTAAGAGAATGGTATTTCCGAACACCTCATACCTCAAAACGTAAAGAAATTTCATTTCTCCTACCCACATCATTCGACCGAAAGTAATACCGCAATTTTCGTTGAATAGTTAGTAAAATAAAGAGTTTATTGAATATTGAAATGATCGAGAAACAGTAGAATTTATTCTATGGAATGATTATAAAAAAATTGAAATTACTTCAAGCAAAATTATTATTACTTTGATTCATTAAAAGTAACAAATGACACAAAAAAATTATTAACAGATTGTAATATTTGTATAAGGAAAACAAACTCGATCTAGAATTACAAACAAACTCCCTCCTAGATTGGATTATTGTATGCCGCTCCTTTATTTGAAAAAAATACAACGTATCACGGTAAATGTTAAACGTTGTACACCATCTGTCATTACCAAAGTTGATTACGTGTGAGATTCTACGTGTTTTTTTTGTTTTTTTTTTCTATATTGTAAGAAGATTCGATCTATAAAAATAAAAAACAATTTCGTTTAATGTGCACGCTAATAAATCAAAAACTATTTAACCGATTTCGCTAAAAATTTCACAATTTACTATTTTTCCCGGAGATATGTATATGATATTAGCTCCATAGTATTTAATAATATATAATAAAACCCGCCGGGTTATTCTAGTGGTTAACCTCGTCATCGCAAAATCAGCTGATTTTCCAAGTCGAGAGTTCTAAGGTTCGAGTCCTTGTAAAGGCAGTTGCTTTTATATTCATTTGAATACTAGACTGTGGACACCGGTGTTCTTTGGTGGTTGGATTTCAATTAACCACCCGTCTCAGGAGTGGTCGGCCTGAGTTTGTTCAAGACTACACATTTACCGGTACCTTTACACTTACACGCCAAATGCCTTGGCATCTCTGCAGAGTACTGTTGATATCGTGTCACTGTGCTGTTACTTTTTAACCTTGTATTACATAAATAAACAAATTTAATATCATAATAACTGTATGAGTAATTCGATAGTGACATAGACAACGATCGATATAGACGATATCTCTCGATATATTAAATTTAGTAAAAGAAGTTTTTTAGTTATACATTTTTACTTCCTTGTACGAAATAAAGGAAGTACTGTCATCGCGAAAAATTTCGGTTTTCAGATTTCAACAAAAATATCCATTTTGACTACTTTCGGCGTGACGTCTGTACATATGTTTGTATTTCGCATAACTCAAAAACGATTAGCGGTAGGATGTTGAAATTTTGGATTTCGGGCTCTTGTAACATTTGCTTGTCCACCTCCCCTTTTGATTGCAATCGACAGAACCAAAAGTGTCCAAAAAAGCCGAAAATCCAACAAAATTTGGATTTTGGACATTTTCTTAACTGCAGTAAGAGCCCTCATTGAGAGCTTTTCAACGATATATCATAAATGGTACTTATTTTCATCGGTTCCAGAATTATAACCAAATAATAATATTTTAATTAATGAAATATTCTCTCAGGTACCAATAAAAGAGCGTGTACGAGAGAGAATTTTCAATTCATCGTCGACCACCACCTGGAGAAGACCAAGAAGAAGTTGATGGAAAAAGTCAGAAGAAGTTCCCCGACCGGCTCAACGTGGGACCTCAAGGCATCCATCTTCTTAGCAGCAGGCCTGGCCGGCACGTCGAGGAAGCCGCTGGACGCGGACGCTACCTTCCCGCTCCAGTTCCAGCTCGCTCGTCTTTAATCGCCCTGCCCGGCGGATTCGGCAGCAGGAGCCAACCCAGCGTGGGATCGCTCGGGGAGAACCGCCTCGGCCGCGCCGGCGAAGGACGACCGATGCCGACTCGACACTGCGAAGCTCTGGGGGTCACCACTGCCACGCTGTAGTGGGGACCCAACTGCCGCTGAGGGAAAGCGCGGTCGGACTTCAGTGGACAAGCCGCAATTCCCCGACTTTGCCGGAGACCAGCTTCCAGACCCAAGAGCTCTTCTCAGAACTAACCCAAAAAGGTTTTCAGGGCCACCACCCATGGCCCTGGTTTTCATGGCTTCGACGTACCGTCGAAGCCATTCGGCGGCAATATATATATATATATATATATATATATATATATATATATATATATATATATATATATATATATATATTTATTTATTTATTTATTTATTTATAAACTTTTCAACTGACGGTGGGTTTGGGATCTGGGGAATGTGGATCGCGAAAATATATGGAAACTTTTTTTAAGTCGAATTTTGGTACCCATTACAATAGGTAGCTTTCTTATGAAATCTATACAAAATCAGTGAGTACTATTTTTTTTTAAATAAATTAAAAGTATTTTAATTCTTCAAAGATCTAAATTTTGATACTAAAAACAGCCGTTTTTAATTTTTATATATTCATAACATTTTTCTGTTAATTTTTGTTTTTAAAAATAGTAGTCGATTTTATTTGGTTTTATAGACTTTATTTTCTTAGAATTAAATTCTCTACAAGGTTTTATAAAATATTTACCCATTTATTAGTCATTTAACAAAGTTATGCTTCAAACCTAAAAAAAAAATGTTCTTCGTCACCTAATTTCTCTGTTTTACGTTTGATATCGAAAACTAAGAGAGATACAGTTCTATGATCTGTTTTTTTCGAGTTTTCAGGTCAGTAAAAACATAAGAGATCTTCAAGTTAAGCCTTATATAACGCCTTAAAAAGGTTAGAATAAGCTCATTTCACCGGGGAAACTGGAATTCGGGCGAAATTTTTTGCTAGCCATAACTCGATAATAAAGCGTTTTCTGATATACTCGTATGATTGTATAAACTTTTTTCCGTATTTCAAGCACTAGAATCAGTTTCTAAATTATTTCCTTTTCCTCCTGAATCACTCTATATATTTTTCAGAGTACTATATAACTTTTTGTTCCGTTCCATGTTGAGCCGGTTGGTTCTGCACTCTAGCATCTACTAGCGCTGGCCGGCTAGTTAATCTAATATGATCATTCTACGTAAGAATCCCGCACAGTGCGGTCGTATTTTCATTTCAGTCCAAGGGAACTCATAGTTTCTTGATAATGTTCAAATTCAATTATGACTAAAGTGTCATACATTTTTAATGTAACTATTGTAATTCAATGAAAATGTCAAGAGTGACAACAAATTAAATATAACGATTCAAGAAGAAAATAGCGTTGCTTCATTTCATCATCTACCATCTCATCAAAAATACAGTCCACACTAGCTATAAATTCTACCATATATATATATATATATATATATATATATATAAAATGTAATTTAAGTTTATTTTCCTCTTTATTGGATAGGATTAAATATAATAATAACAACAAGACATATTTTACTTAAAATATTATCTTTGTTACTGTCTTGGGTTAACCAATCAACTGTACAAACTTATAAATTAAATACACAACGTTTCACTTAAAATTCTCTAAGCTTCCTCAGGTGACAATACACATTCATACGCACATCTTACAAAATTCTCTTGCGTAGTAAGAAATTAACCGGTCTACACATCCTAGTAAACAATATTTTTTCCCCGGTCACCATCCTTGTTGTAATAGATCCCCCCTACTCATACATGACTCATCTTATCTTTAGATAATTATATGTATCTCTTTTTATAACCTGATTGCTATTTCCTATGTATTGAATTACAATGCACATATATTTCTAAAAAATTACAAATATTAAATATTATTTTCCTTAAAACTAAATTTACAATATAAATATTTGTTTAGTTGATCGGTTAACCTAAGAGATTAATATTTTAAGTAAAATTGTATAGTTGTTTGATTAACTCGATAGATTAATAAAGATAATATTTTATGTAAAAACATATATGAATTTAATTTTTTTTAAAAATCATATACATTTATATTATATTTATTAGATAGTTTTTAAATTACTATTCATTTTCAAGTTTTGTTCAGGTTATAAATATGACAAAAAATAAAATTATTTATTATATGTAATCATGTGTATTGTGTAGTTACCATTATTATATAGAAATCAACAATGTTTTGTGTGTTTTTGCGCGCGTGTGTATTTGTATGTGCGCGCTCATATATATACATATATGTAAATAAACTTGTAACCCCCATATCGATTTACTTGCTACCATATTATCATCATTTCATCTCCCTTTTTGCCCTTAATTATTAAGAGAAATGTGATTTTAGTGTTCTGCCCCCTACACGTCCCATCATCCCTTCACTAATCATTATTTATGACATGAAACCAGTAATAAAGATATATATTACATATTTTCATGTAAAGTTTTGGCCTCTTTATGCTCGTGCTCTGTGTAAAGCGGTTCAGATGATGTTATATGTGTATATCGCTTGAGTTAGGATAGTTATATAGTTTGTCATTACCGGTCTTATAATTACTCTTATATTGTTTATTTGATATTTTTACTTAATTTTATGATAAATCAGTAAAAAATTATATCAATCGATTGATTTCATGTTGTATCTTAAAATTTTTAACAAAAATGTTTTCCTGCCGATACATAAATTCGATGTCATATTTTTTTCAGTTGCGATTGCGGTGTGAATAAATATAAATTTCATCCGGAGGTCCCGGGTTCGAATCTCGAACAGGCATGGCATTTTCACACACGCTACAAATCATCCATCACATCCTCTGAAGAATGCCTAACGGTGGATCCGGAGGTTAAGTATATATGGAAATAAATCTCATCATTCTTTCTAAAAAAAAATTTTTCCTAACTTTTTTCGATGTATTCTATCAAACCAAACATCAAAACTGGTTTTATGGAAATCAGCGTTCAAGTAATACCTTATTATTTTTTTTTATTATTTTTTAATAGATTTAACTAAATAGTTTTATTAATTTTTTTTAAAAATAAAAGTAAAAATTAATTTCCTTTTTCTTAAAAACAATATTACTTTATCCATTAGTTTTTTGTTTTTCTTTTTACTTCTAAAAAACGTTTGTTTAATGATATCAAATAATACGTACTGAAATAATTATGATTTTTTTGTTATTACTTCCTTGTACGTATAAGGAAGTATTGTAATCGCGAAAAATTTCGGTTCTTAGATTTCAACGGAAATATCCATTTTGACCATCCCTGAATCCATTTTGACTAGTTTCGGCGTCACGTCTGTATGCATGTATTTCGCAAACTCAAAAACGATTAGCCGTAGATTGTTTAAATTTTGGGTTTAGAACTGTTGTAACATCTAGTTGAGCACCTCCCCTTTTAGTTGCAATCGACTGAACCAATAATGTCAAAAAAAGCCTAAAATCAAATAATTTGGATTTTTTACATTTTCTTAACTGCAGTAAAAGCCCTCATTGAGAGCTTTTCAACGATATATCATAAATGGTACTTATTTTAATTGGTTCCATAGTTATAGCCCAATAAAATTTTAATTTATGAAATATTTGGATCTTACAAGGGAATGCGACATTCTTTTACTTGTTTTTACTTTTTTTTAATATAAATATATTCATTTATTAATAATTATTAATTTCTGACTAATAATAACAAAAAAATTTGAAAAAAATGTAATAAAAGATATATGTAATTTAATAGGGGTACGAAGAAGTCATGTGGTGTCCACATCAGTTTTTTTTTTAAATTATTATTTAATTATAATTTCATGTATTTATTATTTTTAAGTATCGGTGTCGATTTTAACATTTCTACATGTATTATATAATAAATTATACACTATTATATATATATATATATATATATATATATAAAATAATCAAAAATAAAATGTGAATATATGTGTACGTTAATATATTACATACAAAATTTCGTATTTTGTGATGTTGCTTTGATCAATGTTTTACAACGTTTTACTTTGATCCATCCAGATAAATTCTGGGCAGTTCTCATCTTTTTTTTTTATCCATAGAAATAACGTACTTTTTTATGTTTTTTTATTGATATCAAAGTGTATAATTATTTTAGAAAGTCGGTTAAACTTTTCATTCTCTTTTTTACACAAATTTTTATAAGGTAATCATTTTTTTTTTTGTATTTTATTAATCTTAAAAAATCAAAATATTTTAATAAAAATACAAATTATTTGTAATTTTAATAGGGAAGGAATCTTATAAGTAAAAATTTGTGATTTAAATAGAATCTATTTTATGTCAAATGTTTAACCGTTATAATTATAATATTGATCCATTAGGAGAATCGTAAACTATTAAAAAGAATCTTAATTAAATATTTTCCAACTGATCTCTCCATCGTTTCCTAGAACAATCAATACTTCGTATTCGCAAAGATTTATATCGATAAGATTTTTCACGTAATCGTTCATCGTTCATTCAACATGACTACTCTAATTTCTCATTTATATTGAAAACATAAATTTCATTTCTGATGTTTAAATATGCTTTAAGTTCTCCTTACGTAACTGAACATTGATATTTACATCTTATTAATTTTACGTCTCAAATATTTTATGTTAATTTTAAATAACGATTATGATGTAAATATCTATTCCAGTATGTTAAATTATATTGAAGAAATATATATATTTTATTTAAAATCGTTGCATTTAGACTAAAATATTTGTGTAATAATAATAAATATTATAAGAGTGCTCTTTTGAAGTACTTTAAAAGTTTAATGAGAAATCTAATAATGTAAAGTATAATACGAGTTAGATAACAAGAAGTAAGTGTATTAATTATAACGTTTTTATCATCCAAAAAGACAAGGAAGTCGGAGCGTTTATTGAAGTTGTTGTTCCAGTTAATTATTCTATACTCTAAACTCGTGTTGCTGTTCTAACTCTACACTTAAAATACCCGTACACCTGAAGAAGGTTGCTATTATTTTACGTTAACTGTGTGTGCATGTGTATATAAAAATAGGTGTTAATTTATGTACGTCATGTTTGCGCGTGTTCGTATCTGTTTATAGTTGTACGTTTGTGTGTGTATGTGCGTGAGTTTTAAGATGAGATGAAATAAAGGTGAGAAGCGTGTAATATACGTATTTTCAAGAGGCGAGTGGTTTTGGTAGGTAATGGATGCAGAGGGAAATGTTTTAAGCTGTTATTATAAGTCGTCTAATGTAACAAGATGCTTGACTAAGGTAGAAGAAGATTTTCAAGTAGAAAGGATCTAAAGAGGGTTTAATTTTCTCCCTTTTTTTTAATTACAAAAGCAAATATATACTATTACATTTTATATTCTTAATTAAAACATTTTAATAATAATAACTTAATTACGGTTTTAAATACTTAATTTTTTTATTATGAAAGAGCGGGGATCAACAGCTATGGTCATTAGCCAGGTGGAAATTGGTAGAGTTTAAAACTACGCCATGTCTGACCGGGATTCCAACCCGGGACCTCCGCACAAAATGTCGAGACGCTGTACTACTCAGCCACGGAGGTCCACAAATATTTACTTAAACTGTATATTTATTAAATATTAAGTTAATTTAATATATATTAGAAAACTGACATTTATTGAATAATGATGCTGCTATTTATTATAAATGAAAATCCTGTACTAATTACCATTTATATTGGCGGTATGCTCCACCGCCTGATGGTAGTATCTGCTTGCTTTGTCAGCCCACAATGTTACTACTCTCCCACTCCGCGTAACCGTGAACAAGTTACCGCGAAAATACTGTCGTGCTTTCGCTGTGCAGAGTACATGTACGCTATGAACTCTACAGAAATTGCAAAGTGAGCAAAACATTGCTTACTGTTTTAAACAGCCTGTGTGTGAGAGAGCATATATATGAACTGAGATCCTATGGCGGGGATTGTATGCTGCGTGCGCAACCTGTTGATATTAATGGTAATGAATATAATAAAATCGTCTTATACTAAAGCCAAATAAATATTTATTTCACATAAATATTTAGCTCCGTATATTTAAATTAAAAAAAATAAATGTCTAGTAAAAAAATCTGAATCCCATTTCACTCCCTTGCTGTACAGCTACCTCAGATAACGTTTTTAATAACAGCCACTACTTGATAATTAGCTACAATAATCCTTTTTTTTAATCCCATTTTTATTTTTGTCCAAAATGTAATGTCATTAATGTCCCGTGTATAAAAATGTTTTGACCTATTTTCTGAGAATTTATACTGGGTCAGTACCAATCACTCTCTCCGGAGATACAAACCAAAATTTTGTCTGATCGTTATACTTTCCTCTTTTAATAGATATGGTAAAAGTAAATATTGAAAATAGATATAAATGTGCGATTAGGTACAATCTTAATGCATAAAAAAAAATTATTTTGCCATTACTCATCCTTAATTAGCTGTTAAATTTTGTGTTCTTCCACACATTTTATTATTTCACTTTTTCCAATTTTCCATCTTCCTTTATGTTCGTACTTAAGTACATATTACACGCTCTTTCATTTCTTTCTACATTCATCAATATTATTTTTTATTAAATTTTAATATATATAAGAGATTTTGTTACATTATAAATGTATTATAATCAGTATATAAAATGTGTATTTTCAATGAAAGTTGTTTAACTTTCAAGGTCAAGCGTCTTGCCATATAAAATAACTTGTAACGCTACAGTATTTGTGCGTGTAATACACATCTACGTTTTTGTCTGTGTGGGGTGTGTGTATGTTTGTGTTGTGTGTGTGTGCGCGCCCTTCAGTGGGATTTATGTTTATTTGGTTCCGTCTTACGTTAGGTTGTTGGGTTGGGTACCTTCCTAGCTCTTATATCTACTACCCTCTCCCACTAATGTTCTTACACTCTTACGGACATGTTGAATAAAGTATGACTCCAATTTTAGTCCTTTAACTGAACTCCTTCTCCCCTTTTTGTTTCTATCCTTTCCTGTCACCTCCTCTTTACTTCTCTATCCTCCTCGTGTCTTTTCTTGTTTCTAATCCCTTCTACTATTTTACCTTCACTTCATTTTAACTCTTCTTATTCTTGTTTCCATGAAACGTTCCTATCTTAGACTATTCTTTTACAACTTTTTTCAACCGTACCTTTTTCAAACGATTTATCCGCTCGATACGAAAATTGTGGTAGACTTTCCAAAGGTTTATTTTTTTTGTTTTTTTAGCACTCTTCGTATTCTTTTTTACATTTAAGGTGATACTTCATTGATATTTTTTCTATAAACATTCCCCGTTTTTTTCTTGGTAATAGTCTTTTTTTTCTGTATCCAAGTATTAGAATAGCAGCACAGTTCTTAATTCCTTGTAAAAACTTTTGTACTTCTTTTTAAGTTTTTGCTACAGGTGTTATAACAGTTTTGTTTTGTTTTTTTTTTCTTTTGTCATTGTCAACTGTTTTTTGTTGTACTTCTTTTAAGTTCTTTTAACTTTTGTTTTATTGCTTTCTTTTCGGTTTTCTAGTATTCGAAAGGTTTTCTTTTCGTTTACATAGGTTTCTTTTTGCTCAGCCTACACCAACAATTATTTATTTATGAACTTTACAAAATTCAAAATTAATAATTTTTTCTGACTTTCTTTCTTATCTTACGGGCGGACATACACATACACACACACACACACACACACACACACACACACACACACACACACACACACACACACACACACACATATATATATATATATATATATATATAATTATTTTTCCCTATATAATTATTTTTAAATTAGTCATATAAATGTAGTTTAAAAGATATTTTTGGGGATTGTTTTGGAGTGATTATTTATTCATAAATAACATTACAACTAGAAAAAACCACAAAAAATCGTCGGTTTTCTATTGATAGAAAGAGTGCCTAAAGAATTATCTACTTTTAGTGTTCTATATATAAATTTAAATAATAAACATACCAAAAAACCGATTCTGATGAATTACTAATTTGTGTTACAATATCAACTAATATTATAGAATTCTAAACGGTAAGAACCACTGAGTACGTGGATTCTGGAAATAATTCAGCAATGTGCTAAAAGTATAAATTCGAATATCTTAGTGCAGAAAGAAATCTACATGAAAAAATGAAAAAGAAAAAGCTTCGTATCTAATATAGTAGATTCGAGTACAGTAGGATAAATTTTCCAGGATCGAATCAGTAACCACATGCAAAACACACAGGTATTAAGTCAGAATAGGGGTTATATGGTAAGATATTCCAAAGGTTTACAGATATCTGTACAACCTTTTTTTGAACATAGTTCTGGAGACAACTGTGTCCGGTAATCTAGAGATTTTTCTGTAGTTAGTACAAATATGGACTACCAGGACGTGATATGTTTGTTGCTAACTAGATTTTCACAAGGGAATTCCAACATGGTGTCTAGGAGACAGTATGAGGACAGGTTACTATCCATTCAAAACATAAGATGTCTTTCTTACAACACGGGAAGGAAGTGAAAAATCCTCTACGCTACACGGACAAACTATCGTTGAAACTAAGACTAAATTAACCGATTTTAATGTACTACATATTCTCCAAATAGTATTTTCTAGACAGGATCAACATAAACGCAAAAAAAAGAACTTTTTTTCTGTTTTGTTCCCTCTCACTACTTATTATTTCTCCTTTATTACCTTTCTCATTCTTTCAATAAAAATATTTATAAAATTAATGTTAAACAAAATGTTTGTAATATAAAAATAATTTAAAAAACTATATTACTAATATTAATCCCCCCCCCCCCAAAAAAAAAAAACAGGTAGATGAATATGGGAACGCGTTAGATTCTTATGAACTCTGATATTTTACCGTCCATGTCAAGTTAATTTCCAACGTTTCAGCACATCAGCTTTATACGTGTAGACAAAATATAGTAATTTGACTATATATTTGAAATATTTTGAAATCGATTCAAATTGGAACGTACTACGAGAACAGTAAACTCTACATTCGTTCTTATACGGAAATACATTTATTGGTGGTTAACATAACTGTTTACATGTAGCGGGTCGAAATTTTATGGTTTTTTAATGAGCAGATGATCTCTTTAGAAATATTTTTAGTGGTTAGAAGATCTCTTTATGGATTGTAAAAGTAATGTGGAAATGTAAAATTTTGAAATAATTATAATCTGATTTAAAATAATTATTTGCTACTGGGATAACAATATTATTCTGCACTGTGATCGGACTAAGTTTTTTGGGTTTTGTGGTTACTCATTGATCAAAAATGTAAATTTTTATGATCGTTGAAAGTGTAGTTATATTATGATCGGTAGCGAAATGGTACAATCCGATTGGTTGGTACCCCTACTCTGTTGTGATTGGTTGCGAATTGGCGTACCGGGATTGGTAAAAAGTAATCCGTGTTTTATTGTTCGACGTAATTTCACTTTGTGATTAATTTATATTTTCTGCATTCTTGTTTGTTAGTAATAAATAATAATAATAATTCTTGTGATTTTAATAGGTTGAATTAAGATATACTCCCTTACAAAGCAAATTGCCGATTGGTGAAAATTCTGAATTTTTATTAAGGATAATTTATTGGTTACAAACGAGTAAGATTCGTCCTATTGTAAAGCTGGTTGGAAGAGAATTATGAAATTGGCTGTAAAGCTGGACAGAAATTCATAAAAGTTTCATATATGAATGATACCAACATAAATAATATTACATCAGTGTCTGAAACTGTAAGAATCCATTCTTTATATCTTAAATTAAAGTGTGTTTTTAATCTTAATTTCCATATATACATTCATATGTTCTGATGAAGCAGTTATCTCTGCGCAAACCGCTGAAAGTAGAAAAAAAAAACAGTTACTAAATGAAAAAATTACTTTTTAAATTAATTGTATCCTATATTATATATATATATAAATAATATGATATATAATATCGATTTATTAAATCATTAGTAATCGATTTGAATAATAAACAGTGGTTACCGGTGTACTTTGGTGTTTGTGTGCAGTTAATTGATATTATATATATATATATAGTAAAGATTGGTCTACTATCTATTAATTACTACCATCTATTTTCTTCCTCGATAACTAATTTAAAAATGTTTGTTATCTGAAAGATAAGTTTTAAATATTTCTACAGAAGTATGGAAATTGAACTTTTTCTAAGTAATTATAAACACATCTAACAGATCGTGTAAAAATTGTAAACATATTATTATTTTTTTTTTATTATTTGTTTTCCTAATGTATATGTTGCAATTTGTTCAATTAGTGAACAATAAGCAACCCCCCACACGGCCCAATGAGATCAAGATGATATATATGGCATGTAAATGAGGTGTAGTCTTAAACAGACTGTGGCCAACCGTTCCTGAGATGTGTAGTTAATTGAACCCCAACGCCAAAGTACACCGGTAACCACTATTTATTATTCAAATCGATTAATAATGATTTAGTAAACCGATATTTAAATGAACAGATATAAATATTATAATTAAAAAAATTATAATAAATTATAATATAAATTATAAAAAATTATATTTTTTAAGACAGATAACAGTTATGACAGTTATTTCTTATTCAGTATTAACTAAAGTGTTAATATCATAAAACGAACTATTAACTTTGTGTACGGTAAAACACACACACACACACACACACACACACACACAAACTCCATGAATAATTTACGGATTGTAAACTGTATTATTAATATTTATCATTCGAGTCAAGTTTATTTTTTATAAAACTGTTTTTATAAAAGAGTTTAGTTTATAAAAAGTGTTGATCGCAGATAAACTACACTGTTTTAATTACAATTCTAAGTATTACATTCAAAATGATTTGAAAGTTAACTGTTTACAATTATATGAATATAATAGATGGCAGTAATCTTCAATTTAATAGTATTAAGTGAGTTGTTTATTTCCTTTATTTTATTTTTACATAAAATAAATTCTTATAAACCACATCACATTTTGATGTCTTTTTCAATATCTTTATTTATTATATTAAATCATCAATTTCGGTAGATAGAATAAGCGAGAGAAAGTTTTGTAAATTTAGTTAACTATTACTTTGCTATTTCCGTAGCGTATATTTTTCTTATACTTCGTTTCTCTATACTCGTTTTCTCAAATGTCTACAATTTGACATTAAAATAAATAATATTATAAATTCTTTTTTATTTAAAAATTCATAAAGAATTTCTTTATTTAACATTTTATAAATTGTATATAATTTAATTACTGTTAATAAATATCAAAATTATTAAATATTACTTTATTTATAAATTCATTTTGAGAAATGAAATACAACAAACATTTTCAAAATGATTGAAGCTGTCCGTAAATATTTTGAAATGATGACTGAACTTTATTATGATTTTATTTACTTCAGCAGTTACAGGCCATTCAATTACAATTATTTATATAAGATGAATTTTATAGTGATCGTGATTAGAATCCACAACCTTCCAAATGCAAGGCAAAAAAGCTACCGCATCTCACTCGAAGTTTTTACTTAAGAAAAACTAATTTATAAATTCATTTAAATATTTTATTTTATTTATTTATTTATTGTTTTAATAAATAAATGAATGAATCACCAGAAATTAATCTCTAAAGTAAAATGTGAAATCCAAACCGATATCTATTACATGAAACTTCAAATAAAATAAGTCCTGAAACGTTGAATCCGTAGCTTGGCAACCGAGGGAATAAACTGATTTTCTCAGCAAGATTTTTCCCTTTCTTTTAGAAAATCTTTTAAAACGATTTATTTCTAAAAACATGACTCTATAAAATAAATTCAGGTATCAGCGATAACTTTTGTAAAATATCATATTCGTCAATTTAAACTTACGTCGAAGACTAGTCGTAATTAAATACTTAAGTAATACTTAATACTTTATACGTATTTTATACTAAAATAATATTGAAAATATTATTTTCACGAGTTTCACTCGTGTTTCTACGTCGAATAAAAATGAATATGAAATTATTTTACAAACTGATTAAACTGTTGTAAATATAGATTTGAGTTTACCGGGTTATGAGTTAATGGAATGGGATACATTAAATAAAAGTTTCATTGCGATTAGGTTTATAATTTTGTTAATGAAAAACGACAAACGTCAAGTTAAGCGAACAGAAGGTTCAGAAAATTATGTCTTTTTTTTACGTTTTCACCGAAAAATGTACTCAAAAATTATTGTTTAATAATTTAAAATGCAGAATAAAATTACGTAAAAGTTCGTCTTATTTTATTTTTTTTAACTAGAATGAATAGTGTTTTATTTTATAGAGCTTCAAATTTGAATATTTCTTATTTCTGCATCCTGACCATCGAAGGGAAAGATACCACCTGCCTTGCGACGATGCCAGTAGCCCCACCACCCCCTCCGTTCCTAACCCTGATGGGCTTTACTGGAGGTTGTCTTTTGGACCCTCTAAACTTGATAACAAACAGGGTCATAGGTTTGGCCTCTATTAGAATGCAGTGTCTCGATAGACATTTTCATTAGTATATTTGCGCAACCGACTATCGGCTTTGTATGGCTTCTTCCAACCACGACCATCTAACATAACTTATAACCCTCAACTGTCAAATTAACCGATTCCCGGTAGCGCGATCCCGGCACCTTCCTCTAACACGGAAGGTTTCACGCAAAAACTCTTTCTATATCTAACTTCAGTTAGACTATGCGCTAAAATCATTACTTAATCGGGTCTTTAAAAACCAAAAATACTATCCTCATACCGACAAATAAAAAGTGTTGATTGCAACAACAATTTTGTCATGAAGTTTACTCGAAGTCCTCTTGATTTACTTAAAAATTAAGATACAAATTTAATAAGCTTTTAATGAAAATATACCCTACTTCGTTTTGCTCCGGTCCGTTTTTCGGAGGGAGGTCAATGCCTACACCCTCATAATCCGTTGACTTACACCCTCCCACATCGCAGCTCCGTTACAGAGTTCTCCACATACCCATTCTCATTCTAACAGCGAATATCTCAGCTAATCGCAGCTCGATGTCAAAACGCCTATCTTGGGCCATCCGGGTTGCTATTCTATCTATACATCTGTAACAGCATCAAATCCCCTCAGCCATCCTCCGCAGGAATAAGAATCTAAGGAAGCTAGCAACTATGTTTCATTCCCTTTCGGTTTTTCAATTTACTCGCAGTCAAAACCAGAATTCATCCTCAAAGCTCTCTAGCTAATTTGGTTCGTTCAGCCCCAGCCAGGAAAGCCGGCATGCCCCGGCGTGTCGGTTTCGTTGAGCGGCTGAGGATTACAAGGGAGACTTTAGTGAGGAAGAAAAAGACGGAAAAAGAACAAGAAAAAAAAGGAGAAACCAAAAAGGAGAAGGGAAAAAGGGTGAGGAAGTTGTAAGAAACAATAATTCAAAAGATCTAGTTGCGCCGGCCTGACCTGCTATGCCGGATATACAGCCGGTAGGTGGGGATGCTCGGATGCGGCATGGACACGCACCTGGGTTGTGTATACTTAACTGGATGACCGGCTAAGGAATGTAGCAAAAAAAAATTAATACTGAATTCGTAAGAGTTTCTAGGAAACGGGATGCTTAGGTAAAGCAGAGGAGAAATACAAATTATTCGGTTAACAATTTTAGTGAAGTACATATACTTCGTGGCATTTTATTCAATGTTTATAATGTTTTGTGTTATTTTTTAGTCAATTTTTATTATATTTATAACCATGAAATTCACAATGTGTATTTCACACATATAACGATAATACTTTTGTTTGTTTTTGGGAGTCATCAATCATTTAAATTTTATTAACTAATTCTACATTCCTTTCTGTTCTGCGCCAATTTTTCAACTTCAACGTATTCAGTACATTCTGTATTCTTAGCCGTCTGTTTCATAAACTACAGTATTTGCCTTCGTCTACATTTTTTATCTGCTACAAGTTATCTCCATTTATTATCAAATTAAATAAACTGTAATGCTTCTATTTTTTTCCTTACTGTTTGTCCTATTCTCCATATTTCACAGCCGTAAATGATTAAACTGCATATAAACATTTTCAAGAATTTCTTTATAATTCTTAAATCTATAACATATTTTATATTACCATTTTTTCTGCACGTAATCATCCCTGTTTATTCCAATTTATTTGTCCGTTCATTATAATTCTATTTCCTAAGTAAAAGATAACCGAAATAAAATAAATATTTGAAAGGTTTTTTACCAAAATTTGGAAAAATATCTTAACGCTTAGCGTTATTATCGTCTAAGCATTGAACTATTGTTAATCTGAGACGAAAACCTCTCAAAGCCACCAGGTGTAGTGGTTTTGCCTCGTCGTGTGGGATTCTTACCTACTAAAAACCAGTGGCGGCTCGTAGCTAAAATTAGTGGGGGTGCCTCTCCAGAAAATTATTTTCTGGGCCGTTTCAAGGCCATGGATAAAGTTTTCTGTAAAATAAAAATCGAAACAATGAATCAATAGAATAGCTGGAAGCAGGATAATAATCTAATTCTACACTTTATCACGTTCAAGAATATTGTACTTAAAAACCGTGTTAGGTTTAACCGAATAAATAATAAAATGTCAATACAAATACTTTTTAATGTTATTACATATAACTTAATAAAATGTCCGCTTAAAAACATTATAGTCCAACGATGCTTAATTTAGATTTTTATGTGTACAGAAACAAATACATAATTAGTTTTTACTAATTTACTTCTTTTTCGCCTTTTCAGTTTGTTTTCGATCAAAGAGGGAGATGGTTTCCGCCATCTTCTGTTCACTACTGAAAAACAATTAAACCGCTTTCATATTCCTTCCACCGACTAAACTAGAAAAGAGAACGGACAAGGAACATTGTACACACACGAAGTAAAAAAAAAACTACGTACGACCATCACGCCATAGTCGTCTCTGCGGGAGCGACAGTGCTTTCTCCCTCGCAACCTCGCCTGCAGCTTCCTATGTACGCATGCGCACAACATCTAAACAATATGCCGCTTAAACTGTGAAGCGCACAGTTCCATACAAAGATTTTTGTATATTTTTCATAAAATGGGGGAAGGCTACTGACGTTATGCTTAAGGTTTATATATTGTACAACAATAAACACAGAATTAAAGAAAATGATATCAAGTGGAATAGGGGGGTGCAGTGCAGTACACAGTGGTTAACTGGTTAATTGAAAGCCAACCGTCAAAGAACAGCGGTATCCACGATCTAGTATTCAAATCCGTATAAAAGTCACTGCCTTTACTAGGACATGAACGCTGAACTCTTGACATCCAAATCAGCTGATTTTCGAAGACGCGTTCACCACTAGATCAACTCGGTGGGAGAATCGAAACCGACGAAGAGAAGGTTGTTGATGTCCACAACATATTCCATTCTTCTAGAAAGGGCTGAGATGTGGGTGGAAGCACCGATGATTAGAAGTACCCCACCCGAATGACCTCTGTACAATGTAGAATTGCTCTAAGGGGTGTTTGTTTGTGCAGGAGAGTGTCTGAAATCGTTGTGTTGGTGTCGGTTGGGACGATCCTAACGATCTGATCGCTCAGGAAAATGAAACCAGCTCAGCCGACAGTATGCCGAGTGGCAGTAGCCGGGCAGGTACGGAAGCAGGCGATGGATAGATGACAGCAAGACGAGGACAATGAGGTAACCGTAGAGCGGACGTCTCGTTAAACTTGAGACCTTGAGTGACTCAAAAGCACGGTGAGGTGAACTTTTATTTCACCCAGTTCCTCATAAGATATTAGTACTTGCGAAATATCTCCACCGTATAGGAAACTTCCGCACGATCGAGTGTCGGTTCTGTGAGAGAGAAAGCGATGGTGCTTGTCGCATCATTTCGCCCCAGAGTGAAAGAATATTTTGCGGCGTTGGAAGACGTCTCTTCGTGCAACATTGGCCAGGCGATGTTGACGAATGAAGAGAAGTGGCGCTCGATCGGCTTATGTCAAATGAGTTCTGAAATGTAAGAAGGAGGAGCATAGCAGATCCCTACACAAACGGGATCTGCTATACCTTCCTAGCCGTGTTAACTACCCGGCTAGAAAGGCATTATGAAATAGAGGGTTTCATACTAAGTCCTCAAACTGAAGTAATGCAAAAACGGCTTCAGCCCGGAAAAAACGCGTATGAAAGAAGTGCTTTTAGTAGTGGCGGCTCAGGTATAGGCACTGTGGAACTGCAGCACCCCCCTATTCCACTTGATATCATCCATAACATTTGAGTCCTTTTTTCTTTAATTCTTTGTTTATTGTTGTACAATATATAAACCTTAAGCATAACGTCAGTAGCCTTCCCCCATTTTATGAAAAAGATACAAAAATCTTTGTTTGGAACTGTGCGCTTCACAGTTAATGCGGCATATTGTTTCTATGTTGTGCGCATGCGTACACATCTCTGGAACGGTCGACCTGAGACTGTACAAGACTACACTTCACTTACACTCATACATATCATCCTTATTCATCCTCTGAAGTAATACCTGACGGTAATTCCCGGAGGCTAAACAGGAAAAAGGAAGGTTTCGATCCTCCCGCGTTGGTCATAATTCTACTTTGGGCCATCGTCATGCCTACAGTTCTTTTAAACACCTTCTGGATATGAGCCCAAAAGATGAACTTTGTGTCGACAGTCACCTATAGTTACCGTGCAGTCCTGCTTTGGTAGATCTCGTGAAGGCCTACTTTCATAAAAATATTAGAAAGGATTTTTCGACTAGTCAGAATGAAAATCTCTGCCCTTGAAAAAGTCATTTTGATTCTGTAATCTGTCATCCAACAATTTACCCCCCTCATCACCTAGTTCAACCCGACCTGGCCCAGGTCGGTACTGTGAGCGGAGATAACTGCAACCACATCGTTCGCGTATCTAATAACAAATGTATATTAATATATAATAATAGTAATTATTTATTATATTAAACAGCAGAATATTATTATTTTCTTAAAATTTTATGAAAAATTAATTAGAATAACATGAAGTGATCAGCACTGAAGGAAGAAAAATAAATTAAATAATTTTCGTAGATGATAAATTTTTTTTGAGATTAAAATATATCCTAATTTTAATAAACTTCAAAATTAGAAGGTCGTATTTGAAAATAAACTATAAAGAAATGTTATAAGGAGAAATGATGATGATAATAAGCACAATGAATGTTTGCACAAAAGAAGGAAAATTGAAAGAGTAGAATATTACATGTAGTTAGTCGCCATGGTAACAAAGTGAAAAAGAAAAAAAATATTAATAATAATAACTAAAAGAGAGATTTAGAGAATTAAATTGATACTATATAGTAAAATGGAATTAAATTTTAAGCTTTTAGTTTTTTTATATAGATGAAAAATCATGGATTCTAAGAAAAAGGGATAAAGAAGGACTCGAAGGATTTGGAATGGTTAAGGAGAAGATTAAAGAAGATAAGTACGTAGACATTGTAAATAATGAAGAAGCCATGAGGAAAGTAGAAAATAGTAGAAATTTCATCAGAACAGGAAAATCGATCGGCTGAGCATATAATGATCAGTAGAAACGGGAAAAAGATAGAAAACAAAAAGAATAAAAATGGAAAGACATTTTAAAAGGAAATGGAAGCTAACGGAATCAAAAAAAGTTTAGCAAGAAATAGAAATGATTGGAAATCGACGTTGCAAACAGATCTACCTTGAATCATAAAACTAAATAATGACATTTTCACACATGTTGATATGTTTCTTTCAAGATTTCTTATTATCATATTTTTTTATTTTAATGTCGTTGTTTGAAATTTACAAAATACGTTTTTATTGATATTTCAGAACCAAAAAACCGGTAAGTCCTAAAATAAATTATTTTTTCTAAATATTGTTATCGTAACAGTATTTAGAAAAAATATATTTATATTTACTCGTATAGAAATTTGAGGTAGAGTATTACGTTATTAGTGTAAATACGTTTTTCTGTATATAAGAAATGTATAGATAATATTCTGCAGTGATGTACTAATTAATTGTTTTCCCATATAATTTGAAAAACAGATTCACTCTTTTAAATTTATATTTAACAAAACAAAAAATCCCTTTTTTGTTTCTGCTCATTGGTTTCTTAATTTGAATTTTTATATTTCACCTTACTGGATGATTCTTAACTGTTTTTATTTTCCAGGCCAAGAACAATACCAGATATTTCATTTGTAATGTGTGATTTAGTATAACTGGGAAAAAATAGAGAATTATTTGTGTCATGATGAATAGCATTTTAAAGCTAAGCGAATTAATAATTATTTCTTTTTTATATTACAAAACATTGTGGATTTAACTCAAGTAAATATAAAGAACGGTTCACAAAGAGTATAACAAATTTTTAGGAGATGTTATACTGTTTAAAATAAAGAAGAAAGTTCATACAAACATAGGCTCAGAAATGCTTCGTTAGCAAGTATCGATTGGTGAAATATTTCGCCCTGATTTCTTCGAAAAAATTAAACCAGATTGTAATCTTTGAATCCAAATTAAGGGGTAAATTTAGCGGGTTTATATGAAATACGGACTAAAAACTGAAAAATTTATCTTTAATAGTTTACTAGAAAATTGGAGTAAAAGAGAATTGGTTTTGGTTTGCTTGGAATTTCTCCCGTCACTACCCCATTCGGTCTCCCTAAAGCATAAGACCGAATGTCTGTGCCACAAACCGCTACTGAGCCGCGAAACAGTTTAGCGAACAGTGTCCCAAATAGCTCCTAGAGCTTATCTAACAGCGTGAGCAGACTAACCGCAGTGCCATACACCACCGGCTTACGTGTCCCAACCGCTCACTTGTCATATATTTACTAAAATGGATAGGCGCAACCCGTCAACTACTAAAAATATATATGACATCCATAAATTAAAATTTACTTCGTCTAGACAGCAATTCGCTGCCGTGCTTAGGTCGCTGAATATCAGCAAGTACCTGTCCACCACGTTAAAGCACTTGGAGCCTTAATTGGCTGGTGGTCAGCCAATTTCCCCCTTGACCTCTAAATTCCAGGGTGGTCCGGTCTCTGACCACCCCAAGAACAGGGCAATCAAATATCAGCTGTTCATTTGACTGGACCAACGTCCAGTCAAATCAAGCTGAATTTTGCCACAACGTTGCGTTCGAATACCCGCGTGTTTTTAATACACGCGTATACTATTAATATACCTAAGATGTCACACCTGTGACAGGTAAAAACAAGTTTTTTTTAAAAAAAAACAGCGCTATCTGTTGGACGTAAAAGCAACACACGCTATACTAAATATTTTACGATTCCATTTTAATATTTCCGATATGTTTGTTCTCTATAGACTAAAAAAATACTGAATCGATTTACGCGCGGGGGAAATAGGGAGAAAGGGGAAAATAGAAAAAAGTAAAAGAGAAGAAGGAGAAATGGAAAATGAAAAAAGGGGAAAACGGGGGAAATGAGATGGAAAGGGTAAAAGAGAAAAAATAAAATGATAAAGTGGGAAAATAGGAAGGGTGAAGGGAAATGGTGAAAATCGAAAAAAGTAAAAGAGAAGAAGGAGAAATGGAAAATGAAAAAAGGGGAAAACGGGGGAAATGAGATGGAAAGGGTAAAAGAGAAAAAATAAAATGATAAAGTGGGAAAATAGGAAGGGTGAAGGGAAATGGTGAAAAGAGAAACGGAAAAGGAAAGAGAACGGGGGATTAAATGAGGGAATGGGGGAAATGATACGAGGTAATTGAAGGAGGTAATAGGGATCAGGAATATGGGGAAATGAAAATGGGAAGGGGAATTAAAAGGGGAAAAGGGAAAAGGTTAAATTTTGTGAAGTTCCGTAATGTTCATTTTGTTAATGTTTTATCAGACATTCAATTGTTTTCATTTAATCTTTATATATATATATATATATACTCAAATCTAAAAATAGCGAAGCATTGTCGGTCTGCTAGTAATGAATAAATCTTTTCTATGAACATCCATCCATCTTCTATACATCCTTTCCTGATGAACTCTATTAAGGAAAACATAACTAATATATAATTTATATTTAAAACAAGTAAATATTCAAATTTATGTAAAATTTATATAAAAATCATCCCGATGGTTTTTGTTTCAAAATTATAAATATGAATATTACTGTTCTGAAATATTACTATATATAAATAATAATAGTTGTAGACGATCTAACAGTAGATAACCTAACAAATCACACCTAAAGATGATTCTAAACATTAATGAAATATTACAATGTCTAAACTGAGAAAGATATTTATCATTTACATTTCTTAGTGTATAATTTTATAGCTGTAATCATATATATAAAACTTGATATTTTAATTATAAGTATTTTCACACAAGCAATTTCATTTATATGTAATACGTATAACATTTACAGAAATAATACAATTCTTATGATTATTCGTTTTTTAATAAATAAAATCGGGACGGTAAGATTTTGTAATACTTTTTTCCATTTTTTGCTTATTATATGGAACGCTTGAACATTGTTCAAGCGTAAGTTCAATAGTATTATCTACTATTGTATACCTGTTGTCTATTGCATATATTTAACATGTATTTTTTTTTTTTAAATTCTAAATTAACAGATCTTGATAATAGAAATGAAATGTATAAAACCTTTATTGATATCAGTATCATTATGTTAAAAACAGTTTTATTTATATTAGAGATATTTTTATTTTTTAAGCAGTAGAAATGATATCTTACTTTCTTTTTCTATTTAGCCTCCGGTAATTACCGTTCAGATATTACTTCAGAGGATGCTATGTATGAGTGTAAATAAAGTCTTGTACATTCTCAGTTCGACCATTCCTGAGATGTGTGGTTAAGTGAAACCCAACCACCAACGAACACCGGTATTCACGATCTAGTATTAAAATCCGTATAAAAGGACTTGAACGCTGGAACTGTCGACTTCCAAATCAGCTGATTTGGGAAGACGCGTTCACCATTAGACCAACCCGGTGGGTTGGAAGAAATAGCTGCGAGACTCTTACCGTACGGTTACAATTTCATAAGATTACAATTTCATTGTAATCTTTTTGGATATCATTGCGTTTTATTAGATTAGTCTTTCATTTTTTTATGAATTACAGATTTTTACCTTACGAATTTATTATTAAATTTTTTTGCCCTTCTAGAACAAACGAATATACAGTTTTTGAATTTCTCGGCCAATTTTTTTTTCTTAATAGTCATATTCACTTCGTACCATATTTTTCCTTTTTTAATAAAACTAGTATAGTGAACTTCAGAAATCGAAGATCCGTGATGTAATATTGCACTTTTTATTTTGTAAGTGTACCCTCGATTTTTATCGTATCCGTTGACATAAAACGTTTTTTTATTTCTCCATCAGTTAGTTCAAATAGTTCTAATTGTAGAATAAAAATTTTACCGATCGAATTTATTTCTGTTTTCTGTAACAAATGTTTGTTGCCACATTTACAAATGGAAGAAAAAAAAAGTTGTATAACAAAATTAGGGGTTTTCTTTTTCGATGTATTCTTTACTAAAAATCTAACTGAACTGAAATAAAATGTTTTCATGATTATTTTTTAATTATTTTTCCTATTTTCATTTCACTTTTAAGGTTAGGTCATGTTTAGAACTGTAAACATAATTTGTTGACTTAGCCGTGCCGTCCAGTTCTACAGACACTTAACCGGCAAAATTCTAACGAACTTCTTGATATAAATATAAGTATAATTTAAATAGACGAGATTAGCGAGCCTAGGTTGTGTTTAGCTTACTTTTTTTTTTACCGGGATTTCTTGTAATCTATTTGCCATAAAGATTGGCATCGAGTGATTTTTCTTTAATTTCTAGTTATCGTTGTGACCTCCACCAAAGCTTATTTCTTGTTTGTCGACATATAAGGTCCGAATAAACAAATATTTCGGTCTTTCATAGTCGTATTTTGTATGCGTAAACATTCTCCGGAGAATATCAACATTCTCTAATTTCGGTCTTTCACGGTAATATTTATCTCATTCGACTATTCATTTGCTAGCTACGAGTGACTGTGATTTACATTTCAACCGCTTTATTATAAGTTTTTATCTCTGGTAGTAATGACGTTCATTATACGGACTAATCCCTACGATAAACAAATTGAAGTTACCACTTTTAGCGCTGAATATTATCTGCATTTCGATAAGCTGGGAATATTTTGATGTACAACGTTGTTTTCTGTTTAGTCAGGAAGGCAATGAGAAACTCTTTCACTCATTTTTCCTAGAACGCCTGGAGTGGAATAATTGTTATTAAGGATTAGAATGTAATTTCTGGTGGTGATTTGTGACTTGTAACGGGCCTAAAATCGTTAATAGTTATGATACTTAATATACGTACGTAAACTTAAGGTTAAAAATAATTTATATTCCCGCATTTCAAAGCGTCTTAGTTTACGCTAATCTTTTCATATTTTTCCTCTGCATTTATTTTCATATAATCAACGTAGTTATTAAATTCAATAGGAACGACCGTTTGTGTGTGAACAAAACGGACTTTTGTCCCGGACTTTGACTTTGATTTCGGATTCGGATTAAGCTTCGCTAGAGGATTACAAGAATATACGAATGGCCGCTATTGGCCGTCGGGTTTACCTCAAAATGGCTGCCAAAATGAATAATAATCATTACGAGAAAATGATGTAAACTATCAAGTTGGTTCGAACGCATTAATGTAAGGTTTACTAAAATACATAAAATATTACGTTGTCTAAAAGATATTGAGATTAATCGGAGGAAAAATTGAGAATATATTTATTGTTGTGGAAAATAACATTATGAAACCGCATATACACCGTATCTTTCAATGACCTCTGCCGTTTTTCCGGCAATACCGTAATCCCGTCGCTGTACAACTTGTGTGATTTCTGGTCAAAATACTGGAACACGTGGTTTTCACAGACTTCTTTTGATACTGACTTAACACCGTTCAGAAAGTTCTGTAGAGACCGAAGCGCATGAGAGTCTGACGGTACCGGGTCCGGTATTTACGGTGGATGCATTAAAACCTCCCAGTCAAGTTCTCTTAATTTGTGACGGGTCATTAAAGATGTATGTAGTCTGGTGTTGTCAGCGTGGTATAGACACCCTGTTTTTTGACCGGTACAGGGGGTTTCTTTTGAATTGTAAGGTGCAACCGCGGTAATCGTCGACAGTACAGGTCTCAGTTTATCCTTCTGCCTAGCGGCAACAGCTCGTGATGCACGATGCCCTTCAGACCCCACCAACCGCACTGCATAAGCTTCTTGGACGTCAGTGTGGTCTTTGCCACAGATTGTAGAGCTTCTCCTCGCTTCGACCGCGATATTTTTCGTTCATCGGTACCGAAAATTATCCGCTTTTCATCACTCGTGATCAACCGCTTCAAAAACGGCTCGATTTCGTTACGATTTAGTAGAGATTCCCAGATAGAAATTCGATCGAGTAAAGTTTTCCGAGTCACATCGTGTGGCACTTAAACGTCGAACTTCTTTTTTTAGCCGGCTTTCTTCAAATCGTTTAACGTTGTTTGATGATGGATGTTTAGGTCATCGGCGATTTCATGACTGCTTACATGCCGGTCTTCCTCGACTTCTTCTACTATACGCTAATGCTACCTCGTGCGCTAAAACCTCAGTACTTTTTATACTACTATCGATGTAAATATCAATTTTATAAATCAAGTATAAAGCCTCAAAATGGCGGAAAAACTAACTTTTAAAATAGTTGAAAAAATAAGATGCGTCTTAAAACCGCCAAAACGTGAGGTAAGTAAATTATATTAACTTACGTATGTAAGATTCCAATTGAGATTGAATTCAACTCATTTTAGTTACCTTTTGAGTTTTTCAAAAATGTTTTAAAAATAAAATTTAAATTTAAAATTAGACAAATGTTTAACTTTTTACTATAAACGTCATGTCATGTAATACTATAAATGTCAAGTAATACTGTAAATTATGTTGAACAAAATATGTAAAATCAAACAATATATTATTCAAACATGTAATATGTAATTATCTGAGTTAAGTAGAAGTTAGAGATAATAACTTTGTTAGAAACGAACTAATAATTTGACAACGCTAATCATAATGTTCGTTCGGTACAGTCTTACAAAACTTTTCATTAATAACTAGTTATCATTCATTTTTTCCTTTCTTATGAGCAAACCACTTTTTTACCGACAGAAAGAATTTTTATTATTTGAAATAAAATTAAATCTTAAAAGTTTAAATAAAATAAAATAAATAAAAGTTTAAATTTCATTAGGAAAAACAGCATTTTTTCAATTATTTATTTATTTTTTGTTTTGCCACTGTGTTAACTGTGACAATTTCGTATCGTCTTCGAGCATTCCAAATTTAAAGGATTGGAATTTTTTTTACTTCTAAAAGTTTTAAAATCGGTTTTATTTTAATTTAAATTTTAGTACCGTAGGTGTTTATTTACTTTTGATAGAAGAAAAAACAATTTATCTCTAATTACAGAGAAATTTATGTGTTGGCAGTTTGTCATATCTAATATTATGTTTTTTTTAATATGAATTTCTAATTTTGTTCTAGTTTATTAATTTTGTATTGTAACGACATAAATTAAATATAATTTAATTTTCATTACAAGTTATAAAATTGCGTAAAAGTTTTTTTTTTTTTAATAAATTGAATAAAAAATCTAGAAATATCGATAATTGTTACATAGTGAAAATTAAAATAAATGAACAGATTCTTTTTCCTCTCCCGTAACCACCTCCCTGCGTACTGAGCCAGCTAAGAGAATATTAAAATAAAACATAATGAATTACAAAAAGGGAAAAGGGAGGAGGGGTCCATTTTTAGTTGGTTGTGTTATACAGCTTTAGCTACAATGAATATCCAGCTGCTGAAGGGTTGAAAATCTAATAACAATAGTAGTCTGTTGATTACTTATATATATGTGTGTGTGTGTGTGTGTGTGTTATATATATGTATATATATATATATGCCAAATCTGGTTTTGTTTACGAACCCCCCAAAAATCAAAAACCGGAAAAGCTAGCTCTTGTATATATTACATTCAACTTAAAGCTAATAAATATCTTTTACAAGCGGTATCTTTGTGTGGAATATCATTTATGTTTATGACGCCTGCGCATAACGTAGTAAAAAGAAAGATTTTTGATCGACCAGATGTTTTCAAATTAACTGTTACTACGAAAATAGGCTCGTTCAATTTCAAAAGATTTTGAGTGTTCTTTTTATTTGTGGTATTATATAAATTCATAATAGGATTTAAGCCCAATTAAACTACGTCCGTTGATATTTATATACTCTATAATATATTATTCTTGAAATAGTGCTGTTAATTGTTCCTAAAAGGTTTTTATTTATTTTAACAATGAGAGAGTAGACGAAATTGTAATAGGTTTTTTTTTAGTACAATCATTTTTTATAAATAACTGCCTTACGTTTGTAGGATAATCAAAAATCTTTTTATTTTCTTGAAAATGATAAATTTTTCAACAAAAAAATATATACTGAGTGTTTCTAAAATGGTGGGCTGGCTATACTTTTTCGGATTCTGCTTGTAAAACTAAACAAAAAATATCCTTAGGAAAAATGGCATTTTCTCCTTCGTTCTCCCCCTGTCCACCATTTTGTTATTCTTATACAAAAATTTATATTGCAAGTTCGGATAGATAAATCACATTGATATTTGGTAAACGTTTAGGTAATAAAGATTTTAAATTATCAAAAAATCAGGACTAAATACCTTCAAAAATTACAAAATGGTGACCATGTTTATGTTTCAATCCGTTATATCTCCATAAATACCAGTTTTATCAAAATTTATGGTTTGCTAAAATATGAAGCCTTTTATTTCGAACAAACTGACATTTCATTTTTTTAAATCGGTTAACAAATAGTCGAGTTATGGGAAGAAATCGATGTTGTAATTTTGTATCGTAATTATTAGGTCTATTACTGTGAGAAAATGATTACTTAATTTGATAATAATTTACGATACTAGAATTAACAATAAATAAAAACAATTAATATTTAATCGAATTGAACGTAAAGTGGAGGACATGAAAACAGACACTATGTGTTAACCGTCCATCCAGTTTATTAAGTGTATATCCGAACTTGAGATATAAATTATTATATAAAAATAACAGAATGGCGGATAGTGGGAGAACGAAGGAGAAATTGTTATTTTTCCTACGGATATTTTTTGTTTAGTTTTACAAGTAGAATCCGAAAAAGTATAGCCAGCCCACTATTTTAGAAACACTCTGTATATATTTTTTTACTTCCTTGTACTAAGTAAAGGTAATATTGTGATCGCGAAAAATTTCAGTTTTCAGATTTCAAAGAAAATATCTACATTTTGGAATTGTTTACTGTGAATTAAAGAAAAGAAAAATTTTTATTAATTTTATTTGGTTTTAATATTTCAACATTTTTTTTTTAGTTTGGTTTAATTTTGCTACTAATAGATACTGCAGGTAAAGAAACATCAACGTTCCAACTTAAAGCATCATAACGAACCACGCTTCTAACTTGCTTCGCTGAAACATAAATTTAGCGGAACGTTAAATTGAGCGTAACTCAAGAACTACTTCATCAATTTTCATCAAATTTTCACATGCACAACTTCAATTAAACCACTACAGCGTATTTAAATTTCAATGAAATTGTTTTAGTAGTTTTGTAGATTTTCGATCCACAAAATGTTATATATAGGCTTACATATATATATATATATATATATATATATATATAAAGAGAGAGATACATAAAAGGAGACCCCAATTTAAATGAATAGTATTTTTTTATACCTCAAAATGTAAAGAAAATTCATTTTCACCGCCCTCCCCCCATTTTCACAACATCTAGCAATAGAAAGGAATATCGTACCTTTTCTTTGAAATGTCGGTAAAAAAACAATATCCATCTCTATAAAACAAGATAACAGAATTATTTTAAATGTACATAAAACTCTATCTGATAGGATTTTTGCTCTTTGCCATTTTTATGTTTTTAAATTACCGGCCTACTTCAAAAGTTTTCCGATCAAGTAATTTGAAATTAAATAAAAACATTTGATTTTTATGAAACCAGTATTATTCTTTTTATTAGCGTTTATAAATAATTTTTTTTTTTAGATATATCAATTTTCTTCGGTTGGTTTAACCGTTATATAGAATAATATGTTCAGTTTTAATTAACTTTTAACAAATTGTTTTTTATTATCTTCATTAAATTATTCTACAATATGATAAATAAAAAACGAGTAAATTTTTTCTGGACGTTTAAACTGTCCCTAGAGATGTCTGGCGGTAAAAAAAAAACCCACTAAAGTACCTCGTATTTCTTATTATGCAACTTTTATAAAATACTCCAACAGTACTTTATTTTACTGAAAAATATTTCCTTTCCAAATTCAACTATACGACTAGGGAATAATTTTTTTTCTTATAACTTTCTTATGCTGCAGTAGTTTTATTTTGTATATATTTTTATACGAACAACATTCCTGGACCATCTAAATTTTTTAATGTTTCTAGATCATAAAAATTAATTTCCTGTTTACAATTTTTTCTCGTAAATTTATTCAATTGCTACCTTGAAAACCAGTCCATTCTCAGCGTAAAATATTTTATACACGTGACCGAATTTGAACCTTTGTGTTACAGTTCTAATTGATTCGCTTCTTCCCCCCTCCAATTCTTTATCGTAGTTTAAATAAAATCAAAAATTATTGGAAAATAACTTAGTTTCCTAAGAGTCATTAAACCACGAAAAAAACATTTTACCTATTCTTTGAGTGAAATTTTGAGGTTCGGGATCCGTATAGCCCTTTCTTTATGGACCGATTGTGACCAAAATTAAACGGCATCAGTGGCCCGTATAGAGAAATCATCTTACCAAATTTCATTCAAATTGTCTATAAAATTTCTGAAGGTCTTAACCAAAAACAGTCCAATATATACGGAGAGTTCCGAAATGTATTCCCTGAATTTTTGGTACCAATTCAGTACACCAAAAATATTCTTACCGACAGAAGTCCTATTCTGCATTGTTTTCCTTCTGGACTCCATTTGTGATTTTCAATAAAGAATTATTTCTCAAAAATTTAATTTAATTAAATTTGGTAAATTTAAGATTAGTGTGTTAGTCTACAAAATGAAAAATTTTGAAAACCTTCAAAATTTTCAAAATAGCGGGCATCTTAATTTTTAATCTTTATTATCTTTGTAATTATTTGATCAAATTTTAACATATTACAAAATTTATTAAGCATTTTATTTTTAACAAAATGACATCTCATTTGTAAAAATTCGTTGACAAACAATTGAGTTATTGCAGACAATTAACTCTCTCTCTTTTTTTTTTGTTTAGCTTCCCGAACCACCGCTAGTTATTATTTCAGAGGATGAATGAGGATGATATGTATGAATGCAAATGAAGTATAATCTTGTACAGTCTCAGGTTGACCATTCCTAAGATGTGTAATTAATTGAAACCCAACCACCGAAGAACACCGGTATCCACGATCTAGTATTTAAATCCGTATAAAAGTAACTTCCTTTACTAGACAATTAACCTGCATTACGCTTGCGCACCGTAATCCAAGCTGATAATTTTTTACCTGTTTTTATTTCGTCCATTAAATGTAATAAAAGTTATTAATAATAAATAATAATGGTAAATTAATAAAAATTATCAACTTCTAAGACATCAGTCTTAGATTTGCAAAATTTAATTAAAATAGGTTTTGGGAAATAGTTTTTTTTTAAATTATAAAATGGCGTCCAGAAGGATAACAAAGTAAAGTAGGACTTATGTTGATATGAACTTTTTTTCTCACTTTGGTGTCGTGAATCAGTACCTGAAGTTCCAGGGATACGTCCCGAAACATTAGTGTATGTTCATCATATACATAATGGAAGGATGCACATATACATAAAGAAAAAATGAATGAATTGGTATATTCCGGATGCTTCCATGATGAAATTGCTTTTGGTAAGATTACGTTATGTAACCATACATCCGTACTGTAGTGTAGGACTTAAATTGTTAGATGTCTCTACTTTTTTTTTTTTTGTTTGGAAAATTATATTTTCATAATCGTAAGTTATATAAAATTTAGAGTAGATTTTTCAATTTAAAATTTTTTATCTTAATATAATAATTTCACGATGGACGCCTATATAGATAAATATCAAAATTATTTTACGTTACTTTCAATATAAATTTATGTTATTCTAGAATAACTGAGGGTAGAGCCTACACATCGAAGTAATTCAAGTCTGTAACAAAGATAACCTTGAACAAATTTTCTAGAGATTATAGATCTAGAATTTTATTTCCTGAGAATGAATTATAGTTTTGAATAAACTATAATTCAAATTTGAAAATTTTAAGAATAACTTCAAATTATCCTTTTGAATTTTATTTTAAATTTAACATATTTTGAATGGTTTTTTTTCTAAAACAATAAATTAAAAAAAAAAATGGTTTTTCCACGGAGCAGAATTCCTGCTGTTGATGACATTCGAAAAATGTTTAAAAATGTAAATTTTGTAAGAAATTCCAATTTCTAAAGTGACATGATATCGTTCCATTCTTTAATTTAGAAGCTTCTGATTTCAAATTTAGCATTTTTCGTAAGGTATATAGTTTATATAATCACATTTCCACACGCACGTTTATGCTTAGATGGTGATTTAATTTTCTCTTTTGTAACAATTTCATTACTTAAATTTTTATTTTCATTTTTTACATCCTATAATTAAATTAATAATCGCCGAAAATTAATTTTTTCGTCATTTTGTCTGGAGGATGGGTCTCGGTAAATATTTTTTTTTAAATGAAAAGTACATAACATTTTATTTTATTAATAACTTTAAAATTTTTATTTATTTTTTTTATTGTTATTATTGAATTATTATTTATTGGATTTTTTTTACAATCAGAGGTTAATAATTATTATTAATAAATCAATATATTTAAATAAAAAAAAAGGGGGAGATGAAGTCGGATTTAAACAGATGTGCCTTCCCCTTGCAAGATCCAAATATTTCATTAATTAAAATTTTATTTGGATATAACTCAATACCAATAAAACATCATATATCATTATATATCATAATTGGTAAATACATTTGGTACTTACCAATTATGATATATCGTTGAAAAGCTCTCAATGAGGACTTATTATTACAGTTATGAAAAACTTCAAAATCCAAATGTTTTGAATTTTGGGACTGGACACTTTTGGTCCAGTCGATTGCAATCAAAAGGAAAAGGTGCACAACTTACAACAGTCCTAAATCCAAAATTTCAACATCCTACGGCAAATCGTTTTTGATTTATACGAGATAAATATGTACAGACATACCTCTCGCCGAAACTAGTCAAAATGGATTCAAGGATGGTTAAAATGGATATTTCCGTTGAAATCTGAAAACTGACATTTTTCGCGATCACAATACTTTCTTTACTTCGTATTGATGTCATCATCAATACAAGTATACGAATAGAACACTATAAAAAATATAAAAAAAACATTCATCGATAAATAGAAATAACTATAATATGTAGTCTCTCAAATTGACGTATACTAGAACAGTTACAGACTCATCCTGTGTTCCTACACCAAGGTTTCTTCTCCTGTTTACTCATCCGGTTACATTTCCCAAGTCCAGCACACGGAAACGTTTTAGTCGCCTGATGTTATCGCTGCTGTCCAAGAAGTTTACCGCCAGATAATTTACACGTTTAACCTCTGTCCATGTCTTACCTCTGTTTGTACCACAAGCTAAATTTACGGGTCTCGTCATAAATTGAAGGTATAAACTGAAGGTTTTTACGGGTAGAAAAGTTCATAGTCATGAACTTTTCTACCCGCGCCACTGTTATGCTCCTTACCGATCTATTTTAGAATTCTTGAATTACCTCATGATTCCTGTTATTCGTCTTAACCCATAGCTGGATCGCATAAGTTCAGATAGATTTAAGGATTTCGTCAGCCTCTCTGCGATCTAATCTAAATGTGATTGTAGTTAAGCAGAGACGTGATTAGGATCTTTATCATTAGCTAGGATTACCGTGTCGTCTGCAGACGGTGCGACAGTGATGTAATCCGGAGCAGGAAGATTTGATAATCGAATACAGAACCGACCCAGCACAGAGCCCTGAAGAAATATAATATTAATCAAATTGTAAAAAAATACACGTACTATAAATTTAGTTAAAATTTTATTGCCCGTAATACTTGAAAAAATAATTTTAATGATGCAACGGTTGTAATATCTATGTCTTTCTTCTTAAATTCGAGTTCGAGGCAGTTGAAACCCACCCTAAATGAATATAAAAATTACTTTCAAGTTTGAAAAGAGAATTAATTTTCTTCTAGTCTTATTTCTATATATATATATATATACCCCACACATTTTACTCGTTAATTCTAAAGAAGATCGTTTAAAAGCGACCATAGACCTTTTTCTTTCACTTAAGAATGTACTTTAGAATCGATAACTAACTTTTCTTTCATTATCTCATTCGTCGTTCCGTTAAAAGAGTATAGATTAGTAAATAAAGTAAGCTTCAGTTAGTGAGTGTGAACGAAGAAAATTGAGACGTTAAATCGATCTACAACCGCTTTTCTACGCAGTACTTACAGTTAGATGTTTACAAAGATTCTTAAACTTTGCTTGTATAAATGCATAATAGTAAAATTGAAGGCGTTTTTCTACGCCTTTATATCACTTTTTTCTCCTTCAACAATCTTAAAACTGTTTTGCTAAAAACAGTACGTTAGTTATTGCTATAAAGAGTATCATGTATCACCATTTTTTTATCCTGTTTTTCTAAGTTTAGAGACGGGAAAGGGGGATTTGGCAGAATTTTTACGGCTCGATGCCTTTACTGACGCCAGCCTACTAAAGAGTGCCAACTGTAACAGTGATTTAAATGAACGGTCACCTATCCATTTTTCTATTATTCCGGGTGTTACTTAACTTCTATATTAATTATAATACCAAATAAGCTTATTGAATCCGTATATAAGGTACCAAACCGTATTTTTTATTAAAAAAAAAAATCGAAGTGACATTACTTACTGCAAATATAAAAAAGATCAATAAAATGATCGGCTGTAGACGCTATTT